>NC_142516.1:158540625-159147500 GCF_057876585.1 Rhinolophus sinicus
ATATACCTGTTCTCATCCATATGAAAGAAAAATAATAATAACATAAAGACCTTGGGATATAGTATTGGTCTTTAAAATGTAATTAGAAACCATGAGTCAATATCTAATTTAGAAACACATATTAAAATAAAGATGTTAAAATTCTAAAATTAGGATATCTCCAATACTTTTTATAACTTCAATAGAAATCATTTTAAGAATTGATACTCTATGCAATGAAACATTTGCATGGATTTTGGAAATCCGTTTATCTCTTTCAAAATACAAATATATTTAATATATAAAGTCTTAAATACATAGTATCGCTATTTCATTCTTTAAAAACCCTTCTTCCCTCCACAAATTTTCCTCTTTTATTGTATCTCCCTTTATCGATAAAGGTGTTTTGAATGTCCCTTATAGAATGATATCACTTGTGACTTCAAGGGGACTGCATTGACCAGATTTACTTCTTTTTGTTTCTGATATTTTACTATTGTTTGATAATTTTCATAAGCCTGAACTTCCTATTAAAAATAAATTGATTGTAATAAGACAAAAGATATCTTCTTCAAGGTGGTTATTGAATTTGGGAATAAGGGAGAAATGGAAATAACATTGAGTTTAGTATCTTTGCAAAATAAGACCAGAGATGAATAATTAAATGACATTACATTAATTATTAAATGTAGTTTTCAAGAGATAAATATCATCAGAATTGGTAATGATGATTGAGTAACCGATATGCCCTTAACTCCATGCTAACTGCTAAAGTGCTATTGGGCTAGATTTAGGTAAGTCCCAAAAGTTGGCTACACACACCTAATTAATGCCCAAGGTTTGGGAGCAATACTTATGATTGATGATTATGTGGTAGATGCTTATCAGCAAGACCAGTCTCATCTAGAGATGCCCCATTAAGGAACACAGAATGAGTTTACTATTATTGCTCTTGAACCTCACTCCTTCTGCTCTCTCTCTCTCTTTCCAGTTCTAAGCTATTCTACTTGGAAACATATGGCTGTCATTTCATGTAGAACTTAAATTCTGATGCAGGAAAACTATGCCACTCCACATCACTGTGACCGTCCTTCATGCTGCTCAGAACAGTAATTCTACAAGGAGGCATTTTCCAACACCAAAGCAGAGCAAATATATGTGATCAAAGGTTTATGTTTTTGATTAAAAGAGTTTCTTCATCCAAAAAGAGCTTTGCCAATTTGAATCACTATAATTTTAATCTTGTCTTTGTAAATTGTATCTTTCCCAATGTAGGAAGAACATTGCTTAATATTTCTGATAATGGACCATGTATTACTAATCTGTGGGACACACATACATATTTGTAGAATTTAGTTGCTGGCTAGATACAATTTTATCCACAATCATGAAAGTATAAATAGAAATTAGCTTTTATAATATAGTTCAGTCTTTGAAGATACATTCTAATATTCCATTGTCAGAGAAGATAGGTAATTTCCTCAGTAAAGCAAAACTACATGGAATGAGTCTTTAGCAGTAGCTACAGGAGCCAGTCAGTTATAAGATATTTTGAATAGCTTGAAACCTCTAATTTCAGATCCACTTGTCTGACATGTTATGAATATCTTGACTGTCCAAAAGGGAGTGCAAAATACACCACATAAGCTGCCACATTCTTATTGGGATATTGAACAGAGAACTAAAATATGTGGCATTTTCTAAATGTTCATGTTTCAAGGTTATGGTATAGATATCTTATTTATCCTTACTTTGTTCAATGATTTGGAAAAAAATATAAAGATGACTTTAAAGATGTATATTTTACTTTAAATTAAAACAGATACAACTGTTGAGTGATGGCACAGAGGAGAAATGTGAGACAACGGATATAATGATAAAGTCCCAGAAAGTTCTAGGAAAGGGAGTAGAGGTGGAAAAAGTTTGGAGTACCATGTAAGTGGAACAGGTTTCAAAGATTGAAGTGTCAGTTGATAAGAGCTCCTAGAGAATTATCTGTGAGACACATATATTACTAATATTGGGCATAGGTTGCAGAGCAGTGCCATATAAAAAGGCAAATGTTTTTTAGAAGAGTGGATTAAAGGCTTTGGGGACATTTTTGTTAGTAAAAGAGAAAGAAAGAGAGAACAAATGATGCAAAGAACACTGCAAGAAAGTGAAAGAAAAATAGCAAGACCAAAAGTTTTGCTAAGAAAAGAAAGTACAATTTTCCTTTGGGTAGGGGTACAGAACGATTTCCGTATTTGTCACAAAACATGAGATAGGTATGACATGCTTCCTCACCAGTGTTCCTTTTCCTGCTTTATTTATTTATTTGTTTGTTTGTTTGTTTGTTTGTTTTTATTGCTTCCTTTACCTCTACTTTTTCTTAAAATTTCTGGCATTTGGTGTATACCATTTGGAAATAACTGCTGTTGCTGAATTTTGTTTAGATAAAGTGACAACACACATCTGTGACTATGACATTTAACCCACTAAATAGAAAACTAAAAGAGCATATTAACAAATGTCATCAGAAACCTAAAAAATAAGAAAATATTGGTTTATGGTATATTGAGAATATTTGAAAACGTGAATGTACTATAAACCTGCAAATACTGAGTGCTTATGAGGAATTACATTTGATTAATATTCTATGTTAATCGCTGTAAGAGAATAGTGATAAACACTATATGTATTTTATGGAATTATAATTTTGGTAATTAATTATTTATACTTTCTTACCACCATAGCTTCTTTGATTTGCAAAATTATTTTATATTCCATTATAATTATGCATTACTGGGGGGGATAACATGTAATTTATATTGATTTATGTCAGAAACTAAGTGATATTATTTTCATGTCAGTGATGAAATAAATCATTGAGAATCAACAAAAGTTAATTCTGTTGCTGAGGTCTTAAATATTTGTTTGCTATGGAGACAATGCACATGTAATTCAAATATCTCTTTACTATAATGTAGAAGGGGATTGACTCCTGACCACTGTCTCATCCATTGGGTTTTAGGAATACTTGCTAGGTAACTTCATTTATCTATAGCCAATTTAAACTTTAATGCAGACTCACTGAGCAATAGAATTTAACACTTTGCAATAAACTGGGACTTTAAAAGGAATTTAAAAAATTTATTATATGAGCATACAAAAGAAACAAATAAAGGCTGGTCATAACCTCCTTAATTCCTACTTCTTGGCACTCATACTTGTGGTGGAAGATTCTCATAGATCAGGAATTCTCTTTCATAGGAGAGATGTGACTCACAGTGAAAGAGTTGCTTAATAAGAGCGCCTTCTGAACTATCTCTCAACTGTGCAGAACCTTTTGTATCTTACTAGGATAGAACCTGAAGTGTATTTGGTTCTAATTTTATACTAATGTGATTAATGTAAAGCCAACTACAGCAGCCAATCCCTGTTTCTAGGCTCAGAACACTGTATCTTCTCTCAAATTTTAGATATTTAATGTTAAAATACCTTAGGAAGAAAAAGCGCAGATGTCCATGGGCAGCTCTTATTGTCCTATTTTCTGCTAATATTCTAGGTAGAAAGAAAACCTTAAGAATGATTTACTCAACTGCTTCCTATCACTTAGCAACTTATAATTGATAAGATATTACATTAGTCTGATTTAATCCTGCTGCAATTTCAGTTGGCCTATTTATTAATCTTGCCAGGCCAGACAGGAAAGAGCTGACACAAACAAATAGTCTATTTAAAGATAATTTCATGCATTTACTATTTACAGCCATAGATGAAGATTTGAGTAGAAATAAAATTGATGGTAAAACTCTCAGGGACTAACAATAGCTAGAAGCTATTATCCTATCTAGCTTCACAGAGAAGAGACTCCTTTTATCAGAGCTCACAGTGTTATAGTAACGGAAGTGGGGACACTCAAGTGACACCATGGTCATAGATAATGCAGCCATTGACAAAACAGTGATCCAACATAGAGCATGTAGAATATATAACAAGCACACTCTCTCCCCTTACCCTTTGGCCAAAACTGTAACCAATGGGAAGGGATCTAAAGTTTAGCCTACTAGGGCTCAGAGAAGTCAAAAGGGGCAAAGAATAATTCTGCACACCAAGCTGAGTAAAGTCATCATGGAAATATACTAAGTTAAAACACAGTCTATATCTAAATGTTAAACATTTAAGTTAAGAAAAGTTCATACATGTATTAACACTATTTTAATTACAATTTATTTTTCAATGTTAAATGATGGCATAGTGAATTTTTAAGAAACATACAATTTATAGTTTCAAACAATTTGAGATTTTCTCATGTTCATTATAATTTCAACAACAGTTGTCTAACAGAATGAAAAGAATAGACTATTTCACAAGCTACCTTAGATTCCTTTCTTATAAAGAGAATGAACAATGATATATATATATATATATATATATATATATATATATATATATATACTGTATATATATGTATATATATGTATATATATGTATATATGTATATACACACACACACACACATATATATATATATATATACTGTATCTAAATTTACTGTAAGAACTCTATGTGGTCCTTTAGAAAATATTTACTTTAAAATGTAGTAAAATCTAAGATATTTGTTATCTAATATTAAAGTAGCGCTATTGGCAATTTACTTTAGGCAAAATGTCAGACCCAATGCACTGGGACGTCCTCTTACTGCAAAATGATAGGATGCTGCTAAAACATAATTCATAACTGCATAAATTAAATGAATCCACATCTGAGAATATTGAGCAGCAAGCACATGAAGATGGTGTGGTTGCTTAAAGAGTATAGCATGTAGAAACGGTGAATGAATAGAGGGAAACAAGTAAACACACACACACTTTATATGGCCACTAAGGTTTTGTACTACACTTTCACTCTGAGACAACCAGTCATTTCTTTTTAGGGCAAAACTACTCTTTCCTCCAAACAAAAAACACACCCTGTGTACTTTGTATACAAAGTTGTTCCTCTCTGCCACTGATACTCTTATTATTCATATATGTATATTGGTTACAACTTTTATCCACAGTAACTTCTCTTTCACAGAGAAAACTGAGAGTTGGATCACTGTGAACTGTCATACACCAGCATTTTGTAGCAGAATGGAAGAGCTTATGAACACACACTTCACAAGTTTTCATGGACCTACGTGTCCCAATGAACAGAGACATTAACAAACCAAAATATATATATATATTCTATAGAATAAAAGCAGTACAAAGTATTTCATTTTTAATATTACAAAGTTTCCAAACATGATGCTTACATGTAATTATATATTACATTTTTACAAATGAATTTATCATTGTATTAAATATTCAAAGCAACCACTTTAAGTTCTTGTGGATTTAGCATGTCTTTAAATTCAGGAAAAAGTGTTTGCTTTGTTTCATTTCTCCTTGTTCCCATCCTCCTTCTCCTCATCCTCCTCCTCCTCCCCCTTCTCCTCCTTCTCCTTCTCCTCTTTTCTTCTTCTTCAGCAGTGATGTTTTTACTAAACCACATAATTATTATGTACTCAAAGCTAAATTTTTGGAAATGGCTTCAGTATGAAAGAAAAAATAAAAACAGTTAACTATCATCAACTGCTTCTGTTACCTTATCTATAGCATTTATCTGTTTCTATATGTTAAGAGAATCACATAAGAACACTGTAAATTCTGTGAAAATATTACTTAAAGTAATTTGATTACTTTAAAAAATAAGCCTATGTCTTTTTTTCTTTTTTTTCAAAAAATAATTCCATTAATTTATGTTGCCATTAATGTACAAAAGAATCTCAAAGGAAATATTAAAATTATTTTTTTTCAAGTTTATAGCTGAGATATTCACAAGCTATATCTAATAGTCTATCTTGGGAATAATTACTGGTAATGGGCATCCAAGGGAAATTATTGTCTGCTGCTATGAATTAGGAGTACACAGGTGGTGTTCATCAACTGGAATGGGTTGGAAGAGAGTAGCAACAAAGCCAAGAGTGCTTATGCCTGATTTGTGGAATCATTGTTTGGGGATGCTTCAAATATCAATAGGCTACTGATAACAATGACCTATATAATTTTCATGGAAAACAAAGTGACGTATAAAGCAAAAATTTAGAATCATGCTTTTAATGTGTGGCAGTGTAATGCTGTCATGTTTTGGGGAAAAAAAAGCAGTTTGAGGCAGGTTTCTGAGTAAATACAGCAATATTAAATTGCTCTTAACAATGAATATTGCAAGTCACTTTGGTTTATATGTGCATGGAATTAATAATATTTAGCAAATTGCATTAACTAGTTACATTCTGGTATGTGCTCATAAATATTTCAGGTGTCCAGTGAATATATAAATAGCACTTTTAACTTAATTCCACTATTATTGTTATTTATCACACTACTTAGGGACAATTACAATATATCTTCAGTAAATTCACTTAGTGTAATCATTGACTCAAAATAAATAACCACACAGATGCTACTTTGTTGGTTGTTTTTTATAATATTAAAATACCTGAATTTAATCTGCACAAATTTAGTTTATTGGAAATATACCACAGAGAAAACGAGTTTTTGAGTACTGTCTAATTATCTACATGATTAGCTTAAATATTCCTGAATAGATTTTTTAATAATTACATGATTAGAAAAAATATTGAGAAAAAATATTGTAGATAAATATCAATTCAGTCAGCTAATTTAAGTTAAATAAAATATTAAATGCTAACTACATTATCCCTATGATTGCTGATAATTTTACTTTAAATATAAATTTGAATTTGAGAAAAAAGTGAATACACACATTATACCATATGAGAAATGAAAAGAATTGGAGTACTAGCATAATCAAAAACAAACAAACAAAACAGAAACTGGAAGGTCCAATTGCAATAAGATGTTGATTCCCATTTCTTTCTATAATCATAACCAGTCAAACATGCCAAATTACAGCAAAACTAATTAAATTTTGTTTTGAGATCTAAGATAATTTTCAACTGCTTTCCAAAGACATACCAAGCACATCGTGAAAGGAAACTATCTCAAAATATGATGTAAAATAAAAGAGAAAAAATGAGAACGTTAAAAGAAATTCAGATGGGCTAAGTAAAATTTAAAAATACAGGGGAAACACATTAAAATTTCCTGAGCATAAATGAATTGTTTTGCATGATATTTGCTAAGTTTCATCTATGATAAGTCATCTATATAGCCCCAATAGCATGTTGAAAAATGAAAATAACACCTTTGCCATTCAAATAATTTAATTTTTTAAAAAAGGTAAATAACTTGAAAGTTATCTGAGTTGTATGAAGTCAATTAAATGTGATTAAAACAAAATGCACTGAAATATTATTGCAAGAGAAAGAAAGCAACTTAGTGAAACAGTGTGGTGGTTAATGAATTTTCTCAGAATTGCTTAAAGTACTGCAATGGCTATAACAAGATTTAGTCAACACTAGTGAAGGATCTTGAATTAAGAAGGAACAGAAACTTCCAAAAATCTCTTAGATTACCGGAAGTAGAATTTACTTGTAACAACCCTGTGATCTAATGGTAGCGCTCCCATGAAATCATTACAGTGCTTCCATAACAATAAATTCTAAAAATATATTAGTAAGACAGTTTTAGATAAATACTAATTTATCTAAAATAAATCAGTGAGAGTTGAGTGAGGAAAGAACATCCTCTGGGTATTTAAAAGAAAGGAAATTTAACACACTGGTTATTGATGTGGTAGGTTGAGATCTTGAATCAATGTCCGTGAAGCAATCCAGCGTCTAGTAATATGATATTTTTTTTGCTCTTAGGGGAGTGACAAATGGAACATGTACTGTTATAGGAGCCAAGAGAATAGAGTCACTGCAAAATCTTGAGTCATGCAGACCTATCTTTCATGAACTATGCTATATAGACTGAATGTTTGTGTGTCACCTGCCCCAATGCATATGTTGTAGCCTAATCCCCAATGCAGTAATATTTGAAGGTAGGACCTTTGGGAAATTATTAGGTCATGAGAGTGGAACCCTCATGAATGGGATTAGTGCCTTTACAAAAGAGTACCCAGAGAGCTCCCACGCCTCTTTTCCTACGTGAGAGCACAGGAAGAAGATAGCCATCTATGAACCAGAAAGCAGATTCTCACCAGATACCCAATCTGCCCTGTACCTTATTCTGCCCATGCTTCAGAACTGTCAGAAACAACTGCTCTTCAAACCATCCAGTCTGTGGTGTTTTTAGTATAGGGCACCCAACAAAGACAAACTACAACCACAGACTTTACATAGCTACTGCTAGAGAAACAATGAAAGGTAAAGAGGGAGGGGAGAACCCATGGGCTCCTCTTCCATATACCCCCCAACTTGTCACACCTGTCTCACATTGATCAAACACCGCCAGTTGTCAACTGAAATGGGAGGAAACTAGTCAAACTGAGATAAAGTGCAGAGTAGGGAAAGAATAGGATGATAGTCAGCCCCAGCAGAGGTATAAGGCACACACAGTATAGGGAAGGGTGGAAAGAAATTTGAAACAGAGTAGTAAGGGAAAGCCTTTCTTAGCAAAATACATTGAGGTGATCCTTTCAGGGGATATCACAAATTTTACTTAAGCCTTCTTTTGTTGTAAGATTGGTTCATAGTTCTGTTCTCTGAAACTGTGCTGTACATGAACAAAATTTTTGTTTGTTTCCTTTAATCATTCCCTTCCTCACATAGAATTACTGGTAATTTTCTTTAGGATCTTCACATATATCTTATGTGATTTATCAATTCAACCTCCAAATGCTAATGTAACGATGTGTCAAATAAAGTATACTATGTGTTCATCATTGATTTAAATATATACAACCTCCCCTCTAGAAGAATAAATAAATAAATAAAATTATCCCCATAAAGAATTGAAGACACTAAAAAAAAAAAATCCAATAAATGTCAAAAATACTTGACTCTGCCTCTTTCAAGGCTCTGAAATAAGTTGTAGATATGATATTTATCCAGTCCTGAAGATAGGATTGTAAATGAAAATGTCAAAAGAGTTCTCTATAAAATGACATTCCTAAGCTTAGTTCTGAATTACTTGTAAAATTCACTATGGTATAGGAGATCTCTTTGGGAAAGGTTACAAAAGAATTCACTAGAGTCAAAGAACAATGGCACTTGAGCTGTTCGACTATTTCACTAAAAGGACAACTAATAGAGTATTATTAGTTGTTTCTATTAAACTTAATGGTTTTGAAATCTCTCTTATTAGAGGGAGGTGAAAGATGTGGTGAGACACATTTCTTTCCTTCAGCAGTAACAGATTTGGATTTGTCCTGCAGATTTAACCAATAACCACAGTTGACCTTTATCTCAATGTATTGCTCACTGTTCATCCATAGTAAAACGTGCCATGTTGGTAATAACTTTCTTTTGAAATCATTTTAGTTGTCAAAAAGGGCAGGTTTTAAAGAACAGGAACAAACCCTCTTAGGAATCCTTAGGGGCTTTACAGAGCCTGCCTTTCATACTATTCAACCTTTTACTTACAAAGGGCTCTTTTAAACTCCAAGTCTCACGCCAACTGCATCAAAGACAGCATGAGACAATGCCTTCTGCCAGTCATTTCCTTGCAGTTGTTGAAGGCACTCCCCATTATGACCTGCATGTTTGAAAATAAACCTACTGAGAGAATGTCAGTTTTGTAAGTCCCAAAAAAGGACTGCCCAATAAATTGGAATTTATATCATTTGGATGATATTTATGCCCAAATTGGTGAAGCCACATGCTACAGTCAAAGGAATAGGATATGGTATAAATCCAAAGGACATTTATTCCTCAAATTTCCTATAAAATGTTTTCTCTTAATCTCAAATATTCCATGGAAGTAGGTTTATTTTGCTTTTTTGGGTTGGCTTATGATTGAGGATTCTGTTTTTCATATAGCCAGATTTTGACTGCAAGAAAATTTCAGTTTGTGGCAGAATAATATATACAAACCAAGTCATGAAGTCAAAAAGACTAAGGCTAGTGTGGGGAGTGGCATCGATGGGCCAGTTTAGGGTAGAAGGTAAGGATTAGAACACGCGCAGACCATAAAGTAGTCTGTGTCAGTTTTAGGACTTGAGCCCGAAGACTGAGGTCAGATTTTACTCAACAGCTTCTGTGAATTGTTAAATGAGAATCGGCTACAATTCAAATTGCTAATTATGGACAAATACATTTTAGTTTGTTATGACTATGTGCTATACTTTGCAATGACACATAGAATGTATTGCTAAGGATCTATAAATGCATCATATAAACAGATCAGAATTATTATAACACGGAATTTTAACTAAACTTTTCAAAAGAACTTAGGAAGTCAATATAGATAGAAACAGATAGTCTATTTACACTTAATTTATGAAACCAAACCATTGTAATGGAGTTTATAATAATCAATACTAGCTTCATTTGAAGTACAATCATTCAAGGCTATAGTTTGTCAACAAGTATCATAAGAGGATTAAGACACTCACTCTATCTCAACACCTCTGCAGACACATGAGAAAAACTAACATAGAGGAAAATGCAATATAGTTTAAAGATTGCTATACAGGAAGCATATGGTAAAAGCATAGTTACCAATAAACTAACCTTATTTTGATCAGGCATTCTCAGAGAATATTTGAACACATACTCAATAATTTTTACTCCCTATATATTAATCCAATATAGGTCAAATTGCAATCATACATTAGAGGTTATTACCTAAATTTTCTAACTAACCCAGTCAGATGTGACTCTACATTAATCCAGATCATTTTGAAATTTATCTCTAATCAATCATGTTTAAATGAACCAGAGTATCAGACTTCAAAATAGTTAGATGATGATCAGCAAACTTATTTATATGAAGATGTTTTGGTTCTGAATAGATTATCTTGATTAAAAACATAGAAATCCTATGTGTGTGTGATAGTGAATATATTTTTGCATCGTAATGTATTAATTTATTTTTTCATTCATATACTGGGTGCCAATAAAATGTATACACATTTTAAGATATGTTATCTATGTTCAAGCAGCACTTCATCATAATCAAAAGAATCTGGATGCTGATAGTAACCACTTTGATCACCTCTTGCAATTGCAGAAGTCAAATGAGACTTGTATTCATCTTTTGTTATTGATATATATCGAGTATTACAATCACTATTGCTTTTCCTTTCCTAAAACGTGTATACATTTTTTGGCACTCTTTGTATTTGTAAGTTCATTCCAAAATATTTAGTAGGCACTCTCTACAAGCTGGGTACAACTAATGTATTCAAAAACGTACTTTCATGCAAGTGACAAAGGAAAATTGTGTCTCACACAAATATCCATGACTTGCTCCATCCAATGTCTTGACTTTGGATGAATTATCCATGAGCATGTTATTCTGAGTAACGTGTCCAAAGAGGCTGAGATCAAATTTATTCAATTTGCTTATGCAGTATTAAATTAAGGCAACTATCAATAAGACTTCAAGAAACAGGATGCAGTCATCTTGTAATATTGACTTCAACAACCCCTCAGGTAGAGTTGCTAAACTTGGCAAATAAAAATACAGAATATCCAGCTAATTGGAATTTTACATAAATAATTGTTTAATATAAGCTAATCCTACATATTACATTGAAAACACCTATGTGAAAAAATTATTTGTTGCTTATATGATATTCAGATTTAAATGAGTATCCTGTATTTTATCTGGCAAGCTTATTTGCTAGGTCTCCAAACTAAACTAGCTGAACAATTCACGTACTGTCTGAATCTACCTTGGAAATCCAAGAGACTTTCTTTTAAAGTTCTTGTATTGATCTTGCCCTTGGCCCAAAGTATCAATCCAGGTAAAGAAGGATATATTAGTAATGCATAGAATTTTCCTTGGCTCAGGAAGAAATCTAGGGAAATTTACCATCCATTGTAACTATGAACAGAGAATTGAGATTAACCTGAATAACTTTCATGGCCAAGATGAGATCAGTAATCACCTCAGCCAAAGAAAGGGACACATTTTTTACCATACTTTTAAACAGAAATAACTCCCATGGTAGAAATACCTGCTGGCAGTTATTAGGGGGGAAAAAAAAAGAGTGAGTCAGTTATCACTCCAGGAAGCTTCCTAGAGTAACTAAAAATATCATCGTTTTGGCGAGATCTCCATATTCTTCAGAGATTCTAGTGTGACATTTTTTTAAACACTTGAAGTCTTTTGTGACCACTCCTAAGGTTCAAGTCACCATATGTTCAAGAAAGAGAGAAGTTAATGCCTGATTTCTACAGAAGAAGTAAAGATCCAAGATACTCATGCTACCCCTGAGATGAAAGAGTCAGTCAGAATTTTGAGAATATCCATAGTGCTACTTAATTATTTTGGGGGAAGAGATTGGCAATATGTCCTATTCAACCTTCTAGAAAGGGGATAAGTCTTAGGATCCCCAGTTCAGTTTTAATAATTGAGTCTGGATCTTGTTTTAGAGAACCAACATGTTTTGTGTTTCCACTATTAAGCCAAATGATATTTGTTTGCCCCTAGGGATGACATCAAAAGCATTGACTTGACATGTGTTAGATTAGAGGGGCAGGAACTGGGGCTATGGTTTCCTGTTTCTGAAAATCCTAAGATTAGGAGAATGATGATAAAATATGAACAGAACTGTCTGGCAGGGGCTAAAAAGCTTAGTGGTCATTTAAATTTAAGTTTCATGAAACGTGTTGGAAGAAATAATCCAAGATGTTTTCCTTAATGAGGAAAGGTTAATACTGAAATACAAAGATCACTAATGGACCTCTTTCCCCTGTATCTCCCAGGAATTAAGGTATTGCTTCCCACTGACAAAGTTATTGTTCTCACTCTACAATCATTAACTTGATTTGTCTTATTCAAGTAACTAAAACATTAACCCTTTCCTCAATCATCCCTTACTTGTATCTTAACCTTGTTCTGGATTAATCAATTTCAATTATTTGCAAGGGCATTTTTATAAAACTATTCATATCCATTAGGACCAATATAGGAGAACATGATGATCAGTACATACAAACAAGATGTTATCCTTAATAAGACCACATCAATCCAGTAAGGGAATCAAGATAGATACAGAATTATGTTTGAATCCCCTCGCTCTCCATCTGGCTAGGCTACCTCTAGTAAAATGTAGCAACCAGGCCAGTTTACAGTTGGTGTTAAGACAAAAATAGATGCATCTTGCCCCAAGTTGATGATGGTGGGGAATCTCAAACATTCAACATTGGTTTAGAGAACACAACACCATTTTTGTTCTGATTATTACCTAGGAAGATGCCTGGAAATTATTTATTTCTGTGGATATCCAAAATAAATAACTAAACTGCCTTACTTATATATATATGAACCAGGAAGAGATAAATGAGTTCAAGGCAGAAATAATTTTAGTTGATTTAGAATTGTAAGGAGCATAGAAACTTCCTTGAACATCATGACTATCAGTATATCGTTGAGTGTTTTTTGCAAAAAAAGATATACCATTGTCAGATCTAAAATTGTACTGATAACTGAAAAAATGACTCATTAATTTAGAAGATTCTAACAATTTTCTGGAGTTTGTTGTCAAATTGGAATAATAATACTGTAAGTTAAAATTGGGTCTACAGAGTTGAGCTCTAAAAAGAGGTCAAAGTTGAAGATTATCTGTCAAGAGATGACAGGGACCACATTCCATGCAATGTGGCCTCCTGTAGTTGTCTATATATCTGAATAAAAGGTAATTCATAAGAGAATGGAAAACTTACCTAATGTTATCCAAATAATTCTTACAGCAAGTCTTCTATCCTAAAAAAAAAAAAAAAAAAAAAAAATTAAAAAAAGAAAATTCACAGTTCTAATGTTAAAACCAGACGAAAACTTAAGTAATGTTACCATAAAAATGTAGCAGCAAATGTCCAGATTAAGATGGAACTCTCCAACAGGTCAACATTTGGCAGAGTCCCAATTCTTGAACAAAGTGGCAGATCCTTCATCAAAAACATAGTCTTTTATTTTTGCTCAATCTATGATGGTGGATCGCTCCCATGTCTCATATAATAGTGGATCCAAAGAGCAATAGTAGCCATCTAAGTAATATATGTTTAATTTGTAGCTTAATTCCAGCCAGATCATCAGAGAATGCATTCTTATTTTGGGATTGTATCAGTGTGACACACATGGTTATATTAGCAGCCATAATTTGTTTCCAAAGTTTGTGGTCCTAAACACAAGTGACTTTAATCTGCTAGGCAATCTGTAGCTTTCTAAGTGGCAGACCAACAGTTAGAAAATACTCTAAAAGTCTGTAAAAATATAAACAATTTTTTTCAAAGGGGTAATATTTAAAGCAATGTAAATGGCCTGAGTTCTGCCTACGGAGAAGAGTGATTCTATACATTTTCTATTCCACGGAAGTGGCCACAATGTTAAGTATCCATAGCAGCCTAGTGCACAAAATCTGGTTACAATTTAGACAAAGTAACAGTACATCAGACAAGGCATTTGGGAACATCCGAGAATCAAGTAATCCTTTGATTCAATAACTTTGCTTTCTGTAGTATAAAGATTTTCCCAAAAGAGATAGCCTTTTTTTTTTTTTTTTTTTCCACATGAAGCCAGTGCTGCTGGGCTGTTCACTGTTCAACAAATCAAATTCCAATCCTTTGTGTCTATGCAAAACCTTATACCAGGCAGCAAGGCAATCATTACTGACATAATTGTTTCTGTTTTGGGAATCTCTTGATTCAAGAGCTGTAACATTTTGCTTTTTGGCTGCAGGATTGTAGGGTTTGACCTTATGGTTAACGTGGGGTTGACTCACACAGCGGTCATTTTTTTTTTTTTTTTTTTTTTTGAGGACTCTGTCTTAGTCTGGGTCATTTGCTACTACATGGTCATGAAAACTTCTCTCAATATTTTATCAGGTTTTAATATAGAAGGAAGGTTAAGTTTTTCAGGGTGAAGCACTGACTGTAAGAATTATTTAGATTTTAAGTCATTCTCTTGGGGGTCGTCTTTTAGTCAGAATTGTAGACACAGTTCTTCATCAGTGGTTTTAAAAAAGTGTTTTTGTTTGTTTGTTTGTTTGTTTTTAATTGCAGGAAACTCTCCCTGAGGGAGCTAGAGCTTACTTGCAGAAGAAAGTGTCCATTCAAAATACTCTGAGCATATTTTTTGTTACCTCCAAATGGAGCCAAATTTGGAATGTTAGACTATAGGGGGCTTTGAGCCCGAAAATGGCCGAGATGTTACCTTTTTTTTTTTTTTTTTTTTTTTTTTACAAGTACTATGTTCTTTTCTCCCTCACCTCCCAAGCAAACCAACATATCTATGTAAATATCATCTGAAAAGGTATGGGATATTAGTATGGACATTATAATGGAGATATCTTGATGCTGACTGCCAGATTGCTGAGGAGGTCCCTACCACCTAAAACATAGTGAGCAACAAACAAGGTATCATTCACACAGTTGTCTGATCCTAGTTTCTAACGGTTCACTTGTAACCACCACCCTGATATATTCTCATTAACAGCCTACAGCATAAAACTCCATTTACTGCTCTCTGCACTGTACAATTTAATACTTCCGTTAACCATTCACATATAGACTTCCCTCAAATCATATTCATTGACTCACAAGGCCTTTATCCTTCCTCTTCCAGAAAGCCATAAACTTTAAATGCTTTTTCTTTCTTCCAAAAGTATCAAGAATTATGAAGAGTTTGAAATTTTATCCTATTTTAAAGTTAACAAGTCACTTGCCATAGTTCAATGGTTACCAGCAGAAGGCATATGACTCCTGGGTCAGAGACAAAGGACTTTATCACTTGTAAGCATCAATATATTTGCATTGGTTTCTTTTGCTCAACTCTCCCACTTCCCCACCCCCAGTCCCATGAAGTGACACAGTTGGGCCCAGATGTATGATGTATATGGAATGGATTGTTTTCAAGGAGAGAAGCCCTGAGCTTAGGAAACCTGAAAATTTTATAATGGCAGAAAGCATGTTTGTCCTTTGTGCTGCACAAAGACAAAACATCAATCATCCAATGCTCTTTGCTATACAATTTTTCTTGAAAAGACAGTTTGGAAGAAAAGCTTGCAAGCTGTGCAAAAGAAAAGCCTTGCAAGGTGTAAAGAAATATGAGAGATGTGTGAAGAATTAACTCCCAACATATGAGTCTATGTTAATGTGCATGCTGTAGAATCAATATGAAATTACTTGTCAAAAGGTTTATTGCTTCATAAATATGTATATTAAGCATTATATTACCCTGTATATATTCATTATTTTCAGTATGCTTACATATATCAAAGCCTTGGCCTGAATCCCCTGTTGTAAGAATTAAAGTATAAACTACATTATAGTAGGCTCTTACTAAAAGCCTAAGTGGTGAAGGTGAGAAAACGGAAAAATCATCAAGGAAATATATATACCAATTTAATCGTGGTATTACTATGATGGCTACTACTTCAAAAATGAATTACCAGAGAGAGAGAGAGAGAGAGAGAGAGAGAGAGAGAGAGAGAGAGAGAGAGAGAGATCACTGAGAAGGTGTATCCTATCAGTATTTGTCTTTAACTTCTATTATGGTTCATCAGTTTGCCTGATATTATTTTATATTCTTGAACATTTTGCAGCTACATACAGTTGCCAGATACCAGAATATCACATATGTGAGATTTCACACTAGTCTTGTAGAGCATTTTTATTTTGCCTCAGAATTCATAACAAAACATATTTATACTTCAAGCAAACATACAAATTTGAAAATAAGTTCTCAGAACTTTTTAAAATGAAAAACTAAACTATGCTCTTAAAATATCTTGATATAGCTTCTGTAGGTAAGAATGTAGGGTACACATGATACATTTTTGAAAATGTGAATAGTAGCTAATATTTATTGGTAACTTTATAGGCTGTGTACTTCATTATGTGATTCCCATGTTTTAATTCTTTATCACAAGACCATAATGTGACGCTGATGCTGACTGCCAGATTGGTGAGGAAATCCCTACCCAACCCACAGTGAGCAACAAATGGGCACATTTCAGGCAGTTGTTAATTCCTTACTTTATTAGCTACTTATTGGATATTGAATTTAGCTATTGTTTATTCCTTATTTATGGCTATTACTTTCCTACCCTAAAATTAGCACACATAAGCACTAGAAATCATACTACTTATCAAATGCAGTTTTATCTGACTCAAAATGTATGCTTCTCTCCACATATCAATCTATGTAAAAACTATAATGTTTTCAGTAAATGTTAAATATTCTGATTTATCAATAAATTTTTGCCTAAATATGTTTTATTTTATTCAATAATTAAGAATAATCAATTTTTCAAATAAAATTTACATGCCATGTTAAACTAAAATGTATCTTTAGTATATTAAACAGAAAACAAATTATGTAACTTAAGTTTAAAAAATTAAAAAGGTTATTTTCTAGGATATTAAACATATTATAAGAACTATTTGCATTTCAGTAATGTGAGGCTCGGGAGTCTTTAATATACCCAAATCTATTACACCCAATCTCTGGACCTCTGAGATTCAATTATCAATGCAGAGATCCTGGCTTTCAAGCATGGATCAAGTGTCCCTCTACTTTTTTCAAGGGGGAGGAAGGAGACAGACTGAAAACAGATGCCAAGCAGGCAGCCCTTTACTTTGATCAAGCATCCTCAGAGAAAGGCTGAACAGATATGCCAATAGTGTCTATTACATTAATATTAATTTAATGAATGGCAAATTATGAGACTAAGTAGGAGAGCAAAAATGTATATGATCAGAAGTATTCTATGAAATCTAATAAATACGTATTTTGAGGTAAGAGTTTCAAATGTTATCTCTCAGCTACTGCAGGGAGAGAGATTGTTTCATTTATTTTATTTTATTTTATTTTATTATTTTTGTTAATTAAAGTTTATTGGGGTGACAATTGTTAGTAAAGTTACATAGATTTCAGGTGTACAACTCTGTATTACATCCTCTATAAATCCCATTTTGTGTTCACCACCCAGAGTCAGTTCTCTTTCCATCACCATATATTTGTTGGAGAGATTGTTTCAAAAGTAATCTACATTAGTAAAAGAAATATGTTTGAAAGCTGTATTCAAAGACCAGGATAGGTGATTCAATGACTGTATGTCCACGATCTTAGGATGCCCTCATGCTGTCACTGAATCAATTGCAATGTCTACATTTCTATTTCAAAGGAGAATTTTCCAAATTATTTCAAAAAGGGTCAATTGACTTCAATGGAATTGTTTTTTCATGGATGATGAATTTTATCTTAAATTTTCAAATTTCAGTATATGTATCAGTATTGTCTGTCTACATAGATCTGGAATAAGCATTGGTTTTCTTTAAGTTGAGTAAAATATTAAATCTTGATATGCAGATATACTGTTTGAATCCTTGTAAGAAGCAACCAAACTAAATATTAATTCTAGAATTATACTATGCAGATTTAAATTATTTTTTCTTCTTTGCCAATGTGTTCCTTTGGAAACATATTTTATGTCTTTGTGTCAGAGTTTCCTCATCTATAAACTAGGGTAATAATGATGCATCTCTTAAAAGTGTATGTTAGGTATTGATTTTGTTTCTATAAAAAGTTCATGATAAAGTAGTTATTTTATTTACTGAAGAATTTGCCTAATTTTTAATTTTTAGCGATTAAATAAATTTACTCCAACTTTGTGTACAGTGGTGCATTTTCTTGTTTTTATTTAACCATGATGAATAAAAATTACAATGTACAATGATTTGTTAGATTCCTTGAGGAGAGATGTATTCACTACCATTGATGATTGATTGAGTAATTGAATCTCCCAGAGGTCATAGCTTAGCACTGAATCCATTAGTAAGATTTTAAGAAATCGTTGAAATTCACTTTAGTTGGAACTTAAGGAGTAAACAAGTGACTTGAAAGAGTTAAAGCAGTTTAAAAGCTCATGTAAAATAATCAAAGTTTTATAGGTGTTTTTCCAAAAAAAAAAAATCTCTTAATTTATAACAGAGAATAGATAAAGAAATTTGGATGGGAAAGACTTGTATTCTTTGAATACCTGGCAGAAAAAAAACAGGGAGAATAAATAAAACAAATAACAGAATTTGGTCTGCAAATCCCACATAAATTTCATTACTTAATTTTTGCTTGTCTTTTCCAATTAACATACTAGTTTAAAGAGATCCGATAATTGTTTGTTTGTTTGTTTGTTTGTTTGTTCCATGCTATAGGTCCAGTTTCTATAATGTGACCTAGTACGTGACAGGTACTAGGTAAATACTTATCAAAAAAATTAATTAATCTTTGCTCTTGAAGTTCCTGTAAATAGGTAGACCCTGCATCAGATAGCTAATTTGTAATCAGACCTAATTTCATGTATTTATTTCAGTAGTCTTTACATTTCTTTCATTGAAGACAACATTTTTCTGAATAGGAATATAATGATAAAATAAATGACAAAAGGCTTATGTTTAAAAAGATATGTATATATATATACACACATATATATACGCACACATACATATGATGTATATATATATATACACATATACATATGATTATATATATATATCACATATGTACATCATATGTGTCTAATTCATTAAATTTACAGGTAAATAAAATATTGTAAAATCGTATGCTGAAAACTCAGAAAACATACTCCAACACTTAAGACAATATCCATGTTATTTTTGGTACATGATAACATAGAATTATTTACATATTAATGCTATGATTTGTTGTTGACCATGTCTGTGGACTATTACCAAAGACAGATTTTAATGTTTTATCTTCTTTCAGAAATAAAGGAAATCACGTGAAAATACCAATATCTACATGCTAATTATTAATTTCAAAGTATAATATAAATAAATGTAATGCCAATCAACTAATTCACATTATATAATCATCCTTTTATAGGAGACAATCTTCCTAAAACATTGTAAATTATTAAATTAATCTTAGTGAGGAGCCACAACAATTCAAGAGCATAAAAACATAATACATGTTTTATAAATCTTAATAATATAATCAATATTAGTATAAAATATGTTTTTATTATGTATATATTGATTAATCTTATACATGAATTATGGAAATACAATGTGTATTTTCATTAAAAACTTTGAGAACTACGTCTACCATGTTATTATTCAAAACTATAGAAATATATTTATTATGCTTTTGAACACTCCTTACAATAAATTATTAACATTGTTGAAATAAAGATATTTTCTTACGTCATCTTAAACACTATTACACCTCACTTAGAAGAAAATATTCTAAAAAGTCAGATAAGTTTTGATTGGTCAAAGCAGATTTTGACTGTGTGAATCAGCTAAGATATGTACCTGGTTACATAAGAATATAAGTTTTAGTGATTATGCTATGTGATGTGCCATTAACATTTCTTTCTGCATACCATGAGCATTTATCACTGTCTCTCACAGGATGACATGTGTTTGTAGGGGCCAGGGTTGTCTCAATGGAGAGCGCTGTATGAAGATTCAGTGTTTATGACTGCTACAAGAGGATATTCCTCAGTGGCAGGGACTACATAAGCCATAGTTAGAGGAAGCTCTTCTTGTCATGCCCCCAGATAGCTTCTATATTCGGCTTCTCTATTCACCAGCATGACCAGTCTCTGACTTCCTGAATTTATGACTTGTGTATTTGATTAGCAGCTCTGGTTACAGTCCTTTTTTATCCTCTGGTCAAGTCCTCAGTCTCTATGATGGCCCAGCAGCTAGATAGAATCTGCTTTCCAAATAGAGTAGACATTTTGCCACAGAAGATATAGGCTTGTGTAACCAAAATAAAGGGGGTTTGTTTTGCCCGTGCATATCAAAGCCAAACAAAACAGGAAGAGGGTTTGCAGCAAAGAAAGAAAAAGTTTACTTAAGGAAATTATGCCAAGATCAGAGACACAGGTGAGATAGCCCTCAAAGACCTGGTTGTCCAGTGGCCTCCAGGGCATAGGTTATATAGAGGAAAACTCATTAGTCATGGTCATTAATGGAGTTGGGGCTGTGGCTCTACCAATTGGTTAGGGCTAAGGTAGGAGGCAGTGGATTATTGCATCAGGTTCTGATGTCAGTCTTGACGTCATTTTGTCTGGTTTCAAAGTGATACCTGAAGGGTCTTTCTCCTTCATAGGTCTGGAGCTAGAAAATAACTAATGTTAAGATGTTATCTTTAGTTTGACCAAAATTCTCTTTCTGTGGTCAATAGACCTGGGGTTTGTTCCTACAAATGGTTGATGCTGACCTAAAGGCTTAATGATAAAGGGTGTGCTCCTGCAGGAGTTGCAAATGTAGAAGGATATGGAAAGAAAAGAAAGTGAGTTATGGTGCTAGTAGACTAGACAATGCCAGTTTGAATCAAGGAGAAAGAAAAGAGAAAAAGTCATTGTAATAAAGGGAAGTTTTGTCACACTTACAGATGCTCCAGAATTTTACTAGGCTATGTGGTGACTCCATTATCAAAGTTTGCCATAGACTTCAAAGAATATCCTCATCTACCACTACAAAGCATCATTGGATAGCTGGATGGCCCAAATTTCAGAGGAACTTTACTGCAGCCAGGCCTGCTGCAAAACCTCCCTTACAATGGGACACACTTAATTCTATGAGGCGTTCTTTCAAGTAATGCATTCAGTGCATCAGAGCATTATTGCAAAGTATGAGTACTGCATTTATAAAGTATAAAAAGATAGCAAGGAAGTCCTAGGGCGTAAAGTGAGAGAAAGTGCATTACAGCTCTGTGTTCCATGTTGTCTCAACCCATCAATACCAATGTTGTGGCTGGACCAGCCTTTGTGGTTCTTATTGTAATTGCAAGATGCCCTTCAGCAACAACCATCAGGAAACTTTGAAAATAGGGTTTTTACCTACAAGACCTGGAAATTGCACTGCATACCTGGGGCGGCACAGTGAGTTCTTAGGTCGAGAGAGAGAAAGAGAGAGAGAGAGAGAGACAGAGAGAGAGAGAGACAGAGACAGAGAGAGAGAGACAGAGAGACAGACAGAGAGAGACAGAGACAGAGACAGAGACAGACAGAGAGACAGAGACAGAGAGATAGAGAAGGGGCCTGGGGTTGTGCTATTATTGAGGTCAAGGGGAGGGGCTTAGGTTTCACAGGCTCATTCTTTATTGGTGAATTTATAACATAAGAGTGGAAATTTAAAGCATGGGAACAGCAAACAAAACAAAACAAGTAGCCCAATTGATCAGCTACTGAAATCAGCCACTATCTCTAAAATAATGCAGCCTCAGTAGGGGGAGGCAACCTGGCTCTGTATGTAGTTTTATAACTGGCAGTGTGTTTATTTGAGATAGCCCACTTTGTTGTGGATGCCTCTTTGAAATGGATGCCTGAGTAATCAAAGCTTAAGTCAGGCACTGCGTTACAAAAAGAAAAAGAAACAAAAAAAATTAGAGTCAAGGCTTACACTACATCCTGTTAGGCTGACAATGTGTCATGGTGATGAATAATGGCAGCAACAAAAGTAAAGAGTGGATGGAGATTGTCTTATACACAGAGGCATTATTATTCTTAAATTTTGTTTTCAACCATTATATTACTTCCTGTTGCTTCATTGTATCCAGAAATTTTATTCCACAAATACAATTCCCCGAAAAAAATTGTTTGTCTACAGCTTCAGTATGGCATTTTGTATACCAGGTCAGACAATTAAGTTTGTGAACTCACCCTAGAAAAAGTGCTACATACCTCATTGCTGAATATCACTACCGTCAAATTCAAAGTCTCCCCTTGGGAAGCTATGCTCCTATGCCAGCACCTAGTCCACCTTTCAAAGGAATTTTGGAACTCTTTTTCTGGAATGGCCATCAGAGCTGTCATCATATTACCTTTGATGTCCTGAAAATCATCAAAATGTCTTTCTTTCAATATTTCCTTTATCTTTGAGTAAAGAAAGAAGTCATTGGGGGCCAGATCAGGTGATTAAGGCAGATGTTTCAGTACAGTTATTTGTTTACTGGCTAAAAACTCCCTCACAGACAGTGCCATGTGAGCTGGTGCATTGTCGTGATGCAAGAGCCACGAATTGGTGAAAAGTTCAGGTTGTCCAACTTTTTCACGCAGACTTTTCAGCACTTACAAATAGTAAACGTGGTTAACTGTTTGTCCAGTTGGTACAAATTCATATTGAATAGTCTCTCTGATATCAAAAAATGCTAGCAATATTCTTGCAACAAGTTTACAAACTTAATTGTCAGACTTCCTGTGTGTGTGTGTGTGTGTGTGTGTGTGTGTGTGTGTTTCTGTGTGTGTGTTTTTTCTCAAGTTTCACCACATTGCAGTTTAGATACTCCTTAACTTGCACTGGGGTTACATCCTGAGAAATGCATTATAACTTGAAAATATTATAAGTTGAATATGCATATACTATACCTTACATATAGAACACCATAACTCAGAACACGTATATTAGCCTACAGTTGGAAAATCATCTTGAGTTTCATCTTAAGCATAATTGCCTTCCTCTTCTCACCAGAAGGGGAGCCACAGAAAGGGCATTTTGTAGACAGATTGGGTGTGAAAACACAAAACACAGTATCCAAAAAATGCTGGCAAAACAGTACACTGTAGAATATTGGTTATTTACTTTCAAGATCACATGGCTGAGCGGGAGCTGGGGTTCTCTGTAGCTGCCCAGCATCAGAAGAGAGTATTGTATTATGATGTACCACTAACCTGAGAAAAGATCAAAATTCAAATTTTGAAGTAGTTTCTATTGAATGAGTATAGCTTTCGCAACATTGTAAAATTAAAAAATCTTAAGTTGAAACATTTTCAGTCAGATACCATCTATACTTTGAGTCAGATGAAACTGATGACAGTTTCTCTACTGGAAGTAGAGATGTGAACCTTTAATACACTCTTACCTACACAGAGACACTATAATGCCTTAAAAATGACTTTTTATTTCTATCCCATGTATTTATTTTCTTCCATTCTGGTTCTTCTTTTTTTTTGTCTTTGTAATGAAATTCATGTAACATAAAATTAACCATGTCAAACTGTACAATTCAATGGCATTTAGTACATTCGTACTGTTATGTAACCAGCACTTCTATGCAGTTCTAATCCATTTTCATTACCCCAGCAGAAAACCCCGTGTTCATTAAGCAGTATTTCCTATGCTTTCCTCTCTCCGGCCTCCATAAACCATCAATCTGACTTCACTCTCCATAGATTTACTTATTGTAGACATCTCATATATACAGAACCATGGAATATATGACCCTTAGTTCCTGTCTTCTTTCACTTAGCATGTTTTCAAGTTTAATCCACATTGCAGCGTATGAGTACTTCATTACGTTTTTTTGATAATGTCCCATTGTATTTATATACTACTAACATAATTAAATAAGAAGGCCATTATGCTGGGGTTGCTCTAATATGTTGTTATCCCATGTAAGCAAAATGAAACATAAGCAAGGGCCAATACACTTGAATGCAAGAAAATGAAACTTTAAAATAACCAATCACAAATAATTAAGTAGGCTTTCCCAAATAAGGCAACTGTTTATGCAATAGCCAATCAAATAATTTCCTTGTTTTTTCCACATTTTTCTATTAAAAAAAAAAAAAAAAAGCAAAAAAACCTCTTCTGTAGCTCCTGTCAGTGCAGTACTGTTATACTGTTAAAAATGATAATAGGAGGCAATTTAGGTTTTACAAACAAACTTTATTTAACACTTCATGAATTGGTCTGTCTCAGTTCCAAAGGTCAAAGTAATTGCAAAATGGGGTATAAGATGGGAGCTTTTATAGGATAAAGAATAAGAAACAAAGAAAAGAAAAAAAATGGAGAATGGATTAGGGACAATTAAATAAGTATAGAGCCTAGAGTTGGCTTGGCGCTGGACACTGTCTGGATATACTATATTTTTGGTCAAGCAGAGCATTTACAGGGACATGAAAGTTATCTAAGTTTCAGTTGACTGACATGGCATTTCAGGCAGAAGTGGCTCCATCATGGGCCTAGAAATTTATTTGAATAGCTGCTAACCACTTTTGGTTTGGCACTACACAATTCAATTACATATTTGCTCAAAGAAATATTCACCTAATTAAGGACAACATGAACTGTAAAAATAATGTTCAGCTACTTAGAGTAAGCATAATTTTTACAATGGTCTTGGTATTATTATTCTGATATTGGCAACACGTGTTGTTGAAATAAATGAGTTATTATTCTTGTATCATTAGTAATTGAGATTTTTGGCACGGGAAAAAGAAGGAACACAGGTATTATGTTACATAAATAAATCAATATATTTAAAGGTAGAATTTTAAAGAAACAAACAAAAGTATATCATAACCATTAGGTACAACATATAAAGATTTCCAAACAACTTTTCATGAACTGTCTAGTTTCATAAAATTAAACCATTTAACACAGCACTATCTGAAAGACTGGCACATTTTATTTTACATTTTTATAAATAATTTTTATTTTCGTAATATCTACATTATGATTTAATAAATATGATATATTTATAAAGAAAATTGTTCTGATGAAATTCTGATGAAATGATATGTATGTTCTTGGCAACTTGCTGTCATGACTATGAAGTCTCCTGACAATTTTTAATTCACGTAATCATAAAATGCATTCCTACATCTAAACTATCACAGTCATTGTGCATATTACAACATTTCAAATTCCAAACAATTATAATCTATTGCAAAGAATCTTTATTCATCTTCTGTCTACAAACAAAATATGTTTATTTTTGTAGCTTATAGAACATTCATTAAATTTTTGTCCATCAATAATCACCTAAGTGTAATATCTATTTTGAATATTTCAAACATTGTTTCTGTACTTAATATATTTTGAAATGTAATTTTAGAACCACTGACAAACTGAACTGGAATAATGATTCTCATCTACCGTCTGATTTACTGTTAATTTCTCATCTCATAAGCAGCTAAGGTTTCCAGGTTTTGTTTTGTTTTCCCCACTGGATCATCTGTAATATTACCTGGTTCATAACTACTGTTCTATCAGACTTTATTTATTTATGTTTTTAAGCAACTGTAAAATCATTGTTTTTGTAACAGGAGCTGCGATATAACAAGGAGACCAAGGTGGTCCATGTGTGGAATAAAATAAATGACTAACAATGTAGTAAATAATGCATATTTTGACAATGTTTGGAAAATAAAACCTGATGAACTTTTGTGTCATGAATCACAAATAGATAATATATGAAAGTAATATAATAGGGTAGGAAATATTGGCTCTACACTTTAGCTCTGTGTATTTAACAAGAGAAGAAAATCTCACATCAATCTAATATGTGATCACCTATACTGACATTTAAAGAAACAATAATTTAACCTTATATCACTCACAGTATTTAGTCAAATTCTTAGCCTCATTTTAGGGATATCTTCATATGTGGAATAGAATTAGATTTATGGGAAATTCCTCGTAATTCTGTTTATTTATAAAAGCATGTAATATATCCTCACTACCCCAACGCTGGTTATTATTGCCTATTTTCAAAAGCTTACCATAATTAATATGGATGTATCTAAAGTCTGAAATATTGGGTCCAAGGATTTTTGTTCATCAAAAGATGTAGTTTTTACTACAAATGTAAGAGTTGATTTAACTGATTGTTCAAATATTCATAATGTTTTTATTGATGAACAATTTCAAATATGCCTTTGTAACTTAAAAGTCATAATCTTGACAATTAATTTCAAAAATTAAGTAATGCTTAATATATTCACTTTAGTTAATTCTTAGTAAATTCAATTAAATATTTATGATTATTTAAGATTGTTTCAATAGATAAAAACAAAAGTCATCTTTATACTTTTCATGGGAAATTTTCTTTCAGACTCAAAATAAAGTTGAAGAACTTTAATAATTTTTCCTTAACATGATTTTATGTTAATTCATTAATATAACTGCTCTTTCCAGCTCCTCATTCACAAATTTATTTAGAAGAATAATATACTTTTAACTTTTCTAAAGGGTTAGGTAAGAAATCAGACTTCCCAAATTCAAATTATGAATTCATTGAAACATCAGATAGAGCATGTTTGTTAATTTTCTGTAATTCAATTTCCTCAACTTTTGTATGGGTATATGAATAATATTTATCTTACATACATGATGTATTATGCAATAAAATATATCAAGTTTAATACTGCCAACTCTAATAGTGCTTAGCACTTAGTGTATACCTAGTGAATAAGGAGACATTGACACACATTAAACACACACCCACACTCATACACACACACAAATATAAGTGCACATTTAAAAATAACCTGGATTAAATAATCAATGAGAATGGAAATAAAACATATGTATAATAGAAGAATAATGAAATACTAATTAAACATTGATTAAAATTCATGGTTTTAAGCTAATGATATAGAAATAAGTGAATTACAGCCTCTCATTAATTGCATCAAAAGTCTGAAATTGAAAAAAAAAAAGTTTGGTAATTAATCTATTAAAGGTTGCTACATTTACTAGCAATCACATATATGCAATTTAAAACCAAAGGAAAATGATCCACATTCAGCAGGCTAAGAAATTTTTAACAATATTCTAAGTTATAGTGAGTGTGTAGAACAATGAGAACTCTTTAGCATCGTTGAAGGAATTGGAAACTAGCACAACAAATTTAAAGACCAATCTGGTAATATCGATTAATAAAGGTTGATGTATTTTGTAAAACAATTTCATTCCTAAAAACATGTCCCAGAGGAACTCTTCCATATCTATATGAGCAGATGTGTGCCAAGATATTTATATAATTGTTTATAAAAGCAAAATTTAAAAAAAGGAAAATATGTAAGCTAACTCTTACTCTCAAGGCTATGCACAAATATGGTAAAAAGTGTAAGGAGATGCTTGCTCATTGTCATAACTAAATGCAAGATAGAATTATCTCTGCGTAGTACGTACCAAATATGAGAATATGATTGGAGAGTGGTACTGACAGAAAGTGCCA
Source organism: Rhinolophus sinicus (assembly GCF_057876585.1). NCBI lineage: Eukaryota > Metazoa > Chordata > Mammalia > Chiroptera > Rhinolophidae > Rhinolophus > Rhinolophus sinicus. Next base: position 158,568,648 of record NC_142516.1, read on the forward strand.
GCTCTATTGTTATCATTGTATTTCTTCAGCTGACTGTTTGGTACATTATTATTTGTTGTATTATTAATAGCTTCATATAGTCTTTTATTCTGCAACATATTTAATAAAAATAATAAGATTTCCTGAAAGGACAATTTTTTTTTTTTTTGCAAATCTACTAAATTTAAATAATTAAGGCAAAATTATTACTTTTAAAAAAATGTTCACACTATTTCTGAACTATTTATAAGGTATTTTCATTTCAATGGAAATAATAGAAATTGAATAACAAATAAAAGCATATGGTAACTGCTGTTGTTATAGAAACCTGAACTTATAAACTATTTCTGGAAAGAAGTACTACTTACCAACCTGTCTGAAAAGTAAATGTTTTACTCTTTCTCTTTTGCTCAACCAAGCATGTCAAGATAAAAAGCATCATTCTGCTCAGATTTCCCTTTTTTGGTTTTAAATAAGCATAACACCTTATGCATTTTATTCCATAATATTTGCCACATAATTTTCTAGTTAAGAATTATATGAATTCTCAGCATTCTGTTGTATAAAACCTCATTATGTATTACAATTAAATGGTTCTAATAATGCACAGATGACAAGTTAATGTAGCATCTGCCCATTTTTATGGCACCCATTAAGTGACAGCTTAATTGTTGGTTAGTTTTATTATTCATTAACAATAACTTCTATCATATTTTTACAATCAAAATTATCATCAGCATAATGTATGAGGTCATATATGAGTTGGTTTTTCCTCTCCATAATAACTAAATAGCTTTAGTTTTCTCAAAACCTAACTATTAATTCTATAAGTGAACCTTATTTTATACTAAGATTGAGCATTAAATCATTTTCTAAAGATTCATTACTGAGCTTAAAGAAATAACACTTTTCTATCTATCTACCTATCTAGAGATAGGTTTATCAGGAAATATATATGTAGTTTTACACAATGACATTTTATTTCAGGACATAATAAGCAAATTATGCCAACCTTAATATGGAGAGATATTGTCTTTGTCCTTTCAAACTGCTATTACAAAACACCACAGATTCGGTCACTTATTAACAGTGTAAATATATTTCTCAGAGTTCTGGAGGCTAAGTATGAGACGAAGGCATCAGCATGTGCCTGTGGGTGAGAATTCTCTTCCTGGTTCATAGCTTGCACTTTCTCATCATGTCCTCACATGGTGGAAGGGCAAGAGTTTTCCATGATGTCTCTGTCATAAGAAAACTAATCCTACTCTTGAGAGCTCAACTCTCATAACCTAAGCTGTTTCCAAATGCCCTAACTCCTAATACTATCTCATTAGGCTTTAACAGGTCAAGGTATGAATTTAGGGAGGATAGAAACACCCAAATTACGGCAAATATCAAAATAGTTGTGTGTTTTTTTTTAATGCAAAGAAAGATATACTAGAGAATCAATGTGAAATATGTATAAGGCAATCATAAAATTTTGTTTGAAAGAATATTACATATATAAAGCTATATATTATTTATTCGGGAAAACCTGTTCTACACTTGTAACTAACATGCTTCTTTTTTTTTTTTTAATTTCAAAAAATCTTTCAGAATAAAATATAAATATTTTCTAAAAAAATTGCTACAAGTTTGGTGCAATGACCCATAAACACATGTACACTAAGGAATGAACATGGATCATGAGAATAATTGCACAAAAAGAAAATTACAATAATGATAATTTAGTTTGATGAATAAAAATTATTACACACAAATAAAGAAAATAAATTACTTTAAAAGAAATATTTTGTTTTACAAGTAAAAATAAAATCTAATATAAATGGCTGACTGTTGTTAAGAAACCTTTCTTGAGAGCTACTGTTATCCCATGTTATAAAATAAAACCAAACCAATAAAAGACAGACAATACTAACACAATGATGAAGAAGTAGAAGAGGAGGAGGGGGAGACAAACAACACTTTACTTTATTTTGGGAGTAAAGAGAACTGCATGCCTCAATTGGAAAATATATTAATTGTTTATATTTATGCAGGTAATAATGCATTTTGTGTGAGCAGGAAGCAATTAAAATAAAAGCAAAAAAAGGGACAATTTTTCAATGTGAAGGAAAATATTATGTTGAATCATTGTTAGTATTACAAGTCAGTAAATGAGTAATTCAGTTAATTAAATATGGTTTATGATATGGAAAAAAACAGAAATTTACATAAACAATATGAAGAGTAATATAAAGCTTTTAAAATCCAAAACTAATTATAATTTTTAAAGTATAAGCAAATATCTCAGTATAAAACCCAGGAGAGAATTTTAAGATTGAAATTTGTTTTGGTAGCCTGCCCCCCTCACACTCAAATAGTCTTAAGGTTGGGTTCTAATGATTAAAAAGATAAACAACAAATCAAAAGCGCAGTCAAGCATCAAGAGAGATCACAGAATCACAAAACAAGCTGAACCTATGAAACATGAAACTCTGTAAGAGAGAATCAACTAATCATACATCAAAGCTATACCAAAAAAGGAAGACTTCTAGGAAATCAGCGTAGGTAGGGTAAGATAAAGCAGGACAAAATAATTGAAGTTTCATTGTGTGCCAATGGTTCAAAATCATTATACCATTGATAATAAAGCTATATAGTAAACAAAGCTTGATTCGCATTGCCTAGTTAGTGTGTGTTCTGAAAAATACCTTTGTTGTAGACAAAAAAAACAGTGACATGTAAAGTAGACAAAATTAATTTTTAAACAGATATTGTGGGATTAAAATCTAACGTATATATTGCTATAATATATTGCTATTATATAGATGAGTATACATTGCTATGAATGAATAATGGAAAAGAAACATAAATTTACTTTTGGACTGTAGATCAGGCAACAAAAGATAAACAATTCTCCAAATATATTCTATGTGAGAAGTGAAACCTGAGTAGGTCTGCTCATTAATTGGAAGTTACATGCTACTTTGATCCAACCTCACTCCAGTATCCACCTCTATCTGCAATGATTAACTTAATAGAAAATTCAAATCATTGCTTTGGTTTCTAGATTGTGGCAAGCTGCAGGCTTCAAAGGACGAGAGACAGGTTTGGAGTTAAGGTACATCTTAGCATTGCTACTAGAGGTGTGAGTTACAATGTGGTAGCAAATCCACATGAATATCACATTATCTAGTGATGAGCTGGGGTCCATATAGCTAGTGGAAGTTTGACAGATTTTTGTTTGCTTGTTTCAATTCTTCTAAGTTGCCTTAAAAATGATGGGGCTGGTATACTGCATTCATAGCATTCTGATGCCTTTCTCACTCTCTTAGAAAAGATTCCTCTTCTACCAATATTTCACCTCTGAATGAATTGTTAGCCTTGAGGGTGGTTAGCAAAACTGGAGAAAATGTTTAATGCCATGATTTTGACAAGTCTCATGTGGCTTGTCCAGAACTGTCAAATAGGACTCCCTACAGTAATGAAATAATTTTATAACAACACTGTCCAATAATCATTAGCCATGTGTGACTAGTGAACTTCAGGGATCAAATTTGTTATTCAATTTAATTTTAAGTAATGCAAATTTAAATTTAAATGCACACGTTATCTAGTGGCCACCATATCAGGCAATGATATTTCCATAGAGTGGCAGGCATGCTATGGAACTTCAATCCAATATGCAAGATGTTAACATGAACATTGGGTCTTCAATTTCAATAATTATAATGTACATTATATCAGACCAATCTTTACACTATGAAAAACCACAAAGCTGAAACAATACATGAAACGGCTGTTAAAAGTAATATATGAATGATAGGCAGGTTGAAGGTCCAACATATGTGAGAAAAGAGTGACACACACATGAGAGCTGTACATTCACCTCTTTTTTAAAACTTTTGATATGGTTTATTTGTTGATTGATGAGTAAAGGAACTATAGAAGAAGCTGAAAAGAGCAAGAAGGAATTGTTCTCTATGAGCCTTGTCACACTCTATATAAGGAGAGGATACAGAATATGGGGTTTAGGATTTCCATGGAGACTGAGATTTGAAGAGGAGAAAGCATCTCTGAGAAGGAATCCTAAAACACAGAGAATTATCTCCTCTCAAGTGTTTTTTGTGTTTTTTTTGTTTTTTGTTTTTTTTATCTTTTATCTTAAGTAACATTTAAAGAATGTGAACCTTCCAGAAATCAAGAGATCAATGGAAAACAAACAAACAAACAAAAACACACACTTAATCAGTAAATTGTATGTCTTCACCAGAGGTCAGTGGCATGGAGATACATATCACACATCAATAAAACAGCTCAGCCTAATCCTAGGCCAGTTAGAATTTGCCCAACAACACATTGAAAAAATAAGAAGCCAAGTAAAGATTTCAGCAGTCTTGAATTCAGGCTATGACAAATAGGGAGAAGTTTGAAATATAACTGGATTTCAGTTACAGTTACTGTGAACTCACAGATTTCTACTGGTTGCCAAGATGCAGTAGTAGACCCAGGTTTATTCTTTCCCCAAACAATAAAAAATAAATAAGTAAATAAAAATAAGTCTATGAAGATCAGTGATCCTAAAGACACAGGAAGCAAACAAGGTGAGTGCTGTACTTACCCAAATTTATTGCTTTGAGAGAATTTCCTAGATGCAGATCAGGGAGGGAAAGCCAGGTAGAGCCTAGTGGGTACATTGAGTAAAAAAAAAAACAAAACAAAAACAAAACAAAACAAAAAAAACATTGTTGAGAATCTGGATAGGAGAGAGCAATAGAATTCATGGAAAGAGTAATGTAGTGTAGAATGCTGCACACAGAGAGAAATCTAGCCATCTTCAGAGTGTTTTCCTTTGTTGTGCATTAGAGTATGGATCAGAACATGCATAAATGAAAACTACTCGAGACTGGGGAAGAACCACCCAAACCAATTAGAAGAAATATTTCCAAGCATCCAAACAAGGCTGGGTACATTGCCTGTTCTCATTAGCCAGAGAATAAAAACCTCATGACTCATAGATCCGAGAACCTCAACAAAGCCCATGTACAAGAAATGTGAAGAAAATTACACCAAGATGCATCAAAATCAAATTTCTCAAGACCAATAATAAAGATAATATCTTAAAAGCAGCCTGAGTAAAAAGATTCCTTACATGCAAAGGAGCCAAAATAAGGATGAATTGCAGGTAAGGCCTCTGGGCTAATTCAATGTATTTCTGTTGCTTCTACATGAGAATGTATAGTAATAAATGATGTTCTCTATGCTTATAATTGCCCATCCCATAAGTGTGAGAAAAAAAATTATATTGATTGGGGGAAGTGCTACAGGTAGAGAACTGTATCCCTTATGATTGCTTTGAGTTTCAGATCTATGAGACTAAATATATATAGATCTGCCTACTCACAGGCATCCTAGTCACAGGTATCTCTTTGGGTTTGGGCTCCTAGTCTTCCTGATACAACTCAACTATTAGCTTGTGAATGGGGTATTTCTAGAATCATAATGGCAGGTCAATGGTGATCTTGTGATGTTAAAAATCTGGCCTGATATTTAAATTATTGGGTCAGAATGGCAACAGCTTCCTCCAATTTGCCTTTCACTGTAGAAGAAGGTTGTCATCCTAACCTGCAAAAACTAGGTTGGCAATCTCATCTTACTTAGAAGAGCTCCTTTAGCCTGTCCAAGAAAACGGACCGATGAAAATACCAGTATATTGAAATTTCTCTCAATGTTCATGGGATTTGTTTTTTGTTGCTGGCTTTAGTTTATCTTTACAGAGAATCCAGAATATCTAATAGTCAGGTAACAACAAATCATTTTTATCAAAACTGGTTGAAATGTTATCAATTTAAAGGTCAAGCATATTGCTATGTGGTATGTCAAGACAATCAAAGTTGCCCTGGACTGTAATATGAAAGGCAGCAGAATAGTTAAAATAATCTTGAGGCTAGACAGTGAAATGCTGCTGTCCTTTTGTATTTCATTGGAAGACACACTGCTTTGCTTCTCCCTGCTGAGTATTTAAAAGAATGCATTCATAGAATCAATTCCTGCAAATCATGTTAATTGATTCACTCCAGTAAAGACAACATATCCAGCAGACTAGAGTAGTAAGGACAAGATCTTGTGTTTATAGTAAAAGCCATCATCTGCCTTGACCCATTTGGCTTTCACAGAGCCCAGATATTTGAAGACAAAGGAATGCATTGGTGGGGGAAGAACCAGTATCATTAAGTAGCACAATGGTAGCTACCTTTTGTAGACAAGCGCTGAAGAGATGTGGTAACAGAAGTGGTTCCCTGATAGTAATGGGCATGATAACATCCCCCCAGATAATGAAGGCCAGGTGGTTGTGTTTAATCAAATGAAGCCAGGCAAATCCAGTTATTGCAATGAGCAGATGTAAAACTGGCACTTATAAAGGCTTGATCCACAGAGAGCTATGGAAATATTTAATAGAACATGGAGTTCTCACAAATAAGATACATGGGCAGTCAAAAAAGATATTATTCTACATAAAACACAAAATAACTCCAAGACGGATGATCAGGAGGCAGCAGGCAGCATTACCACTAAATTGGCATAATCCCTCACCCTGTTCTCAAACTTGAATCAATTCTTCTCCCAGAAACCCACTGACTGAAAGGAAGGCTGGCTTTCAAAGAGAAAGGATGCTGGGACACTGTAGAAAGAATGCACAATAATAGTCCCACCATTCTTCCCACAAAGTGGCCTAGAGCCATTTACTCAGGTAAAAATATACCAAAACAAAGGAAATATTAAACATTTAACAAAAAACAAAAACAAACAAACAAAAAAAAACTATCTAACACAGTGTCCAATTGGACATTGATAACTAAGGATACAAAGCACCCGCGTGGCTCCCTTATTGGATTAGGAGTTTATAGGGTCTAGGTAATAAATGGACTATAGTTCTGGAACTGGTTCACAGTGAATTCACTGAGTCCATGGCACACTTGATGGCAATTTTACCAGTGTCTAAATACTTGGCAGAGTCACCACACTGGTTCCTTAGTCTGTTGTGTGAGAGCTAGAATACTGAAGACAATCAAATTAAATCTACTTAAAATGACTTCCTATGTCTTGGCTAAGAAAATAAAAATAATAATTCCATGTTTGTAGTAAGGCAGTACTTACAGTCACCTTAAATTACTTCGAGCAAGTGTGGTAATCTCTTCATAGCTTCACTTAAATCATCACTTTGGCAAAAACATAAACCTAAGAGATCTCTATCAAGCAAAAATAACTGTGTTCACATGAGAAAGACAATTATACATTCAGGACTAAATTAACTGTCTCCTGCCCTACTTCCACCTTAATATGATCCAAACATCTTGGAACATCTGGACTTTCTATAGACTATCACGTTATTTAATGTCCTCATGTTATTTAAGTAGGTGCCCAAAGGGTGTAAAATCATGGGAGGATTTTTTAAGACACATGAGCTACATAGAGTACAGAGGGTTGGAGAAAAACTGAAAGAAATTTTGGAGACCTGCCATACCAGTGGAAATGTTAGTGTTTCTAGTTGTATAACCAAGCATGTCCTTCAAAGTAAAATACACACTTTAGCATCCTTTACCTCCCACCACTAAAAAAGAAACACACCTAGATGGGCTGTTTGGGTTTTGGAAGTAGTAACATAGTCTACACTCAGAATTTGTATGTAGAGATTATTACGAATTTATATGTAAAGAAACACTATTAACTTTGAGTGTGGTCTATAAAAGAAAAGGACTTTGTAGTAGGTCCAGGTTGTGGTGTAAGCAGACCTGCTGCTTGGGCCAAGACATTTGTCAAAACCTTTGGTTTTAGATGAATCTATAGTGAAATTGGATGCCCTGTAGGGATTATAGAAATCTCTAAGAAGAGAATCACCAAGTAGATGTCTCGAGTTTTAGAGCAAAGCCATGCTATCTGCTGCAAAGAATTTTACACCATTTTTTTTTTTTTTAAGTTCATGACATGCCATTGGAGTCAGAAAAAAAAAAAAAAAATCAAGTGACCATGATATCATAGTGTCTTCTCATAGTTTTATTCTGTCACACCCACCAGACTAAAAGATTTGCTAAATCAAGCAGCAATCCATCATAAGATAAATGTGTTGCATTTTTAATCAAGCATGTACAAAGCCAGAGGGCACAAGTAAGGTTCATGATTAGGTGGTCCAAAATCTCATGACATTTTTTGTAGTTTCCACCAGGATTTTCCCCTCAGCTTGCCTCTATGACCAAATGGAGGGGGAGTGAATGACCGACTAACAAAGGAGGGAAATAGCTGAGCTTGGTTCATGCATTGGTAAACTCAGGGTATAGCTGCAAGCTAAAAACAGACTGCTTTGTATAGCCTTACATAGAGTGCCTCAAAAAGTCAGCAGTGGTGGTCAATCCTTCCAAAGAAGAGAGCTTTGGGGAGTTTACCTGGTCTTTACTTTGGACGGACAGATAATAGTCCAGAATTAAGAATATATATGGATATATTGGATTTGAGTACGTACTCTTGAGAACTGACAAATTGTTGCTTTACTAAATTCCCTTTAATGAAATGTAAAAAATAGTGTCACTAATAGTGCCAGGAAATAATGCCTAAAGAGATAGAACCTGCATTTTCTTCTTCATCACCAAAAAAAAAAAAAAAAAAAAAAAAAAAAAAATCACCCTTAGTATATCTTCTGTATGATGTAAAATTTATAATTTTTAGTTGAAGGCCTTGTATACATAGGAAAATCTTACCATTGTATTTCCTAAATTGTAATTACAGAAACGATCCTGTCATGAAAGTTTTTCAGTGGCATCCAAATTTTATACAGGAGCAATTTATTTAGGAAAAGCATACTTTAGTAAAATCTATAAAGTTACAGAGTGATATATGGGGAAAAAATATGGAACCTCCAATTCAAGTATGTCAAATAAAATGTTACTAGAATTTTTAATTCAAATTATACTTTGAAACTTTGAAAATGAGATCTCTGCTATATTTTCTTTTTATAATACCGATAGTGAGAAGTTACTTTATTTATATCCTGTGTTCACTAAGTTACCAAATAAAATATATTATGACAGATGTGAAGCATAAATGGCCCTAATGTCACAATTAATTTTCTCCTGATAGCTGATAATTACTAATCTATCTGAAGAACGTTGTCACATAGTTTCAAATTAGAATATATATGCTAACTAGTGAAACAAAGTTGTCCTAAAGGTTAATAAAATGACTTTTAAAGGTAGTTTATAGAATTTTCCTAGCTCTACAACCTGTGTTATTAAAGTTGCAAGTAAACAAAGATTTCACGAAGGCACTGTCTGCGGCTATATATCATCCTGGAAATTAGGATCAGTTAAGGCTTCATGTTGACAGTTCCTGAATGCCATAGCTGGGGTGTCAGTGGCAGTATGGTATCGCTCCGCTCTCCCTGATGCAGCCAACTCCAATTGATTCTGGTAGATATAGATATAGCATATCTTTTTTACACTGTCTTTGCCTGTCATTGCTACTCTCTTATCTAGTTTAATTTCCTACTTTTATATTTGTGTGTCACAGTGATTTTTGTCTCCAAAGGACAAAAAAAAATTAAAATACAATAAGGTTATGTTCAGTCTAGCTGAGGTTATACTGGCCACTCTGATGCAAATTTGAAAAATTTTAATATATACCAGTATATTGCCAGTCTGATTATAAATTTGTATCGTTCATAATAATCAGACATACCAGGGGTGGGTGGAAATATACGTAACGGCAGATTTATTTTAATGTATAAAATACTCATGTACCAAGGTTTAGAATATAAATGATTTCCAAGTTTTAAAATGTTTTAAAGTCTGACATTTTTGAAAAGCATATGTGATTTTGTTTTCTTAATATGGTTTTGAACTACTATCTCGGCTGAACTATAGAAAACAGTGATTATTTTCTAAGCTATAATAGTTTAAATGTCTCTATTCTCTCTCTTCCTCTCTCTCAATAAGAATTTTTTGGATTGACCATAGCCTCAGATAGAACAAATAAAGGACATTGTGTTTAAAATATTAAGAAAACTAAACATCAGTTACCTCATACTTACAAATTATTCTGAAACAATATTATCACTTAAAAGTTACAATAAAATTTTTGATACCATATAATAGGAAATACATCCAATAGGCATTGATGTGAACAAATAATTCACATTAAATGAAATTGCAATTTTACAAACTGTTCAAACATGAATAATTAGAGAAACATGAATAAAAACAATAAAAATAACACCACAAGGTGAACTTTTAACTAATAATCCTAGCAATGATAATAATGTTTCAAAATTAAAAAAAAATATGTTTTGCAAAAGTATAATTATAGATACTTTCAGAGACTCATGGTGAATACACAAATTGCTACATCCCTTTTACAGGTTGATTCTCTAATATTAAAAATGCACATGTGCTTGAACTAGAAGTTACACTTTATGTTTTTAGTTCTATTGATACACTTCTACATGCAAAAAAAAAAAAAAAGAAATGCCAATATGTGTTTTGTAACATTGCCATACTGTTTTACTCTCCAAGATTAGAAAATAAACTGAAAGTCCATCAATAAAAATATGACTAAAAATTGTATTTCATTTAAAATAAGACACTATTGTAAATTGCATTATTATTTTGTGTACTACTAACAAATGAACAAAAACAAAATAAAAAACAAACTTATCAATTATACCAGAAAGACACTATCATTATAAAACACAACATAGCTTCAGCTGTTAAAAAAGGTATTCTTTATATCAGTGAAATATAATACACAGTGAAAGGCCAAAGGATAATATGAATATATTAAAAGAATAGCATACACAACAAAGTGAAAGGATCTTAAAGTGTTTTGTTGAAAGAAAACTGAATGGAGAGTACTGCATAAATTGTTCTTATACATATATTTTTTGAAGTAAATCCAAAAATTTTTGAAAAGTCATTTTCAGTTCAGTAGGTAGATGAGTGTAGGATAATTTATTTTATTAAAAATAATACGCATTATTACATATACTGTTATATTTTCTTTCAAGTAAAAGCATTGTAAAGGACGCATAAAGTAAATCAACAGTTTCCCACCTTGTCGACTCCAATAGTTACTCTTACACAGACAACTTTCAGTTCAGCAATTTCTCCTTTTATACACCTCTATGTTTTTCACTAACAAGTGTGCTTTGGACTGAATGTCAATGGCCTCCCCAAATTAATATATTTAAGCCTAATGTCTAATGTGGTAGTTATCAGGAGGTGGGGCCTTTGTAAAGTGTTAGGTCACAAGGGCAGAGCCTTCACGAATGGGATAGTCAAAACTTCAGTCACTGTAATTATAATCCTTTACCCCAGGAAGGAATTCTTCCCAGGGAATTGAGCAATATTGTCACTAGACTGAGTGCCATTAATGGGTGGATAGCTAGTTATTAATATTTGGGATGTTTAGTCCTTTTATTTTCAGGTTTGTATACTTATTATCTCTGATAAAAACTTTCATGAAAGTAAATTTTCAGTCTTCTGCTGGAATGCGATGGGTATTGTGCCTATTTCTCAGGATGATTTGAAAGGAAAATCTGAGTCTTAACTGCTTTTTATACATAATTTAAAACCAATAATTTGACTTTGAGCGTTATATCTATTTTCTTTTTCACAGGTATCTTGGTACTCCAAGTTTTGAGACTTTTGGGTTTGGGGTACTATGACTTGTCTTAGGCTCTGCCAGATTGGGGCTCACATTTCATCTTCCTCTGTTAAAGTTAATTAATTACCCTGTTCCTTCTCTGCCTGAGGTTGTACTGTGTGTGTGTATGTGTGCGTGTAGCTTCTCCTTTCATTTATTTATTTACTTTTGCTGTTTATGTTATTGAATAATTTAGTGAATTTAATTATTTTCTTTTTACTAATTCTTGGAGTTATAAGAAGTAAAGTGTACTTTAATTCCTTTGTATTAGTTGAAAGCTACACATGTCATTTTTAATTATTTTTTTTGTGGAATTTCATGAAGTATGGGTCTTTCTGCCCTATTCCCTCAATATATTTACTTATTTATTTATTTCTTACTGAGTTATAATTGACATATAACATTATACTGTATAATGATTCAATATTTGAATAAATTAAAAAATGATCACACAATAAGTCTAGTTAATTTTTCATCATTATACATCGTTATAAAATGTGTATTTTTTATTTTTCTTGTGATGAGGACTTTTAAGATTTACTCTTTTGGCAACTTTCAAATATGCAATATGCAATACAGTATTAACTATAGTCATCAGGTTATATTACATTTTAATATATTGATATAAAGTAAGGTAAACAAAATCAGATAAATTACTGAATTGTGAAGCAGAAATCAACAAAAATAGTAATTTGTATATAATTCATTATATGCAAACTAAAGTTAAAATAAAGAAAATAAATATTTAGTTTAGAGTGATTTATATGTGGCATGTTTTGTGATTTCCGATACTTAATTATGTCTCTTCTCAATATAGTGTCATATTGTTTACTTTAGATTCATAAAGGATACACAATTAATCTGTTTTAATAATGAAGAAATTGAGACAAAAATCTTTCTAGGGCATCTTAAAAATATTTATTGTGTTCCTAATAGGAATTAAATTATTCACTGGTCTCTCAAAGAACACATTTATAAAGGTATTCCTTTCGCATAAAGAGGTCAGTAATTTGGTGGGAAGTAAAACAATTACAAAATAGTTTCAAATTTTCATGCTAAGTGATTAGATAAATATATGAACAGAGATGATGAAAAATAGATATAACCAAAGTTCTGGTAGCATTTTCTACAAATTAAATGCATATTATACAAGTTAGTAAAGTATCACATTTTCTAACATAGAGAAATTATTGAAATGCTTGTACCCTGGTAATTATTCAATGATTGTGTACTTACGGCATGGGTATTCTCTGCACCCACCTGAAGACCCACATTCTATTCTTCCCATCATGCTCTGTGTCTCTGAAGGAAAACCTCTAATGACTATTTGAAATTCAGGAATATCAGGTTCATTTGCCTTTTAGTTTCAAGTTGTGCTACTTACTAGGGACCTACCAATAGGAAAATAAGGTGATTTACTCTAGGTCTCCTTTCTTAAGAGTCCATATTTTGGCATTGACTGTGTTCCACTAAAGGAAGCCACAGCTGCTTCCAGATAGTCTCTTACTTCCAGCTACAGCTCTTACTGAATTTCAGCTAACAATTCAGCACCCTTACCCACCAGTGTGCCTTAAAGAGAATGAAAATGGTTTCATACTTTTTTTGATCTTATAGTGCTTTACTATGCCTATTGATTCCCTGACCCTGTCCATATCTTTAAAAAGTGTTCCCATTATTAAATACTTAACAATGATCCATTTTGAAATTGACAACTTTTGAAGGGAGGGAGAGGGGAGGTCATTAATTTGACTGATAGTATAATTTGTACTACAAGTGATCCTGAGAAATATAGAACCAAAGTTAAGTTTTGGAATTGCATATCTTACAGTTTTTTATGAAAATAATTAAAACAGTCTGAGAGAGAGAGAGAGAGAAAGAGACGGAGAGAGAGAGAGAGAGAGAGAGAGAGAGAGAGAGAGAGAGAGAGAGAGAGAGAAGCACTAGTACTCACTGAAATACAAAGTTTCCAACAATGGCAATGATAATTGAGAAAAGAGAGCACAAGGTGATGGACTTTTATGTAAATACTACAATTACACACCAAGACAAATACTGTGATTATAAACATTATGACATAGATTGGCTGCTTTTTTTGATTTTAGAATGGCTAAAGAAGAAAAGAATAAATTGAAGGCATTCAATATCCAACTAATGGCATGGAAGGAAAGTCAGAAAACTGTAAATGAAATATTTTATCTATATACAAGGTGTGCTCAAAAAACATGGTGAAAGAAATAAAAGGCATCCAAATTGGAAATAAGAAGTTAAATTGTCACTCGTTGCAGATGACATGATGTTATATATAGAAAACCCTAAAGACTCCGCCAAACACTATTAGAAACAATAAACAAATACAGTAAAGTTTCCGGCTACAAAATCAATGTACAAAAGTCTATCGCTTTCCTATATACTAACAATGAAATTTCAGAAAAAGAAAAAAAAAATATTTTTGCAACTGCAACAAAAAGAATAAAATACCTAGGAATAAACTTAAAGAAGGATGTGACAGAACTATATGCTGAAAATTATAACACGCTTTTAAAAAAATTGAAGAAGACACAAGAAATGGAAAGACATTCCATGTTCATGGGTTGGAAGAATCAACATAGTTAAAATGGCCATGTTACCTAAAACAATATACAGATTTCATGAAATCTCCATCAAAATTCCAATGGCATTTTTTAAAAGAAATAGAACAAAAAATCATCAGATTTGTATGGAACCACAAAAGACCACAAATAGCCAAAGTAATCCTAAGAAAAAAGAACAATTCTAGAGGTGTCACACTCCCTGACTTTAGTTTGTACTACAGGGCAACAATACTCAAAACAGCATGGTATTGTCAGAAAAACAGACACACAGACCAATGGAATAGAATTGAGAAACCAGAAATAAACCCACATAAATATTGACAGATAATTTTTGACAAAGAAGCCAAAAACATACAATGGAGAAAAGACAGCCTCTTCAACAAATGGTGCTGGGAGAATTGGAAAGCCCCATGCAAAAGAATGAAACTAAACTGTTATCTGTCACCATGTACCAAAATTATCTCAAAATGGATCAAAGACTTAATCATAAGATCTGAAACAATAAACTGCATAGAAGAAAACACAGGTACTAGACTTATGGACCTTGAATTCAAAGAGCATTTTATGTATTTGACTCCAAAGGCAAGGGAAGTAAAAGCTAAAATAAATCAATGGGCCTATATCAAACTTAAAAGTTTCTGCACAGCAAAAGAAACCGCTGATAAAATAACAAAATAAGGAGGCAACCAACTGAATAGGAGAATATTTTTACAAACAGTGCCTTCGATAAAGGGCTAATATAAAAAATATATAAGGAACTCATAAAACTAAACAACGAAAAAACAAACAACCCAATTAAAAAATGGGCAGAAGCACTGAAGAGACATTTCTCCAAAGAGGACATACAGATGGCAAACAGACATGAAAAAATGCTCAACATTACTAATCATCAAAGAATTGCAAATAAAAACCACAATGAGATATCACCTCACATCAGTTAGAATTGCTATCATCACCAAGACAAATAGTAACAAGTGTTGGAGAGGCTGTGGAGAAAAGGGACTCTCATACACTGTTGGTGGGAATGCAGATTTGTGCAGACATTACAGAAGGCAGTGTGGAGGTTCCTCAAAAAATTAAGAATAAAATTACCATATGACCGAGCAATCCTTCTCCTGGGTATCTACCCAAAATATCTGAAAACATTTATCCATGAGGACATGTATACTCCAATGGTCATTGCAGCTATTTTACGGTGGCCAAGACATGGAAACAACCAAAATGTCCTTTGATATATGAATGGCTAAAGAAGTTGTGATATATATACACAATGGAATACTATTCTGCCATAAGAAAAGATGAAATAGGAACATTTGTGACAACATGGATGGATCTTGAGATTATAATGCTAAGCAAAATAAGTCAGACAGAAAAAGTAGAGAACCATATGATTTCACTGATATGTAGCATATGAAAATGAAAACAACAAAAGAATAAGACAAACAAATGAAGGAACAAAAATTCATAGACATATGCAATAGGTTAGGGGTTACCAGAGTGTAAGGGGGGAGGGGGCCTCTAGAAGAGGGTAAACAGGGTCTAATATATGGTGATGGAAAGAGAACTGACTCTGGGTGTTGAACACACAATGTGAGATATAGATAATGTATTACAGAATTGTACACCTGAAATCTATGTAACTTTGCTAACAATTGTCACCCCAACAAACTTGAATTTAAAAAAAGAAAAAGGAAAAATGTGAATATTTAAATTTTAAAAAGTTATTACAGTAAAAGACACGTTGGCATTAATCTCCCTCAGAATACTCCCCCTTACTTCAAACATACTTATTCCAGCGTTCTTGCCACTCTCTGAAGCAGTTCTGGAAGTCCTTTCATGAATGTCTTCAGTTACACTGCTGTGGCTGCCTCCATGTCCTGAATCATTTTGACTTTGGAGAAAAGCCAGAAGTCACAGTGTGCCAGATCCATTGAATGAGATTCGTGAGGATACACCATAATGTTTTCATTTGACAGAAATTGCTGTACACCAGAACTATGTGTGACATGGCATGTTGTCAGGATGGAGGATGACACTGTTTGCCCATTTAATGTTAATGTGTTTCTGATCCATGATTTACGGCACACTTTAAAACACACCTTCTCTCAACCGTAGCTCAGACCTGACTGACCGCCCCAAACAAGATGAATCTTGTCACACACTGTTACTAAAGTTTGATGCTCCCCTTCCCGTATTGAAGATCCTTGCCTTTCCATTGGATGGCACTCAGAAGCAGCATTCACCGTATTTTGTGATCACAATGGAAAGGCTCTGTGTCTCACATTGCTTCTGCTATGGCAATTTCTGTCAAGTAAAAATGTTATGGTGTGTCCTCATCCACCTTATTCACTGGATCTGGCACCCTGCGACTTCTGGCTGTTTGCTAAAATCTAAATGACCATGAAAGGTAAATGCTTTGAATCTATTCAGGACATCAAGTCAGCCAGGACAGTGCAACTAAAGACACTCACAAAAGAGGACTTCTAGAACTGTTTCAGAAAGTGGCATGAATGATGGGAAAAGTGTGTTTGAAGTGAGGGGGAGTATTTAAAGGGAGATTAATGGCAATGTGTCTTTTAGTGTAATTTTTTAATTTTATTTAAAAATTCATGGCATTGCTTGTTATCACCTCATAGTCACAATGAAGATATGGTTGGAAAAACAAATCTAGGGCTCCTTTGGAATGTAGTTATAATGTTATGTAAATGTGCAATACCAGAGAATCTCTTATCAGGACAATGGTGGCAATTGGTGGAAACCTAATTATGGGATGGGGACATTGGTGAGACACAGAAGGAGCTGAGAACATTAAGCCAATTACAAAGCAGGAGTGGCACTGGTCAATTTTACTCATAAATTGAAGAAATGTATTTATAGCAGCTGGGCCAGTTAGTAACCTGACTTCCCCCTACTGATACAAAGCAACATTCAGTAGCAATTTTTATCATGAAATCAAAAAAACGCAACCACAGACATTCCCCCTGAGAAGCCAGGGATCTGAGCCCATATCAGGCTTCCCAGCCTGGGGGATCTGCATGAGGAAGAGGAGCCCCATAACATCTGGCCTTTAAAACCAGTGGAGCTTATGTTTGGGAGAGCCAAGGGGCTGTAGGAAACTGAGACTCTACTCTTAAAGGGTTTACACATAACTCATTCACTCCAAGTTTCTAAGTTTCAGCACAGAGGCAGCAGTTTGAAAAGTGCCTGCTTTACATAAATACTGTGGGTAAAACAAATATATGTTAAAGGTCTGATAATAGGAGCCAGGTTTGTTACTGCCAGAGAAGAATCTTACAGATAAATCAAGAAAGAAAGGGTAGAATCATTCACATGGTGCCAGATTAGAGTTACAGACATTAGAGTTGCAGACAACATATATCTATGATATATACCATGGATAGATATAGAAACTATTATAGATAGATAGATAGATAGATAGATAGATAGATAGATAGATAGACAGACAGATAGAGATAGATCTCCTATCTATCTATATCTATATCTAGATATAGATATAAATAGATAGTTAAGATGCACACACACACACACACACACACACACACACACACACACACACACACATATGGTTAGGATATACACACACACATTTCTTAATTCTGTCCACTGAGAGTGCCTAAAAGTTTGAAACCCTAGGAGCAATGAGCACACCCAGCATGCAGAGCTTAGTTTCCAAAATAAAGACAAACAAAATCAAAACCAAACGAACACAAACAGAGTTCTTTAGTAAAATGATTGATTCTGTGACCAGAGCAGGAAAGAGTGCAAGATCGGTCTGGAAATTCTTCAAGGACCTGAAAGTCATGAATTGCTCAAAAAGTCTCAATGGTAGCATGACAAAAGGACACAAAGGCCAAACTAAAAGAGTTTCCAGTGGTCAAAACTAGAAAAAATTGAGCAACAAAATAAAGAACATAGTAAAGGTCTGTAATTAAAAGTATAAAGTACATATACATCCGTCCATAGTAATATAAATAAGTGACTGAATAAATTAAATAAGTTGAGAAAATGAGACAAATCTTTCTTACAGAATTCCAAATAATATCCAAAGATATTTCCCCCTGCAGGAAGTATAGCTTTATTCCTGCCCCCCACCCACTTGGCAGTGAGTTGGTTTAGTGAATCACTTTCTATGAATCAAACAGGGAAACAGAATTTATAGCTGATAAAACTGGCAAACATTGCCTTAACTGAGTGACAAAGATCAATAATACCAGGAATATCATGTGCCTCTTGAAGTGATGTGACAAGGAAAGCCCTTCATTTATTTTGTATAAATGAGAAAACTAGTCCTTCTACACAGATTACCTGACTCGTACTTTTCCAGACTGCCAAGATTATGAAAAATGAGGCAAGATAAGGAAGCTCTCACTGGCCAGACAGGAGGACCGGAAGAAAATATGGTCACTAAATGCAATCTAGTAGCCTGGATTTGATGTTGGCACAGAAAGAAGACATTAATGAACACCTGGTGAAACCCACAGAGTCTGGATTTTATTCAATACTATTGTGCTGATATCAGTTTCATCATTTTAACAAATGTTCCACAATAATGTAAGATTTTAGCAATAAGCAAAACTGAGTGAAGGGTACCTGGAAACTCCCTGTACTACTTTTCCAACTTTTCTGTAATTGAAATTCTCTTAAAATTAAAGAAGAAAATGTATTCAATATTCAAATTACAGTAAGTACTGAAAAAAAACAAAGAATTGAAAAGGAACTGAAATGACCATAAATATGAATTACTGGAAGTAACTGACAATAGAATACTATCTTCAGATACAACACGTGGGCACACACTAACTTGTGTTGGAAACACACATTAACTCATTGAGCATGTTTTTTTTTTCTTTTTCTTTTTCTTGTTGTTTTTCCTTGTGAATGCTTAACAATAAATATGCTCTCACATGGATTTTGAATGAAAAAGATCTGCTTATGTTTTGTTGTTTTGCACTCAAGTATTTGGACAGAAGCACATGGAAAATGACAGTCAGTGATAGAGTAATAATCTTTAAATTCAGACCACAAAGAATACCATGATACTTTCAGACTGCCAACAAATTAGAACAATGCTGAATAAATACATATAACGTCTTTCTTTTTATAAAATTCACTGAAACTTTAGAAGATGAGAAATATAATCATGGATTCAATCTAGAGCCTTTTGCTTAGAAAAATTTCTGCAGAATAGCAAATCAAATGTTTATAAACAAATGTATAAGTAGATTTGAACTAATTAATCACTGTCTACTGCATTGCTCTTTATGGTCTTATTCTTTATCAAAATATTTCTTTATGCCTTGTAGGCCTAAACTCAAAAAGATTCAAAATATTTAAGTTTGGTGAAATCAAGAAGTGTAGAAATGGATCAAATATATGTTTAAATATATTTATTATATTTTGCAACTGATTTATTTTTAAATATACATTAAATGAGGCAGACTAATTTTATATGTAAGAATTACTATTTAATACTGTCATTTTTTGTTAATGTTTTTGATGGTCTCACTCTGCCAACAGTTACTTTCCTATAAATCATTGGAAAGCAGCAGTGTAGGAGGCTTTTATTGTTTTTAGTTGATGTCTTGCTAACAGTACACAAAAGACACACACAGCTAGCGGTAATTTTAAAAATATGAAAATACATGTGAAATTTAAAATGTTGAAAGACATATGAAATGATAAAATATTAACAGAGAAAATTTTCTCCCAACCATCAAAGCTAACTAATGATACACTAAAGAGAGCATTTAATTAGAAGAAATGGTCTATATGGGAGATTAAAAAAAGAGAACGTAATCTCCAGTTAAAACTATTTCACGTTTCAGAACTCACGATATTCAAAGACTAAAATAATTTTAAACATTTTCATTTCTAAGGCATTCTAACTAAACCAGTTAGACCAGAGGGCCTTTTTTTATGATTAAATGAAAGCAGTAACTTTTTTATAGGAAAACCTGAAATCAAAAATCACATTAGGAAGATTTCATTGTCAATCTCATTTTTACTAAAACACTACTATCATTATATTTCAGTTCTTTGATTGTACTAATAGGTGTTGTACTTAAAACCAATGTTACAGAAACTATAAAATATTTTGTCCATGTCGTGTAAGTAAAAATATAAGATAGATACAGTGCTGAACGACATCTGTTGTTAGAATCCCTTGTGATTTTTCCGCCCGAGCTTGGAAGATTGGAAGATAGAAGCAATGTTTTATACATACTGAATTTTTTTATAGCCTACAAAAAATTACTTTTGACTCCTATGTATCATTAAGATTCCATTTACATAATCAGTTGTTTTTTATATATCTTGCTAATTTTCAAAATCAAATAGGTAATTTTGAATTTAAAATGAATTGTTTTCAAATGTGAATTTTTAAAATCAGTATTTTTTTTCTAAAGTAAACCTGACTGTATATTAGTGATTATGAAGCCATGCACATATTGTTCATGCCATAGAATTAGTGACTTGGTCTCTAATTTATGGCTGGGAGTTTTAAATAAACATGTTTTTAGCCCGGAGGTAGAGTGTAACAGAAATTGGTTTGGCCATGTGGTAAAAGAGGCATCTAAATTAGATCATATACAGTTCTTAAGTCTGCAGCTTCCACTCACTTAATAAGGAAACTGATTTTATTTTTTACAGTACATCGAATAAGTTCATGAATTATGAAATTGTCGCCTATTAATGTGAAGTCAGGTAATTGGTAAGAAAACAGCGATCTTTAAGAATCATATAAAATGATTCATATATAATGAATCATAAATTTTTAAATATGCCACAATATAGGTTTATGTTTGTATTATATATATAACATATTACATTAAGAACACATTAAAATATAATCCCATTCCTAGATATAAATAAAACAAACATTTAAATGTTTATATGGTAAGTGATGTCTCCTATTTTTATGTTTACCCTCGAGAAAAACTATCCCTTTTGTAACTTATCCTGGTTATCACTTATTTTTAATCGTAAATCCCACTCAAAGTTGTCTTCTGGAATTAGTAGTAAACGTGGATGTCACATTTCAGCAGACATTGAAATGCAAAGAGACTCATCACTGCATCATTACCTAGCAGGGACTGACTTATTGCAAGGACATGGGGATCTCAATTAAGTCCTCTTACTCCCTGCTCAATTAGATATGAAAGGCCATACACCGCAATATTAGCTCCTTTTAAATGAGAACTTAACCAAAGGGTCTTGCAACGTCTTTTCTTTTTGTTATTCTACTAGATATCATTTTACGAGAATAATATGAAGACAGTGATCAGAATCTGGACATGTGATGCAGTAGCCGGCATTACCACAGGAATATTCTGGAATATTATTATACAGGTCTCCCAAATTCTACTGAGAAAATTGACATGTTAAATCCAGATTTGAACTAATTTAATCACTGTCTACAGTGATGTGGAGACATTATCTCAATTATTTCATGAATGTTCCCAAAATCTATCATCATTTCCTCCACTTTCCCAATCCTAGTGACACAATTTCACCCCCATTAAACAAATCTCATAATGAATAACTGAGTACTATCATGATTAAAGTGTATACATGTCCCTGACACGGGCTTTTCTATTTTAAAACAAACAAAAACTGGATGAGGAAGAAGTATAGATCAGTATTTCAGTTTTGCAGTAGTGGTAGACATATGATTGCATAGTACCGTGTTAAAAATATTCCCACAAGACTTCATTCTCTACTCATCTGTATCAAAAGACAATATTCTAGTAGATCCCCATACTATCATTTCATGAAACTATACTTTTTTGCTCAACTTTTACCAAACCAGCAGCTTTTGTTTGTATACACAAAGGGATCTCCTGGCATTCCTAGTTTTCAATTTAAAAGCTTAGTGTTTAATTTGTATTGTTTTTGTGGATACCTTATAGGCTACATTTACCTAGGAAAATCCTTTGGGTTGTTTTTGTTGCTAGAAGGACTGCTGTGAATTGCACTGACTGGCAGTGATTTTCCAGAGGCAAACACCTGCATGGGAAACACCTGCAGTTGCCCGCCTTTGGGAAGTAAAACACTTTTAAGCAGAAACTCTAGGAGTAAGAATGAGTATTTCCAAACTGCTGAAATCAAAGGGGAAAGGGACTTTTAAAAAATGAAACATCTAGTATATTTTTATTCATTTATCTAGGTGTACAGTGTGGATTATTTGGTAAAAATCCTCGTAACAAAGCTGCAAACAAGCAAATATAATAACACAGGATAATGATTTTGAAACATGTTTACAAAATATTAATATAAATTAAGTCTTTGAAAAGTACATGTCATAGGTAATTTTTTGTCTTTCAATAATGTGTAGGCGACTGGATTTTCACACATTCACAATTTTTAAAATTTGAAACAGAAAGAAAAAGCACAAATTATAAAATTACTGTTCAATAAAACCAATATCATTGCTTGAGGTAAAATATTTCAAAGCCAACACATTCATTACAATAAATGTCACTTTTTAAGTTTAGAATAAAAGTCATTTTAAAGTAGAAAACTAAACTTTATAGATTTAAAACACAGATGAAATAAACCTTTATTATATTCTGATTAAATATCTTACTAATTTTGAGATAATGAAAGAATATCACTAAATATATTGAGTTCATTTGTCATAAGAATAAAAATACCACTAATTTTAATATACTTGGCATAAACTTAATCAACACTCAGTAAACTCAGCTCTTTCCTCTATATGCAATAGACTACAACAAACATCATATAACTCTAGCAAGTAAAAAAAAAAAATGTGTCAGACTATCAATATTGGCAAAACAATCCTTCAACATAATGTATTACAGGGAAACTTTCCAACTGTAGGTTGATTATCCTAGTTAGACCTATAACTTTGAAATAGAATTTATATATTAATCTATTAATTTAATGTTTCAAAATTTCAAGTATAGTGCACAGAAATTTTTAAAAATGCACTCCTCTTTTAAAATAGAAAACCACAAATTGACCTTCTGCTCTCAGCATTTGATTAAAATTCTAATCAATATATGAACAAACTCCAAAATTTTAAGAATAAAAAGTAACGTGGGTCACCATCATTCTGCTATAAATTCTAGAATATTCCTGAATAAACACAGTGATAATAGGATAAGAAACTCATTTCTGTATCAGTACATTCCTATATGTGATACTAAAATATACAAATGTCTTTTGTCTCATTTAAGTTTTAGTGCATTCTTAGATTTGTATTGGTGGTATAAGTAAACAGATAATCTAGCATTAGCATATGTAAATGAATATTCTGAATGAGAAATCAATTCAGTGTATTTTGCTTATTTAACCTAACTGTAAAATCTTGATATTTTATCAATAAAGAGTACTACATAATCTACAGTGAACTATAGATTGTGTGTGCATATATATTTATATATACACATATATATACATATATATTAAATACTGTATGTGTATATATACTATAATATATAAATATATATAGCATACAGTATATAGCATACTGTATATAATATAATATACTATATGTACTTTGTATACTATATGTGCATATTATACTATACTATAAATAGTATAGTATATGCAGAATACTATGGCTACTATTACTGTACACTCTTGTTTTATACCTAGCAGCATATATGCTTTCAATTATTATTTTTTTAAAGCTTTTGTCTACTGTTTAGAGTTTATTTTGTCTTTAGTGTTTCACATTTTTTTATACTTTGTGCTTGGTTATGGTTTTCTTCATTTTTTTCTCTTGGGTTTGTACTGGTTCTTGAAACTGGAACTTATTGTGGTTTCTCATTTTGGAATAACATCAGCCACTATCTCTTCAAATGTGTTTTCTGCCTCATTATTTCTACCCTCCTGGGATTTAAATCACACATGTGTGAGATATTTCACTACATTTTGCATGGTTTCTTTATTCTTTTCTATATTTTCCATATTTTGTCTCTTTTGTTCTTATACCTGGATTCTTCCTTTTAAAACATATGCCATTTTACAAATTAGCTCTTCAACTGCCTCATCTGCCTGTAAGGGCATTCACTCATTTGTTAATTTAATCACTTGTATTTTCAGCTATAGAATTTTGCATTTGTGTTCATTCCATAATTTTTAGTTCTCTGGTGTTATTTTCTATTATGTCATTTAATATTTTTTCATATGAATCATAATTTTAACTTGTGTGACTGACATCTCCAATATTTGGAGATCGTATGCATTTGTTCTGTTTTGCTTTTTCCACCAAAAAAATAAAATAAATAATTCATATTTGCTAGCAGATTCCTTTTTATTAAAAATATAATTCCAAACAATGTGAAAGAAAAATTCTAAGTAACGTGAAATTCTAAATGTTATTAATTTTCCCAAGTGGATTTACTTTTACTTCTGGATGGCAACTCGAAGAAAGGTAAATTTTCTTGATAGACTCAGGTATTAATACAATTTGAAGCTGAGTTTCAATTATTGTGGGAGTGTCTAAGTGTTTATTACTCATAGGGTATGGCTCTTGGGATCAAGTCCAAAATTGTGGCGTGTTTACCAGAGCCCTCTAAATTCATGATTTCACTTTAATTAAAACTCTTAAAAGGTCATTCCTATTTCCAACTGAGTGGTTCTCCTTTTAAAGAAAAGACATGCTACTTACATGATTCCATTTTTAAATTTATCTCATAGGATTAGTATCATGATCAATTGTGAAGCATGGTGCCTGTAAAATTTGGAACATGCTATTAACTCAAAAAAAAAAAGTCCACTATAAATAATTGTGTAATATTACTATCACTTCATAGTGACGTTAAATATAATCAGAAACATTTACCAAGATTTTGTTGTTGTTGTTTTTAACTCCATTAATTGTCCTGTTTGAATCTATAGTTATAACAAAATGGAAGTAAATGCAACTTTACTTAAATGTGAATCATGATTATCTGAGACACTCTTATTAGATTTCTACCTTTCTTTGAAATAGTAGGAAAAAAATAAAAATTAGAAAAAACAACAACACACTATTAACTATATAGAGTTCATTCTACATCCTTTGATTGGATATATAATACTGACATCCACAGAGAGTATGCAGGATGTAATATGTCAGAATACCTCATAGAAGCCAGAATATTTGTTATCAAATAAAAATGTTGAACAGTGAAACATCTATATCCTATTTGATGTGATAATAAAAAAAAAACTGGTAATCCAGGAAAAGAAGAATTTTTCCTGGGCCAAGATACAACATTACTACTGGAGCTGGTTTATATTCATTTCATAAATCAATGACAGTTCACGTCCCTGAATGCTTCTGGAAGTCAGCCAATAAGCAACAGCAACAATCCATCATACATACTTCTACAGATAGAGGTCAACCATTCCTAAACACTTTCCTTTCTGAAAGTCTGCCAATCCCTGAACTTCATTCATACTTCTCCAACCCCTACAGAAGATCAGCACTATCTACTTTGCTCAAAGAGACTGTGACTTACAAGTCTATCTTTCCTTTCATAAATATGGCACACATTCTGCTTTATGTTTAAGATACTAGAGCTTCAACAAGTCAGAGTTTCACCAATATTATGCTTTGCTTTGTTTTGCTTTCCTCTGTTTTCAAAATCATCTCTTTGCAGTTTTCTTCTCAGGGGAAAAAAAAAAGTGCCAACAAGTTCCTCTGTGTCCCAACAGTGCTTCAGATTTGCTGCCAGAAGAGTCTTTTCAAAAATTTGAGCTCTTCTTTCACTGATATTTGTTTCATAATTTATTTTTTTTTATTCTAGAATTTATAAGCAAATAGGCCTTTGTATAAATTAATTAGATCACTGGATTGGAAAAGCACTACAGTCATGTGCTAGGTAATGATGTTCCTGGCAACAAAAGACCACACACAGGATGGTGATCCCATAAATTATAACAGAGCTGAATTTCTTGTCAGAAATGGAAGAATATGTGGTTTGAGAGGAATTTTGTTTTTCTTCTAATGGAGAAATATTTGTGGGGCTTGGCAATAGATTCACTCTCATTCACGACACCTCAATTTTTAAAATTGAATTTATGGAGGTGACGCTGGTTAATAAAATCATATAGGATTCAAGTGTACAATTTTATAATACATCATCCATGTTGCATTGTGTGTTCACCACTGTAAGTCAAATCTCCTCCCGTCACCATATATTTGACCCCCTTTTATCCTCTTCTACTTCCCCTTCTTTCCCCTTACTCTCTGTTAACCACTAAACTGCTGTCTGTATCTGTGACTTTTTGTGTGATTGTTTGTCTCGTTCATTTGTTGCTTTCAGTTTTATATCCCACATATGAGTGAAATTATACGGTTGTTGAGTTTTTGTATCTGACTTATTTCGTTTAGCACGATAATCTCAAGATCCATCCATGTCGTCGCAAATGGCAGCATTTCATCTTTCTTTTTTTAAAAATTAAAGTTCATTGGGGTGACAATGGTTAATAAAGTTACATAGGTTTCAAATGTAACTTCACATAATAAAGTCCATATATGACAAATCCTCAACTATTATCATAATTAATGGTGAAAAACTGAAGCCCTTTGCTCTACGTTCAGGAACACGACAGAGTTCTCCCCTATCACTTCTGCTATTCAACATAGTGTTGGAAGTCCTTGCCAGAGCAATCAGGCAAGAGAAAGAAATAAAAGGGATCCAAATTGGGAATGAAGAAGCCAAACTGTCACTTTTTGCAGATGACACAATACTATATATGGAAAACCATAAAGATTCTAGCAAAAAGCGATTAGAAACAATAAATGAATACAGTAAAGCTGTTAGCTGCAAAATCAACATACAAACTTCCATTGCATTCCTGTATACTAATAATGAAATCTCAGAAAAAGAAATTAAAAAAAAAAAAATTGCTTTTGCGATTGCAACAAAAAATAAAATACCTAGGAATAAACTTAACTAAGGTTGTGAAAGAACTGTATATTGAAAACTATGACTATTTTTAAGAGAAATTGAAGAAGACACAAAGACATGGAAGGACATACCGTGTTCGTGGATTGGAAGCATCAACACAATTAAAATGGCCATTATATCCAAAGCAATATACAGATTTAATGCAATACCCATTAAAATTCCAATGGCATTTTTTAAAGGACTAGAACAAAAAAATCATCAGATTTGTATGGAACCACTAGCCAAAGAAATCCTAAGAAAAAAGATAATGCTGGAGGTATCACACTCCCTGACTTCATCTTTTCTTATGGCCGAGTAATATTTCATTGTATATATGCACCGCATCTTTTTTATCCTATCTTCTATCAAAGGACACTTTGTTTGTTTCCCTGTCTTGGCCACTGTCAATAATGGTGCAGTGAACATAGGGGTACATATATCTTTACAGGTAAACATTTTCAGAGTTTTGGGGCAGATACCCAGAAGAGGGATTGCTGGGCTGTATAATAATTCTATTCTTAATTTTATGAGGAACCTCCATACTGTTTTCCATAGTGGCTGTACCAATTTACATTCCCACAGTGTATGAGTGTTCCTTTTCCTCCACAACCTTTCCAACACTTGTTATTACTTGTCTTGTTGTTAAAAGCCATTCCAACTGGTGTGAGGTAATATCTCATTGTGGTTTTGGTTCACATTTACCTAATAGCTAGTGGAGTTAACCATCTTTTCATATATCTGTTTGTCATTTTATGTCTTCTTGGTAGAAGTGTTTATTCAGGTCCTCTGCTCATTTTTTAGTTAGATTGTTTGAATTTTTTGTTGTTAAGTTGTATGAATTATTTATATACTTTTGATGTTAGAACCTCAATTTTGAGGGCACAGATTACATTCTAATCAGTTAGTCACTGACATGTTTCAGCATAGAGGAGCCTGTTCCCACCAGCCCTATATATTCAGAAGATGCTACTGTCCTCCTAGATCTAGCTTGATGGTCTTCAGAGTACATTGTTGTAATTTATTTGTTGATGACCTAAGGTCCTGTAGAAGGACTCAGGTCCATAGGAGCTACCTTAACAAGTATTAAGTGCCACTGGCCATTTAATAAAGTTTTCTGCAGTAGTGTGGAGCCAGCCAGACTGTTCCTGTACTTTGGAAATACTTTCAGGTTATAATGATATAATGTATATGTAAGTTTTATTTCCCCCATCAATGCAATGCCAGAGAGAGCCCATTGTGCTAGGTAAGGTTGATGGAACGAAATACAAATTCCCAAAGTCAAAATATTGAGTCCTCACTTCTACAGTTTCTCCATGTTAAACACCCTTTTTTAAAATGAATACCACAAACTTCCTTAATGTGACCACTGCTCTGACATGCAAGAGCCAAAACCACATTGCCACAACAATCCCTTAGGTTCCTTTATTTCTCAGTCTTGATCTCTTATTCCTACTGATTTGTAGGTGACCTTTCACTCCCTCCTGACAGTCGCTATTAGGGTGATCTATACATTACCCAGCCAGTTTCTCTTCAATACTGCTAATCAATCTAGCCCACATTCCTGTTCATGGAACAGCATTTGCAAATTCTGACCCTGACAGAAGGAAGCAGGTAGAGGGCTTTGGGACAAAGTCTATGGTATAAAGGGCTTTGGTATAAAGTCTACAGTGGCGCACAGGCATGTCCTAGGCCTTCACATTTCTCACCCCTCACTCACTGACTCACCCAGAACAACTACCAGTCCTGCAGGCTCCACTCATGGTGAGTACCCTATACAAGGGTACCGTGTTTTATTTTTCGTACTATATATTTACTGTAGATTTACTATGTTTACATGCAAAAATCTTACCATTTTGTTAAAATTTCCTACCGTAATCAGTACAATAACATGCTGTACAGGTTTGGAGCCTAGGAGTAATAGGCTATACCATATAGCCTAGTAAGCTATACCATCTAAAGTTATGTAAGTGTACGCTATATTTGTACAATGACAAAATTGTCTAACAAATTTTTCAGAATATATCTCTGTCATTAAGGGCATATGACTCTATTTATAAATATTCTTACCATTTTTTCATTGCTTTTTTTTATTCTTGCTTTTTAAAAAAAATAAACACTTTAATTTTAGATTAGTTCTAGATTCATTGAAAAATGCAAAGTCAGGACAAAGAGTTCCCATGTACTTCACACTCAGTTTCCTTATTAACATCTTACCTTACTATGGCACATTTGTTACAATTCATGAACATATATTGAGATGTTATTATTAAGTCCATAATTTACTCAAATGTCTTTAGTTTTTAGCTAATTTTCATTATCTTTTCTGGGAGCCCACTTAAGATACATCATTATATTTAGTCACAATGTATTAGGCTATTCTTGGTTGTGAAAGTTGATGCTTACTTTTTGTTTGTGTAGTTGTACAACATCTCATTTCATATATTTGGCTTAGACTTTAATTATTTTAATCTGTTTAGCTTGTGAGGGAGTGTTCCATAAGGAGTGGATGAAGAACTATTTCAAATAAGTCTCAAAGCTAAGCAGGTGCAATGAGTAATATTTTAAGTGTATTCATGTGATGACTAATTCATACAAAGGTAATTGCTCAAACTTTTCCTCAGGTACCTCAACAGAAATTTCAGAATATTCTCTGATTTGAAATAAACAAAACATGGTCACTTTTCTTAGTGTGTATACAAAAATAGGTGATTGTTGAGGTGTTAATTCTAATTTCAGTTCTTGCCTCTGCTTTGTTGAGAAATAAAGACTCCTTTTCAAAGTGTACATGTCAGAACTATAGTGGTTTATTTCCTGTGTGTCATGGTTTCATCTACAAGAAAGCTATAGATTCACCTTCTGGGAAAATAATATGTTTTCCTAAATACACTTTCAATAAAAGCCCAACTTCTTTACTTGCTTTAATATAAAGGCAAAATTTCACTAAAGATACATAGAATAACAATTTTGGCAGTTTTTGCCACATTAAAAAAATACCATTAAAAATAAACATTCTAGAGAAGAGGGGGAGTCAAATAGAAAACAATCAATGGTCATTTTTTTTTTATTTGCATCCTGAAGCCTCATAATGAATAATATCTCTTCCATACTCTCTAGTAATATCCTAAAGACCCTCTAACAAAAGTCAAATAATAATTCACACTCAAATAATTTTAAACCTGCATTTTTTTAAACCCTGCCTATCTCCATTATTATTATTACTTTTCTTTTTGCCACTCACTTAATTCTCTCCTCTTTTTTCTGCTCCTTTTCTTGGTCACCAAAAATGAGCTATATTTAATTTTTTTGTTGTTCTAAGGAGAAAAACAAGCTTATTGTACATCTTCCATGAAGATTTCTGAACTAAATGCTGGGTCTATACAAGTTGCATTTAAACCCTGATCTACACCTAAGTCCAGGTCAATAATTAAAGATTTGCTTAAAGTTCAGGAAGACAGATAAAGATTTGCTTCTGAAGTAAAGATTTTGTTAATGCTTACTTAATCAAATAGTTCACTTAATCATTAGTGTCATAGAGGGAAACATTAAAAGCAACAGAGGGCATAAAGCCTATATAAAATTTAAATAGTATAGTTATTTGTTATTCAAACAAATGTTGTTGAAAACTATGATATGTAACATATAAAGCTATTTCAGAAACCTTTCCATTAAGAGTAGACAGAGCTGATATTTTAAGTTTTGAATGAAATAAATAATTAATAAATTTCTAAAATATAACTTCAGAATAATTTAAAAAATATTGAGTGGAACTCAACAACTAAAAGAAAAGAAGCTTCTCTCCATTGTGGTAAATATCTCTGACATGAAATAGATCTTCAGTAAGGAAAAAAATACAGAATGAGAAATTAATGTTTGAAACATACACCTGAACATTTTCAAAGAGTAGTGCAAACTAAACAAGCTGGAAATTAGAGCAAATTTGTCACTCACCAGATAAAATAACTGTCTTCCAAATAAATAGAATACAGGAAGGTCCCCTCTTCCCTATAAATTGTGAAGTTATTAATTGGGATTCCTTATAATATTCTAGCAAAAGGGCCACTAGAAGAATCATTATTCCATACTGATTAAGAAACAAGAGGCCTGCTATTAAAAATAAATTAAATCATGCTATTATAAGAAGAATGATACTCCCTGATTTCTTGCCATCTTCTTAAAACCCCAAGGGTGGTTGTCTATAGATTAAATATAAAACAGTGTAGTTTTCTGTGTTTATCATTTATCTCACTAGCATAGAACAAAATATTTCTGTAAATACTAAAAATCTCAGGGGCAGACTTTTCTAACAATTGCTAAGTCCATGCCTATCCTCCAAAGTCTAACTGATGCATTGGAACCACTATAATTAGAATATTCCTCTATTCTTTATGGTACATTCTGTAAAAATCAAATAGGTAGAAATCATCTTTAAAAATGGAAATACCAGATTAAATATACTCTATTTTCATAGATCCAGATTCTTCTACAGGCATGATTAAATTACAGCTGACTTATAAATTAATACACACACACACACACACACACACACACACAAACATAACAATACATAAATAAAATAAAATAAATAATGAAAATCAGCTGTGGTTCCTAAATCTGTTATGAATAAAAATTCCTTGGACATGGTTGGAAGAGTTAGAACACAGAGTTAAAATTGTTGTATCTAAACTATTTGTCAAATTTCCTCAATATCCTCTTAAAGGTGATCTTAGGCCAATTATAGCCAATTTAAGAGAAAGAAAAAAAAACAGTTCTTCTAACCTGACCCTATAATCCCTTGTTCTACTTTCTCAAAATCTAATAATCAAGTGTGTAGATCTATCCAAATTCTGTAAGCAATTAACAACTACTCTACAGTAGCGTCTAACCATAAAATCAGTTTGGAGAAACGTAAAGACATTTTTAATGTAATAGCTCTGCATTGAACTTTCTTTAGTGCCCCATAGTTGAACATAGTGACAATTATTTGCTTTAACTTAAATACTTATGCACTAGAAATATACCCTAGTTCCATTCTTTTTCCAAATTTAAAACCAACACTTTTTGGACTTCATGAATAACTGTCCAGTAAAATGAGTTCCCCTATCACCGGATAGACAGTTTGGAATGCTACAGGTAGTATTTTGATTGTGGGAATCAGTAGAAGCATTCCTCTGTCGAAAAGCCACAGCACACCCAGTGACCAAGAAAAGCTTTTTTTTTTTCTCCCTGTCTGTTGTACTCCAATTTACCCATCCAGTAATAGGGAATTAACTTTACTGTATAATTATTTATCAATTCTACAAGGTTTTGTCACCTATTCTTCTTACCACCCCCAATCATCTTGTTACAGGAAAATTTGTAGAATTTGCAGATAACCTCGTAAGTCTGAGTTTTTGATAAACAAAAGACAGAAAGAAGCAGGGGTCATTTCCAGGCCTGGGCATAAATTCCACTATGTTACCAATCATGCTCTTTGTTCTTCTTCCATTGAAAATGATGTGTTCTTTTATTGTTCGCCAAGTTCTGTGAATGTCAATTAGGTCAAATTTTTGAAAATGCACTTCAAACTCCTATATCTTTACTGTTTTGTGTTTTGTTTTTTTTAATTTCTACTAATAATTTTTTAAAAAGGTGTTGAACTCTCCATGTATAACTTTGGATTTATGTCTTTCTCACAACACAGCTTATTTTATAAACACACCACACACACAATGCATACATATATAATTTTAATGTTTTTGAAGATGACTGGTGAATTTTCAAATCTGATTTGAAAAACTTATTTTGATTGCTTGAGTAATGACTTACATATTATAAAAATACAGGTAACCCCTGTACAACACGGCACTTCCATAAAACGGTCCGAGAATTGGGGAAAACCCTCGTACAACACGGCATCCTAGAACACGGTTTCACTCTAACATGGTTTGAGAATTAGAGAATTCCCTGAACAACACGGAGCATAATAAGAGCTTTTAAGTGCAAAACATATCTCATTCAAAATTAGGGAAATACCCAAACAACACAGAAAGTAATAAAAGCTTAGTAGTGATGACAAAGAAAACGTTATTTAATACATATTAATGCTATACTTTTGGTGAAAATTGCTTTAATAGGGATAGTTATATTAATGATAAAAATATAATAGCATGTTTCTTTTAAAATTTTTGGAAACTAACCCCCTTTTTTGTACTAGTTCTTTGTTTCATGTAACATGGATTCGCATAACACGGCATTTTAGGAACCTAACAACCGTGTTATGGGGTTTCCTGTACTTTTCCTTTCTTATGGGGTAGAATTTTCTGTAATACATCAATATTATGAAGAACTGATGGGGTGTAATTTGCATAATGGTGCCACAGGTATTCACCCACATTCTGGAATAGACTTATCTCTGTGGGAGTGAGATGTAAATCCTAAAGCCAGAGCAAGAGCCAGTCTCGCTTGAAAGGATAACAATCGTATTATATAATATAATGCATTCCAACATTTTATATTTGGAAGAGAATAGAAGTGTAAGGGAGATATTCTAAGGTTTACAACTAGTCCAAATCTCCCTGTAGGTGTCAATGGATTAAAGAAAAAAAAAATGGCATTAACATTCAGCATTCTTTTAATTCTTGTCATTGGATAAAAAATGTATCATTTTTATTATTTCTGTTTCAAAACTGGGATGAGGTGCAGATTTTTTGCTTTTTTATGTTACAAATAATCTAAGTGGACACTAAATGAAATACCAATAGTACTTCCAGTGACTCCCAGAGATAAACTATTTTATCTAGGTCAAATCATCAATTTAGTAGCAATTATAATTACAGAAGTCCCATGAAAGAAAAAGTCAATTATCAAGTAATTTCAAGTATGATTGTTCTGATGTCTTATTCTTAGTACTGCTGTTGCTATTTTCCCCCTTTATTATAATTTTCCTTCTTCCTTTTTTCAATCTAAAGTCAGCTGTGGCAAGACCAGGGTTGTCAGAAGTGTTTTGAGGTATAAACAGTGTTGCAGAATGGAGTTCTCTCTGCCCTGAGGTCAGAGTGGCAGCCTCTGCTGTATTGCAGTTACTGTTACCTGCCTGAGTGTCTGCCTGAACATCTGACTCTGAAGAAACTAGGACTCAGTTAGCATGAGTTGGAGAGTCTCAGACATGTCTAAAATGAGTTAATTATTTAGCATCTTTTACTAGGTCTCATTATCTGTCAGTCTGCCTAATTAAACCTCGATAAATGATTATCCAGGATTCCAGTGAGTTAATTATCCATATGGAAAACTCAGAATTTACTAAAGATGCCAAACCTTTTTATAGAACAAAAATGATTTTACAAGTCAACATGAAACACTTAAGGACAAACATCTATGTCTAGGAAGATAGTAGAAACAGCTAAAACTTTTTTTTGTTTGTTTTCTTTCTTTTTTTTTTTGGACTGGCAAAGACATGTGTAGGCTCTTTCCCTCAATGGAAGAATCAAAGGATATTAGAGGCCATGGTCACACGGAAGTAGGTACAGCTGTAAGTACAATGCACTCTGATTTACAGATGGATTATATTATTTTATTTTAAAATGGTTGGGACATTGATTCACTTTTTGAGAGGATTCCAAATAACTGCCACTGAACTATGTTTGTATAATTGTTTTTATTTAATTAAAGTTTATTGGGGTGACAATTGTTAATAAAGTTACACAGATTTCAGGTGTACAAGTCTGTAAATAATCATCTATATATCCCATTGTGTGCTCACCACCCAGAGTCAGTTCTCTTTCCATCACCATATTTTTGATCCCCTTTACCCTCATCTCCACCCCCCTCCACCCTTACTTTCTGGTAACCACTAAACTTTTGTCTGTGTCTATGAGTTTTTGTTTCTCATTTGTTTATTTTGTTCTTTTGTTGTTTTCAGTTTTATACACCACATATCAGTGAATTCACATGGTTTTCCACTTTTTCTGTCTGACTTATTACACTTAGCATTATAATCTCAAGATCCACCTGTGTTCTCACAAATGATACTGTTTCATCTTCTCATATGGCAGAATAGTATTCCATTGTGTGTGTGTGTGTGTATATATATATCACATCTTCTTTATCCATTCATCTATCGAAGGATGCTTTGGTTGTTTCCATGTCTTGGCCACTGTAAATAAAGCTTCAGTGAACATTGTAGCACATATGTCTTTATGGATAAATGTTTTCAGATTTTTTAGGTAGATATGCAGGAGAGGGATTGCTGGGTCATATGGTAATTCTATTCTTAAATCTTGGAGGAACATCCACACTGCCTTCCATTGCGGCTGCACCAATACGCATTCCCACCAACAGTGTATGAGGGTTCCTTTTTCTCCACAGCCTCTCCAACACTTGTTACTATTTCTCTTGTTGATGATAGCCATTCTAACTGGTGTGAGGTGATATCTCATTGTGGTTTTTATTTGTATTTCTCTGATGATTAGTGATGTTGAGCATTTTTTCACGTCTATTTGCCATTTGTATGTCCTCTTTGGAGAAGTGTCTATTCAGGGTCTCTGTTCATTTTTTAATTGGATTGCTTGCTTTTTCGTTGTTGTTGTTTAGTTGTAAGAATTCCTTATATATTTTGGATATTAGCCCCACATCGGAGGCACTGTTTGCAAAATCTTCTCCCATCTACTTGGTTGCCTCTTTACTTTGTCGATGGTTTCTTTTGCTGTACAGAAGCTTTTAAGTTTGATATAGTCCCATTCATTTAATTTAGCTTTTACTTCCCTTGCCTTTGGAGTCAAATTCATAAAATGCTCTTTGAATTCAAGGTCTGTAAGTTTAGTACTTATGTTTTCTTCTATGCAGTTTATTGTGTCATGTCTTATGCTTAAGTCTTTGATCCATTTTGAATTGGTTTTGGTACCTGGTGACAGATAGCAGTCCAGTTTCATTCGTTTGCATGCGGCTTTCCAATTCTGCCAGTACCATTTATTGAAGAGGCTATCTTTTCTCCATTGAATGTTTTTTGCTTCTTTGTCAATATTTATCTGTCCATATTTATGTGGTTTTATTTCTGGGTTCTCAATTCTATTCCATTGGTCTATGTGTCTGTTTTTCTGCCAATACCATGCTGTTTTGATTATTGTAGCCCTGTAGTACAAGCTAAAGTCAGGGAGTGTGATACCTCCAGTATTGTTCTTGTTTCTTAAGATTGCTTTGGATATTCAGGGTCTTTTGTGGTTCCAAACAAATCTGATGATTTATCTGTCCGTATTTATGTGGTTTTATTTCTGGGATCTCAATTCTATTCCATTGGTCTGTGTATCTGTTTTTCTGCCAATACCATGCTGTTTTGATTATTGTTGCCCTGTAGTACAAGCTGAAGTCAGGGAATATGACACCTCCAGCATTGTTCTTTTTTCTTAGGATGGCTTTGGCTATCTCTTTGGGGTCTTTTGTGGTTCCACACAAATCTGATGATTTTCTATTCTATTTCTTTAAAGAATGCCATTGGGATTTTGATGGGGATTGCATTTAATCTGTATATTGCTTTGGGTAATATAGCCATTTTAACTATGTTGATTCTTCCAACCCATGAACATGGAATGTCTTTCCATTTCTTTGTGTCTTCTTCAATTTCTTTTAAAAATGCCTTATAGTTTTCAGAAGGTAGGTTTTTCACATCCTTAAATAATTTTATTCCTAGGTATTTTATTCTTTTTGTTGCAATTCCAAAAGGAATTTTTTATTTTTGTATTTCTTTTTCTGAGACTTCATTGTTAGTATATAGGAATGTATGGAATTTTGTACATTGATTTTGTAGCCGGTAACTTTACTATATTTGTTGATTGTTTCTAATAGCTTGTTGTTGGAGTCTTTATGGTTTTCTATATTTAGCATCATGTCATCGCGCAAAAAAATGACCATTTACCTTCTTCATTCCGAATTTGGATGCCTTTTCTTTCCCTTGCCTGATTGCTCTGGCTAGGATTTCTAATACTATGTTGAAAAGCAGAGGTGATAGGGGACAACCCTGTCGTGTTTCGGAATGTAGAGCAAAGGGCTTCAATTTTCAACAGTTATTTTCTATATTAGCTAAGGGTTTGTCATATATGGCCTGTGTTATGTTAAATTATGTTTGTATAATTAAAAAAACTATAGAGCATGGTGTAACAGTTCAGATCTACACGCTATTCCTACCATTTATACAAACATTTTCAGGTATTAGTGTCAAAGAAATTCTGACTAATGAACAGAGATACACAACCAACACAACTCGTTGTATTGATATAAATGTATAAATGTATTGCACAACTGGCCTTATCTACCAATAATTACAATACAAACCTGTTAGAAAATCTTGTTTTTCACCCTCTGGGATTTAAGCTGTGCTTTAATAATCTGCACCTCCATCTGACTTGGAAGATATATATATTTTTTTAAATGAATTTTACTACTAAATATCCTGACAGCACCACTATACTCCTCCGTATCATCTAATTTAGTCAACACATATTTATCTCAATGTTGTGTATTTTTCTTTAAAGTAATCTAAATCTAATTTATATTAGTGAATATAGTGGTGATATATATATATATATATATATATATATATATATATATATATATATATATATATATTTTCCTGTATAGAACACTGGGATCTCACATTGGAAAAAAATTCACTTTTGTTTATCAATCAGCCATTTTCCTGCTATTACGTCATCACTCATTTTAATGACACATTACAAATTTGGAACATTTAGCATGTTAATATGTCTTACACCTTTAAATTTATAATGATGTCAAATGACTTGGAGTTTACTGTCTTCTTCTGATTATGTAATAATGCTAAGCAAGTAATATACATATATTGGAGTACAGTAATCTCATTTGTAAGATGGTAACTCAATTTGCAATAGATGAAAAAAAACATTGCTTCTAATCATTTTAATTTTTATTAATTTTACTGACTATTAAGATATGCCTTGCAAAATTGGTTTTAGATTACCAAAATTGAAAATATTGTGTTATTATAGGTGTGATTCAATTTGAGACTGTATGGATTTTTGGTGTTAATACTATACTTATAGCTATTTCTTTCAAGTACTTGTGTTTTCATATTGGATTTCATAACATGAGAATATGATTCCTACATCAATAGTCCTCAACATGGCTTTAAGATAATTCACAGACTTTTACTTATGTTTTAGAATATATTCTGTAAAAAATAATTGAAAATCTTAACTTTACTTGTTTTAACAATAACATATTATAATATCTACCATACGTTATCCTGAAAATAATATATTCTCCTAAATAGGTTCTCATATAGTCTAAACTGGTCTTCGGTTTTCTATCTCTATAGCTTATTTTCTTAAAGTATTTTAGATTTTTGAAAAATGATTGCATATTTCAAGAACAAATTCAAGGGCATCGCTCTTACAAATTTAACTTTGTTATATCAAATAAATAATAGAATTATTCATGGAAATGAAAATTAGAGTGCATCTGAATTTAGTGAATGAATGTTCAAAGAACATTAGAATCTGTATCTGTGCTTTTAAGAACCATTTGATTGCATTTTAGTTTGGTCTTTTGATCCCTTAAGTTGAAGAAATAATGGCCAAATGGAAGATTAAGATACTAGTCTCAAATGTCAAAACTCACTTATTTAATTGATCAAATCATTTTTTCATAGAAAATACTAAGTTTCCTTGAATGTACACCCCACATAATTGAACTACAGGATGCCAGCAGATAGACAGTCATATCCAAATGTTTTAAACTCATACCTGTACATGTTTAATGTGAATATACTCACATTTTTCGAAGAAGCTAGAGAAAAAATATATAAGATATTCTAAACTGATTCTCAAGAACTTGAGTAAAGGTATTGTTACAGTAAACAGTGTAAGAAAAACTGATAAACGAGACTGACACACAGGATTGGAATTAAAATCAGACTTTTACAAATCACAGATCTTGCTTTACTAATAATTTCAAGGATTATAGGCAATCACTTGACTCAGAAAAAAAAAGGAAGTGGTGTGGCATTAAGGTCTGCTTTCCATGTCTTTTCCTACCATGAAATAAATGACTTCTAATATCAGACATGAGTCTGATATCAAAAAAATATAAGAACATTAGAAGAGATTTTCAAGTGAGATTTGTGGGTTTGCCCATACAGCAGGGAAGTTTTTCATGTATAAAACATTTCCTATTTTTTTTTTTTTTCAACTCCATCTTGGATGACATTACCAAAGAATCATTGCTTGTATATCTATGGACAATGGGTTCTTTTATTTGTTGTAATTAATTAATTGTAATTATTTTTTTTAATTATAGTTGACATTCAATATTATTTTATGTTAGTTTCAGGTGTACAACATGGTGGTTAGACAGTCATATAATTTATACAGTGATTCCCACAATTAGTCTAGTAACATCTTGGCACTAAGTTGATACAATATTATTGACGATATTCTCTATGTTGTACAACCCGACTATTTTGTAACTACCAATTTGTATTCTTTAATGCCTTCACCTTTTTCAACCAGCCACTGAACCGCCTTCCCCTCAGGCAACCATTAGTTTGTTCTCTGTATGTATACATCTATTTTTCTTCTTTAACTTAAAATTATATTATTTTACTTTTTATTAGATTCATGTGTACAAAACAATAAAATAATTAGACAAAGTGATAACCTCAACAAGTCTATCCATTTGACACTACATAGCTATTACAATAGTACTGGCTATATTCCCTATGCTGTATTTTACATCCCATGACTATAGATACATATTTTTAAATTATAGTTGACATTCAATATTCTATGACATTAGTTTCAGGTGTATAGCACAATGGTTAGAAATTTATATAATCCATGAAGTGATCCCCCAATAAGTCTAGTACCCATCTGACACCATACATAGTTTTTACACCATTATTGCCTATATTTCCCCTCTTGTATCCCACATTCCCATGACAGTCTGTTTCTGTTTTGTGTCTTCATTTTTGTTCTTTAAATTGCATATATAAGTGAGATCATATGGTATTTATCTTTCTCAGTCTGACTTATTTCAGTTATTATAATACCCTACAGTTGTCACAAATGGTAAGATTTCATTGTTTTATGTGGCCTTGAATGCTTTCTTACTTATGTAGAGCAGTACCCACATTATATTTTGAATATATTTTGAAATTAATTGTTGAAGAGACACCTTTCATAGGTGTTTTATTAAAAATAAAATAATATAAAATGTTTTTAAATATGTAAATAGATATATGTGAGGTTTTTAATGAATAAATAATTGAAAGTTAATTAGAATTTCAATTCCCTATAACCACACATATATAGATAGTTTATTCAATATTTACTCTGTAAACATATCCTTTTAGTTAAGGTTAGTTAGTTAAAATGTGTATATTTGATGAATCCAATAATAAATTTTAAAAATGAATTGTATTTCTAGTTTTTTTGTTTGTTTGTTTTTTAACTCAAGTTTAGTGGGGTGACAATTGTTAGTAAAGTTACATAAATTTCAGGTGGGTAAAGGGGATCACATATATGGTGATGGAAAAAGAACGGACTCTTGGTGGTGGACACACAATGTATTTCTAGTTTTAATAATATTTATTGAACATATATTATGTGTCAGACTCTGTTTGGACCCTGAGGATAAAATATAAAGACATTATAGTTTTTATGACAATTAGAGACAGGTAGGACAGATATGTCCACCATATCAATAACTTTATTGTCTTATAGTATGTGATCGTTAGTTTACTCTACAGGAAACTTTGCATGTGAGTCATTGATTTAAGAGGCTCTATTCTGGGGTTAAAAAAACAAAAAGAATACTACCAATCTGTAATCATTTTATAAGTTCCATTAAAGAAACTGTATAAATATTTACCAATTACAATATTGAATTATAATGTAATCATATATTTAGACACATTCGTTGGTCATGAGTAGAAGAATTAAGTTACTTATGGTTACATAGCAAACAATATTTAGTATGTTTTAGTCACAGAAAGGAATGTGAATAAATATTTCTCTAAATGAATAAGCTGTGTGATGGTCTCAAAAAGAATGTATAAAAACGTTTCTATTTGTAACAGATGAGCAAATTATAAACAAAGTCAATTTGGGGATAAGATTCCACAAGGCAGTGAACAAATTGGGTAAATTAGATTTATTTGCTGTATATGAAGGCTTAGCAAAGGTACAAGGCAATCAATTTGAAGAAATGAAATGATATATTTAATTGATATATTGTTTATGTAAAGTCAACTGTACAAATTGCAAATGCATCAATCAATAAGTTATTGTATGCATATTGACACAAACTCAATCAAAGTACAGATGTTTTTTCAAAGTTTCTATGATTAGAAAGGAAAGAAAAAGTTTCCCACCCATTTTTTCTCTGATTGGCATTATATCTTGTCCTTACTATTTAGTGTAAGCCAGCTAATGTTGGTGAGACATTACTGTTTTCATATGTAAAATGACATTACTTTCTTGTTGGAGAATAATAATTAAATATATTACCCTTTATAGTTTTTCTAGCACTTGCTTTGCTTTGCTTTTTTATTTTTTATTTTTTGCCATTGTATAGATGGAGAAATCTGGTTAAGTAGCTTTCATAGAATTTAAATGCTAGCATTTAAAAATAGCTGACAAGATTTTCATCACATTGTATCATCTGTCCCTTAGTTTCTTCTTCATTGGAAATTTAAAATGTATTCTACTACTGCACAATAATGGCACCTATACTTTACAGATTAAGAAATAGAGTAAAAATGAAGTTAATAGCCTTGCTCAGTGATATACAGTAAATCAATGGTAGAATCAGTAATAAATGGATATCTTGGTCACAAATAACCACTCCTTCCTATAAGAACATAAGGCTAATGTAAATTAGGCTTTGGTCAGCCTAAAACAATGAACAAACAAACAAAAAGTCAAAAATTTGATGTGCTTCAAAATATCTCAACTAAGTATAAGATACTATGGCAATAAAAATATATTTTCTCTTTTATGTTTTATTCCAGGAATATCTACGGCATTATTCATGATTAAAGCACTCCATTTTCATTTTAGAAACTAAAGACAAGAGGCTCATCCCTTTTACAAGCTGATTTTAGCTAAAATTAAACTGATTTTAATAAGTCCGGTATATTTTTTTAAAATGCATCTTAATTTAAAAAAAGAAAATCCCATCTCTCCTGATTCAGTCACACTTAAATTTTTATACTCTTGTATTCAAAATATGTAACATTTAAATATTAATATTTTAATAATGAAATATTGTATAATTATTGTCTTATTTATTTACCCCAGAATGATTTACTTTTATATTAGTGATGCTTCTGATAGAAATGGATAAAGAAAATATTAAAATTCCAAGTTTATCAACTACCAATTATTGTTGCATTTTTCAAAGTCTGTGTGAAAGAAGCATGCCAAGACATTTTTTTTTAATATAAATATTTGGTTTTAAACTTCTATGTAAATAGCATTTGTGGGTGACAGAGTTTAGGCCTTACCAGAATTTCAATGATTCTCTTTATGTCATTGAAGTAAGGACTTGATGAGGGATTTCTCAATTACTTATATTAGCAAGACTGTAATAAGAACGCTCTTTGAAGCCAACAGAGAGACCTACCTACTTGGCAGGTGAGTTGTTACCTTTAAGGCTCCACAAAGGATAAGAGGAC
Source organism: Rhinolophus sinicus (assembly GCF_057876585.1). NCBI lineage: Eukaryota > Metazoa > Chordata > Mammalia > Chiroptera > Rhinolophidae > Rhinolophus > Rhinolophus sinicus. Next base: position 158,611,502 of record NC_142516.1, read on the forward strand.
ATAGATTAGTCATTCCAAGAAGAGAAGACCATACAGATATTACAAAGGAAAAGCTACCACCCTATAGTGCCTCTATACTTAACAACTGCATGCAATCTTGTTCTGAATGTTTTATGAGCATCTAGACCATACCAAAGGTGGATCTCAGAGGTAAAGATTTCTCCTCAGATGCTAAGGAAGCTTCTAATGGGCAGGTGTCATACCAATAAAATTCCTGTGAATGCTCAGTAACTATTAGGTTGGTGCAAGAGTAATTGTGGTTTAAAAGTTAAAAATTCAAAAACCGCAACTAATTTTGCAGCAACCTAATAGATGCAAAAACAAAATTGAGCTTTCCAAGAGAAGCTGATATTCATGAGCTATAAGGGACAAGAAGAATATAGTTGGTCATTTATCTCAGCTGTTGATTGAACTTATTTGAGAATAATTTATTTCCTTCTCTAATCTTTTTTTATATAGCTGGCTTATATTAACAGGTAATATTATAACCATTGAAAGATACCAAGAAATTCAACTTTGAAATAAGCACATATTTTCTAATTCATCATTGTTATATCTCTGAGTATGGGAGAAGTATAATGATCTTTTAAAAAATATTATTTCATATATAGTATTCCGAATAAACATTTGCATCCTTGCATTTTGCCAACTTAAATAATGTTTATATCAAATATGCCACCAGAGAGATGTCTTCTATACTTCATTTCTTTGAATTAATAATCAGTATTATTCCAGGTACTTAATTTTTTTTCTCCTGACGTTTTAGTTATTTGAAGCATAAGTTTTCTATCTCATTTCTATTTGCCAACTTTACTGAAAAAAACAAGGATGACTTTTCTGAAGTGATATGTTGAATCTGTCAAGGCATTGAGTTCACTGAACCCTCTCATTATTTTTAATGGTCTCTTATATGACATTACAATTTATAATCAGAAACAAACACACAAAAATGGCTTCCTGTCCCATTGTTTACTAACATATTGACATATCTGCTGTTACCCATATCACTAACTCTATGTCAATAAACATATCATTATTTAAGCACACTTTATTTTTTCTATTAGATATTTACAATGATGAACTGCCTATTGTACAATTTTGAAATGTTATTTAAATTTCACTTAAATACTAACTCAGTCTTCCTTAAAGCATCACTCTATTTCAATATTGCCCTCATTGTCATCTGTCAGCAAAACTAATTTATCTGAAATTATATTTTTTCTCAATTCAAACAAAACATCTAGTTAATGTTTTATTAACATATGCAGCATTTTCTTTATTTTATTCTCAAGTTCTAAAAATATTCCAAGAGACAGTATGCTCAAAGTTTGTTTATTAGGACATTTTAGAACTAGTAAACACAATATTACTTCACTCTAAAGTTATTTGTCCCTGGAAAGCCTATTTGTCTCTTAGATCTTTACCTTTTAATTTCAGGGTTCTACATTATATTTATACTAAAATTGAAAGTGTATTACTTTTTTAATATGTTGCTGGCCATATCTCATTGTCAAGGGTTATATTGTTTCGGGTATTATATTTAAGTCTTTAATTCATTTTGAGTTTATTTATGTGTAGAATATAAGTTAACGGTCCAGTTTCTCTAGCCTCTCTGGGTTTTTGAGGATCTCAAAAACCAGAAAAAAAGAAAAAAAAGAAAAAATACCCTCTAATTTTCTCTTCCACTTCAATAAAAACAAAACAAAATGAAAAAACAAAAACAAAAACAAAAAAAACTTCAACTTTACCTCTAACCACAGCTACCTCAAATATTCCAGGATAACAAAAAGTTACACATTGCTCCATTTAATAACCTCACATTATGAAATCAAACATTAGGCACAGATTTTATTTTAGATAAATAAAAGATGGAACAAATTAAAGGTAAGGAAGGAATAAATGACAAAAAAACAAATTGAATTACCACTTTGAAATGAAATATGCCCAGCAATATATAGAAAAAGAGAGATATTTTCAATTTTAGTGTAAATACAATGCAGAAAACTGAAATGAGGTAAAGATCTAAAAGACAAATAAGCTTGCCAGGAACAAATGAATCTGTTAATGAGGTGACATTGAGTTTATTCATTCTAGAATGTCACTGATAAGCAACCTTTGAGTTCTTTCTTTAAACATATATAAATAAGCATCTTAACAATATATCAATGCTGGATGAAACACAATAACTTTCTAATGTTGATTATGTAACCCCAACATTCTCTTTTCTCAATGCTTGTACCAAATGGTAGCTTCCCCAAAGTATTTTTATTGTCAGAAGCAAAATACTTATTCTTTCAACTGTTATACCATAAAGTCTATAATGATTTATTTTATTTTTAGTTGCATTATAATTAATTTTGTAAACATTTCTGTACCATGTATATTTTTTCATCATTGACCTATTTATTGTCTAAGAAACTCTCTTCCTTCAGGAAATATGTGACAAATGCTGAATGAATGTAATGTTACTGTAGGTTATGTTTTCCTGTAACTTTAAAACAAATATTGATGTATTATTGAGCAGTTTAGTGGGAAAGTCCAATTAAACATTTGTTGGGGATGTTTCCAAACTACTCAGTCAATCAATATGTGGTTTTCCTATTTCTTTTGGAAGCTCCATTTTCAGATGACTTGCTTGTTTTCATTGTATCTAAAAATTAATAATATAAATATGGTAGGTATGTTGGTTTGAAATGCTATATGATATTACTAATATGACATAACCATCTTATGGGAAAGTTCAAGCATTTGTTATACTACAGCTTATTCATTTTTACAAAACTGATTGTGCAGAAACCTGACAAAATAGGCATAGAAAAAGTAAATATAAGTATCTGTGACATAAACAATAAACCATCAATCATTTTAAGTAAATTTGGCAGATGTGAGTGAAAAAACCATAGCTGAATGTCTGACAATTACACACAAAACATTTGCATTTTAACAATTTCAACAACATTTATATATTTCTTTGTTACATAAAATTTTATGGTGGTCAAAAGGTAAAAATTGCCGGTTATAGAATAAGTAAATCATAGGGGTATAATGTACAGCATCGTGACTATAGTTAATGGTACTGTATTATATATTTGAAAGTTGCTAAGAAACTAGATCTTATAAATTCTCATCACAAGAAAAATAATGTAGGAGAGATCCAAAGTGGCAGAGCAAGTAAACACTGAGTCTGCATCCTTCCATGAACACATTAAAATTACAACTAAATTATAGAAAATCAACCTGGAGAAGCATGTGAAGTCTAGCTGCATAGAAGTCTAATAACTGAAAATATAAGGAAGGAGAAACATTGAGGTTGGGAGGAGGGGCAGAGACACAAAACAAGCCCCAAACCTCCCTGTAGTGGCTGAGAATCAGGAGGGATATCTCTGCCATGGAGGTCCCCCCGACACACACACACACACCCTGGAGAAGCAAGAAACTCCAGACCCCTATACCAAGCTCCCCAGCCTGGAGTACTGGTGCCAGGAAGAGGAACCCCCGCAACATCTGACTGAGAAAAGAAGTAGGGATTCTGACTGTCAGGGTGGGACAGAGGCTGCAGGATACCCAGGCTTTCTTTTAAATGACCCGTGCACAGACTCACTCGCTCACAAGCACTCACCTTGTACTCCAGCAGAGGGATGGTGACTAGGAGGGCCTCGGAGACATACAGAGGGCAAATTGAAGTGTGTGTCTTCAGAAGGACTGGAGGACAGTCAGCATTATCCCTGTCCGGGGTTCTTTTCCTTTGTAGCCAGCAGGCAGGTGCCATGTTTCCTAGATTGAGCCCAACCCCATATGGCCAAATCTGAATCTGATTGGCTTGGTGAGCTCTGCTGCTCTGCTGTGCTGACTCAGTTGTTATCCTGCCCCACCCAACTCAAGCACAGCAATAGGCACTTTCACAATGAGCAGCCGGCCCCTCCCGCATTGTACTCTTTCTTGTAAAACTATCAGAATCCACACTACTTCCAAGGGACGTGAGCAACCATATGTTCACTTCAGCATTGTTTAAAATAGCTAAGATTTGGAACCAGCCTGTGTGTCCATCGATAGAAGAATGGATAAAGAGGAGGTGGTACATATACACAGCAGAATATTGCTCAGTCATCGAAAGGTATGGGTTTTTGCCATCCCCAGTGGCCTGGAAGGACCTAGAGGATGTTGTGCCAGAGGAATATATCAAACAGAGAAAAACAGATGTAATGTGATTTCACTTACATTTGGAATCTAAGAGCAAAACTAACAAACAACATGAACACAAACTCAAAGATACTTGGTTACCAGATGGGAGGGGGTTAGGGATGTGGGTGAATGAAGGGGAAGGGATTAAAAAGTACAAATTGGTATTTAAAGAATAGTCATGAGGATGCAAAGTAAAGCATAAGGAAGATAGCCAATGATATGGTAATAACTTGTATAGTCAGGGGATCACTTTTTAAACGATATAAATGTCTAACCAGTATGCTGTACACTTGAATTTAATATAAAATAATGTTAAATGTTATTTGTAATTGATAAATTGAAAAAGGGAGGAAAAGGGGGAGGGGGATAAAAGGTCCATGTTTCCAGGTATAAAACAAATAGTCATGGGGATGTAATGTACAGCACAGGGAATATAGTCAATAATATTATGATAGAATTGTATGGTGTCAAATGATTGCTGGACTTACCACAATGATCACTTCTTTAGGTATGTAAATGTTGAATAAATATGGTATACCACTGAGACTAATATAGTATGTTAGCTATATTTTTAATAAAAATCTTAAAAAACACCTAAAAAAGGAAAACATGTAATTCTATATAATGATGGCTGTTCACTGGAATTATTGTAGTGAGTTTTCAGCAAAACACACAAATATTGAATCATTATGCTGTACTCTTGAAACTAATATATGTTAAAAGTCTAGTATATCTGAATCAAAATAAAGAACAAAAATTATTTTATTTTAAATTACTAACACTTTATGTTTTAAATATCTATTTTTCCCTAGCATATTTTTTTTTAAATGTGCATAGGCATTATATTCTACGGAAAATTGAAAAATAATGGTATAAACATTTTTTTTTCCAGATTTTTTATTGGGGAAGGGAAACAGGTGTGTACTTCCAGGACTTTTTTCCAATTCAAGTTGTTGTCCTTTCAATCTTAGCTGTGGAGGGCGAGCTCAGCTCCAAGTCCAGTTGCCATTGCTAGTTGCAGGGGGCGGAGCCCACCATCCCTTGTGGGACTCGAGGAATTGAACTGGCAACCTTGTGGTTGAGAGCCTACTGGCCCATGTGGGAATCGAACCGGCAGCCTTCGGAGTAGGAGCACGGAGCTCTAAAGCCTGAGTCACTGGGTCGGCCCTGGTATAAACATTTTTGAAGTGACAGCTCAGTTTAAAACAGTGTGCTTTTTATTTCAATTAAGTTTTTTGAAAACTCTCCATGATCAGTGATTATTATTCTTTGTATCAGGAATCAACAAACTGTATCTTTAAAAGAATAAACAGTAAATAATTTAAGCTTTTGAGGACATATAGTTTCTGTTACAACATTCAACTATAATTCCACAGTGTGGAAGCAGCCATAGACAATATATAAAGAAATAAGGTGGCTGTGTTCCAATAACATTTTATGTATAAAAAAATAGGTGGTGAACCAGATTTGACTCATTGGCTACAGTTTGTAAAACCCTGATATAGATATTCCATACATATTTACACATCCAGCATTTAATATGCAGGAATTATTTATAATCATTCTTTTAGAAACATGTAACAATAGGATGAATCCATTTAAAATTTCTACAAAAATAATTTAGAAATGATCCACAATTGATTAGATTAGTGTACTAATTATGGTGACTGCATTTTCCAAGATAATAAAACTATAGTGAAAATAATTTAAAAAAAAATAAACTGAAGATGGTTATTAATTTGAAAACAAAATATTTTTTCTATTATAAACTTACTTATTTTACAAATTATAATTGTAGAGTATGTTTCATGAAATGGCAGGAAAATATTTTCTTTAAATACCAAAGTCATGTGGGACTTCCAGTTTTCATTCTGACATGTAAAGAGCTTGAAAACCATTACTTTCATCTTTACAACAAGAGAAAAAAATAAAAAAAAAAACAAAGTGAAAATCTATCAGATAATTAAGGTCTCAAGGCAAACCGCTGTCCTGAAAATTAGAGAAATAGGCAGATAAAGAGAATCACACATTACCTGGAGCAGATGCCCACAGCTGGAGCCAGTAGGGTAGGAACACTTGAAGCTGTAATTGATGAATTGCCAGAGGCTCACTTTAGGCTTGTTGAGAATTAAAAATTCTAAAGAAGGCTTCTGAGTTTGACCTCCAAAAGCCCTATCAGGATGAAGACTAAAGAGCTAATTCAAATCTGAGCTAGTTACTTTGTGGATATCTACAAACTGGTTTTGAAGTACCTATAAAGGCATAAGACCTGACAGCCATCACAATATTAAAAAAAAAAAAAAAAGTTGGAGAACTGACACTATTTGACTTCAATCTACAGTGATGCAGGCAGTATAATATGGGCAGAAAAACAGATTAATAGATGAATAGCACAGAAAAGACAGCCACGAATACAGTAAACTTACATATGAGACAGGATCAAAGACAATCTAATGGAGAAAAGATAATCTTTCTCAAATGGTGCTGGAACATTAGACAAAGGAAAACTGACAAATCTGGACACAGACTTTACATGTCTCACAAAATTCACCAGTACCATTTAAAGCTCAAAATTATAAAAATATCTAGAATTTAGCATAGGAGACAATCTAGAAGACCTTGTATATGATGATGACTTATTAGATGAAACACCAAAAGCATGATCTATAACAGAAAAAAGAAATGACAAGCTAGATTTTATTAAAATTAAAATCTTCTGTTCTCCAACAGATATTGTCCTGAGAATAAAACATTAAGCTGCAGACAGGGAGAAAATATTTGAAAAAATCATGTCTGATTTAATATTTTTACTAATGTAATTTAGTGATAATTGTTTACCTCCTGACATGGCTTGAGTTAATATTTATTTTTATTCTACTCAATATCTCGTTTAATTTCTTTAAAACTTCCTCTTTGACCCATAAATTATAAAGAAATTTGTCTTTTATCTGTTATTGATTTATAGTTGGCAATTATAAATGAAGATATTGTAAAGATTCTTGTTGAATTTGTGTGCACATAAGTTTTCAACTCATTTGTTAATACCCTGGAACATGATTCCTGAAGCATATTGTACAACTATGTTCAGCTTTGTAGGGAAATATCAAACTGTCTTTCAAAGTGGCTGTACCATTTTTAATTCCCACCAGCAATCTATCAGAGTTCCCACTGCTCCATATTCTCCTGAGTATTTGGTGTTGTTAGTGTTTTGGATTTCAGCCATTCCAACAAGTATATGGTTGTATCTTATTTTAATTTGCAATTCCTTAATGACATATAATATTGAACGTTTTTTCATATGTTTATTTGCAATCAATTTATCTTCTTTAATGAAGTGTCAATTCAGATATTTTGCTGATTTTTAAATTGAGTTTCTTTCTTATTATCAACTGTTAACAGTTATGTATGTATTTTCAGTACCAGTCCTGGTACACCAAGTACTCAGGACAATATGGAGCAGCGGGAACTCTGATAGATTGCTGGTGGGAATTAAAAATGGTACAGCCACTTTGAAAGACAGTTTGATAATTCCCTACAAAGCTAAACATAATTGTACAATATGCTTCAGGAATCATGTTCCAGAGTATTAACAAATGAGTTGAAAACTTATGTGCACACAAACTCAACAAGAATCTTTACAATATCTTCATTTATAATTGCCAACTATAAATCAATAACAGAAAAAAGACAAATTTCTTTATAATTTATGGGTCAAAGAGGAAGTTTTAAAGAAATTAAATGAGACATTGAGTACACTAAAAATAAATATTAACTCAAGCCATGTCAGGAGGTAAACAATTATCACTAAATTACATTAGTAAACATATTAAATCTACAATCTAAGTTTCCATTTAAGAAATGAAAAGCAAAAGCAAAATAAATGCAAAGCAAACAGAATGTAAAAAAATAATAAAGACAAAAAAAGAAAGCAATACAATTCATAATAGAAAAGACAGGAAAAAGAGCATGGAACAGAAAACTAGTTCTTTGAAAAGTTAATAAAGTTGACAAACCTCTAAAAAGAGTAACAAAGGAAAAAACGAAATTTCAGAAATTATTAATATTAGCAATAAAATAGGGTATATCATTATGGACTGTTCTGACATAAAAGAAAAAGAAAAGTTAATGCTACAAACAACTCTACATAAATTTGACAATTTAAGTTTAAAGGATTCAACTTAAAAAGAAGTAAATAATACTAACCAGTCTCTCAATATGGAATGCATATTTTGAAAAGCCATATAACTATTAGGGAAATTCAATTTTTAATTGAAAATATCCCAAAAATGTTATCTTCAGGAGCAGAGAATTCTATCAAATGATTTAAGGAGTAACAACAGCAAGTAGTACAAAAAAGTAAAGCAATTTTTAATAAAATTTGTATTATAAACCTGGGCATATATTTTAGAACATGAAAAACATATTATAGGTGTTTTTAAAACAAAACAAAATCCTGACGCTCCCCCCCCAAAAAAAAAAAAAAATCCTTGAATATGCACGTACAGTCTTAGGGGAGAAAATACATTCTTAACAGAAAAAATATAACTGACATAAATTAAAATGGAGACTTTTCTCTTTGTTAAAGAAAAAAAAATCATGATAATAATTTAAATGAGTGAGATTAACAGACAGTATAATTTAAAAGAAACATTTACAATACAAAGACAAAGTGTGTCACAAGAGCAGGACGGAATCACTAATAGAAAAATAGGCAGGAATATAAAAATGCAAGTCACATCACAGCAAATTCTAATGACCAACATTCATCTGAAAAGATGCAGAAATTCACAGCTAGTAAGAACAATGGAAGTTAAAGTAAGGATGAGATATCACATTATACATATTAGATTGACAAAATTAAAATGAGTGATGACATCTATTGTCAAGAGAAACGTAGGAAAAAAGTAATCTCTTACATTGTTCCTGGAGATGTGAATTGTTAAAAAAACATGTAGAAAGCCATCTGGCAAACTCTACAAAAATTAAGAATACATTGACACTCTATACCAACAATTTCATTTCTTGGAATCAATTTCTCAGAATACAAAAATACACTTGTGTATAATTATAGAAGTTTAAGGATATTTATTGTCACATACTTTGCGATGGCAAATAAATAAGTAAATAAATACATAAATAAATAAATAGATCACTAAAATTAAACCTAGCTTTGAGTGTTAAGTTTAAAAAACTGTCTATAAGAACTGTGCAAATTTCTAGTAAGATTATTGAAGACAAACATATCCATATATATAATTCGATGACCACAAAGCAAAATGAAGAAAAAGAAAAAAGGTGCCTTAGTTAACCTGCACTAATAGTGTATTATTAGGTGGACTTCATGTTAGTGCATGCTGGAAGAAAGAAGGGAGAACCAAGTAATAAATAAAGAGAAAAAATGTACAGACATATGTATATCTATTTAAAAATTAAAATAAATAAATTAGAAAGAAGTTTATAGTAGGAGCTATTTTAGTGCTGATATGGTCTATTGAAAGGAAACTATTTTAGTAGACAAAGTGTCTGCTAACAACAGTCTGACAGTAAACACATCACAGAACAGCTTTCTTTTAGAGCCACATTATGGTTTCCCTTAGTGACTATAGTCATTAAATAGAAAATAACTCGAGCAGAAGCTTAAGTCTTTGAACAAAGATTTAGTGGATTTTCACAAAAGCTTCTATATCTAAGCCTTTCAGTCTATATCTGCATCATTTTCTTGATGTTTCTGTTATCTCTTTCCTATGTTCTGAGAGCTATCAATAGGAATTTTAGTTTAAATGGAATTAAATAAAGTTTGTTAAAAATAAATAACTAAGAATATAGATCCTGCAGAATTGCATGTGTTCTTCAGTTGTATATTGAAATACTATTTATATTTAATAACATTTTAGTTTTATATTTGAAATAACTTAAGGAATAATGAATATTTAAAAGTTACTTTAATTTTGTTCAGCTGTGTAGCTTTAATTTCCTGGTTTATGAACTAAAAAACATTGCGATTGTAAAAATGGTACTTCAGAGAAAATAATCTAACTTCAGTGGGAACATTAAAAAAATGTTTTGTGTTTAGGAGACACAAATGACCCAAATAATAATCTTTCCAGGAATTCTTAGGTGCCCTTGACAAGAAGAACATCTAATGTAATCTGCAGGTATATCAAAATCTCATTTTCTGAAGCACACTTTTGCAGATCCCATAGTACAGCCTAGGAAAGGCAATAAGCAATATGGGCCTTAAGATGGAAGTATTGTTACAAATGAGGTTCTTATTAAAATATGTAAGAAAATTACAAGAAAAATATATACAGACGAAACATACTCAAAAGATACTGTGTGGAGTAAGAGTTCTAAATTAGATTTTTAGATAAATCAGATCAGGATGCATCTGTCAACACCTAAATATGTAGAAAATAAAGGCAGTGAAATATGAGATTGTATTCAATAATCTGTTCATAATAAGTATGACTTGATAATAATAAAGTGATAAAAAGACCAATGCAAAATGCTAGGTAACAAAATTAGCTTAATAGAAGGAAATATGATATTCCAACCCATCCAACCACTATGCATATGCAACAAAAGTTGGGTGAGGTTTTTACTATTAGAGGAAGGTTTGATCGCTTTTTTTTCTGACTTGTCCAAAACATTGCCACTGATAACTTTTTGTGTATCCATTTTGCAATTATACTTTCAAAAGTTATAATTTTGTTATGGAGAAATTGACTCAGGTTGTGTTGTATTCTAAAGGCAAAATCACCAACTAGGGTAGTTTGCCATCTTCTGACATTGTGTAAATGAGATGGTCTGAAGTGTGAAGTATTTCATGAGTTATTTATGATAATAACAGTACCAGGAAACTCTGTACACTTTAATGAGTTTTCTATACCAAGACCTGAGAATCGTAATCTAGAGCAGTAAGTTTTACTCATAATTGTCTTCTGAAATATGCTCTGATTTAGAGAGAAGTACCAGCTTTTACCCAGCATCTAACACGTCATCCTTGGTACTCATCCTTACTATACACTCCTTAGTCAATACATCACCAATTCTGTCTTAAGATACCACAAATTGATTTATTTTTCCCATGTGCACATTTCCGAAATTTAGGTTCTGTTCACCTGTTACCTAGAGAACTGCAAAGTGTCATAACTAGACTCTTTGACTTTGAGCTTGTTCCATTTTAATCATCTCACCATTCTGGTGAATGTAATCAAAATTAATAACTTCTCTTACTACATTAATCCGTAATTCTGGTTCCTAATTGACTTTTATGTTTTTCAAAGTATTAAACTGAAAAGAATTTGTAAAACTTTTATCTGCTTACATTTTCGGCCATAACCTTAACAGTGCCACACAACACATGAACATGTGTACAGTTGTGTTTCCTTGTTTCCCCCCCTCCATTTTGCTTTATTCTTGCATCATGCTGAACTTCTTTAGTCACCTCTAGTACTTCACATATATTATCCCCTCCCTTTTTTAATATTCCAGATTCATCTAACTAAATTCCTTTATCTTTCACCATGCAGATTACAGACTCTCCAGTGCAGGCATTGATTCACTTTTTTTTCCTACCAAATGACTTTTAAATACTCAGACCGCAGCACATATCCTCCTTTAAATCCATCCCTGGACTCAAATTACATAGTTATGAAAGTCAGAGACTCTTCTATCCATGTCACATATCATTATATCACTTTGGGGACTTAGGTAGTATTTTGTACCCTGGATATCAGTAGATATTTGCCAAAGTTATATCTCCACTTCCATAATTTCTATAGTCAATTCCTATTTATACACTATTATCATTTCAAATCCTTTTAATTATATTCAAAGACAAGATTTTACTCATGTGCCCAATAATTCTTGGTAGTAGTACCTTCTCTCCTTCACATGGAATTAAATAGATACCAAAATTAACTCCGAATGGTTCCTACCATCAAACATATCTCAACTTCTAGATATCCATCTTTTCCTTCCTCCTTCCTATAACAACATACGTACGTGGGTTTCTTTGTGTTTTTTTTTATTGTTTTTGTCTTTGTTTTTAGTGTTTATCCTTACTCTTTTCTTCTATGTTTGGTATCACTTGTCATTTCATCTTTTCAGAACTTGATCTTTTTTTTTTTCTCCTTTCTCCTTGATATCCTAAGCCGCTCTCTGTTACAACCATCACTTAATTGGAACAACATAATCTTTCCATTTATACATTTTATTTTTATGTGTTTGTAGCATCTGTTGTTTCTGTTCCTTCCCCTTCACAAACTTTCAGAAAGAACTGTTTTAAACCCCAATTATGTGCCTTTGATTTACTATTCAACTTTACATGTGCCCCTCCATTAAAATTTCAATGAGCTCATGGCAATAAAATGTAGTGGACATTTTTTAGTTTCTGCTCCTGATCCAGAGTAGAGTGTTACATTGATCTCTCTTTGGCTACTGAAATATTCTCTACCAAATATCTGTGTAAATATATTTATTCTTTTCCTTTGGAAGTTCTAATTATCCTTACTCTATACTTACTTTTTCCTCTTCTGCCATCTTAGACATCTTCATGTTTTTCCTAGGCTTCCGTTTCTTCTCCTTCTACTCACCTTCTATCTTCTTAATTCCTATGGCTACATTTACAATCTTTGTGTTGACAAGTTGTCAAGTTGATATCTCTACTATCTATAATAAATGTCAGAGGATCTTAGTGGCAGATATTAATTAGTTTCTGTCAACTATCTCCCATAAAATAAATTGTGATTTCTATCAAGATGGTTTATATCAATGTGGTATATATCAAACAGTTCCAATATTGAAGTCCAAATCTTGGATCTGAAATTTGCCCTTCTTAAACACATCTCATAGAACCATGAAAGCATTTACTTCCACCCAGTCACCCAATATTTTTTTCTTTACAATTCTGTATTTATCATTATCTATATTCTATCAATTATGACATATTTTCAGCTTTACTTTCCAATGTCTATTAATCCACCCATTTCTTTTATCTGTATTATTCATATATTAGATCAGGAGTAATCATCCTTTGATTGGATTATTGAAAAAGTCATACTAACATCCTTAATGGTGACATACTTCATATCAGGAATTTGACAATGGTGTACTTGCTGCTTGCTAACCATAACATTAAAAAAAAAAAAAGAAGCTTAATAAAAACATATATTAAGCTTCTCCTAAAAAAAAAAAAAAGCAAAATCTTCCATAGAATATAGACTGTTTTAGCTTAAAGAAAAACATGTAAAATGCATAGTACAGTTTAATCTTATAAATGTGAACTTTCTGTTCTACTTTCATAGCAGTCTAATCTTCATAAACCACTTGGTTCACTTATATAAAATATATATTTTGCAAGGAGTACTCCTGAGCATTATTTCACATCCGCATCATTTTGGGGTGTTATATCACTGTTTGTGAACGGAAAGATTTTGTTCAGGATGTTCTACACATGTAATAGTACAAATCCTCGCAGAGGTCCATTCTAACAGACATCCCTCTATTTAAAAGTAGAGATATATCACTCTAGACACTACAGTCAGTTGTATTAATAGGTTTGCTCTCTATAGTTCAAAACGTGCATTTCTGTTGTGAAATTTGATATCAATACAATCTTTTAATTCTTAGATATCATGAATTATAAAACACCACCCAAACTTCAAACATAAAATGAAATATACCTATATTAGGATAACATAGTGTTAAAAATCATGATTAAAAAAATCATGTTCACAAATTTGAGTAAGGAAATAGAGGCTCAAAGGAAAGGTTAATACGGGTTAGTTATTAGTATTAAAATAAATTTTACAAGCATGATATAATAGAAAGGAAATGTGATTTATAAGTAAACATATTTTCATTTCCAAGTGGTAAAATTTAGGAAATCATATTCCTCATGGAATACATTTGCATGAAATGATAATGAGAGTTGATAAATATGAGCACATCTGTTTTTGTAAGAATGGTCATTCTTGTATTGTAATAATCTTTTTAGAAGTTCATTCTGCTTTGACAACCTCAAAAATTTCCATATCCTGAGAGGTGTTCCAGCAATGAGGAAGTCTTTCAGCCTGTAGCTGTTATCTCACTTGCACTGCTGATAGCTCTGAAAATCCACTGCTGAGGAAGAAACAAAACAAAAACATGTAGTGGTCTTCAAGGTTAAATTCCACTGGCAAACAAAAGCCTGTTTGGTGAGAAAGCCCTGGGAGAAAAGATCCCAGACAGTGAGTAGGATATGTCTCACTTTCATTTGCCTACATTTTACAAAGAGAACACAGAAAGCTATAGTATATTGCCTTTCTTTTGTTGCATATCTGGATCAAAAATCTTAACTACCAATGTGGAATTATGCCTTTAGTAGATTGGCAATATTACTGTTTGAATATTCTGACAATATTTTTTTGGCTACTTCTTCTAAGGTCCACCCACAAACTATGCAGGATTCCTTGCTACTGATTAATGGCACACATTATTATTAAGAGTGCTGCAGGAAAAAAATTGAAAAGAATGTGAAATGACTCATCATCATATTATCAGCCAGCTGTCTATCACTTATGTTCAAAGACACTATTTTTGTCTCCTAACATTTGAAACTTTTAAAAGACAGATGAAATTTTGTTCCCAAGTGTGTAAAAGGGTCTTAAAATAAATGACTTGTCATGTATTATCATCTATTCATCCTCTCTGACAATTTTAATATTTATTGAGCACATATTTTTGGGTCTAGCTTTGACCTATCAACCATTACAGACTCATACAAAGCATAATATTGTGTCCCTGGTTTAAAGAACTTAATCTAAAATTGATAATATAAGCAAACAAGCAATATAAGATTGTATATGTGCTAAGCATCAGAATGTTTTAAATAAATACATTTAAGAATACAGTAAAGAAACATTAACGAAGACTGGAATAGTAAGCTGAAGTGGTCAGCGATGGAGAGAAAAGTGAGCATGCACATAAAAATGGACATAATATAATATGAATGTATTACATGTGTAGATATTTTAAATCACAAGAACATGAGGGGCAAGGGTATTAGCATAAACTCAGATAATAATTTACTTACTGGATGAAAACTATGTGCAGGTTCCATGATACAATACAAAGAGGCACAGGTCTATGTATTGACAATGTTGTGGGGGAAAAAAATGTTTTAATATAATACATTACATTTCTCTGACTGAAGTAAGTAAAATGCAATATGAAATACATTGTATGGGAATTAACACAGAATATGAAAGAAAAGGAAAGCTTCCAGGATTCTAAAATTCAAGATATATTTTACAGGATGAACACTACACTCTTGGCATCAGTCACTTGTTGACAGTAAACACAAAGGGAGAGTGATATGCCAGAGTGTGAGACCTGAAGGCATTGATACGGTCAGACTCTATCTTTGGGCATTATGGGTGTTGGTGTAATGAAGCATTCAGTAAAGGGTAAGAGGTAGTGACCAGGTGATAAAATTATTTCAGGTCATTTTAAAGCACTTGAATTGGAATTTCAATTTCAATACACTTGAGAGTCCTTGAAAACATTTTTATGAGAGGGAAGATATATTCAACGTAAGGATGATTCACTCTTTTTTTGTTTTTTGTCTCTATTTGAAATGTTTTTTCAACTAATTTTTTTTGTGTATGTTCTCAAACAGAAATAATTGTAAATATCAAATGGGCATTGTGAAACTCTTCTTTGGTTATGACTAAGAACACTGTTCATACAAATTGAGTAGTAAGGAGGGCTCCTCGCCTCTTCTTTGTAAAGGTAATAACCATTCAGAGTGAGTAAATGACATAGTGGGAATATTGAATATTTAAGATGAGGTTGGATAAAGATGAAACATTGTCCTACAGATTGTGAAATAAAAATGTAAAGAATGACAAAGAGGGGAGATTGAGACAGACATTTAGAATTGTCATTTTCTCATAAGTTTTACTAGAACCTGCCCAATTCACAAGTTCACTATTAAATTAAGTCCATTAGCAACTTTATTCATAAGACTTTTTTTAATCTTGTGTGTAAACTTTATTAAAAACAGTTTAGAGAAGATGTCTACATTAGTACTGTACTTTCTTTAACAAGTAATTATTCCATAAAACATTCATCACTTAATTTGGTGCAGGAATCAGATTTTATGTGCTGTTGACAATGTTTCAGTACTTAAAACATTTTTTTTTTTTTTTTTTTCAGATAAAGATTAGGTTTACTATCAGTTTAGGTTTGGTATTTCTCTGAGAATATTTTTATCTGTTTTTTACCCATGGTGATATTGATATTTCAGCCCATAATTTCTCTGCATTTCAGAGTCTATGTAAATGGGAAGTTGAGGGAAAAGTTGATGCAATTCATATGAAAATCATTTCTAATCAGGTACCCACTTACTCCTTATAGTAAATTCTAGAAACTCAAATAGAGATGATTAAAAATATGGGACTCGGGTCCATATTGCTTCAGGTAAATAAAAATATTTTGGGGGAAAATACACTGACACAAATTATATATAAGTTGGCAGTAGCATTTCACATACTTTGTGCTTAATAGTAGAGAGAGGCATTGAATCAGGGGAGTGCAGAAATAGGGATTTCATGTCAAGAGGCAAAAACAGGTCTGTGTATGTGTGCTCTCCTTGCAAAATCCAAAATGCCAATATTAAGCCTCCTGGGCTAGTGATGTGGGTACATAACAAATGTGCTTTGCTGTGATAATATCTTTACAATTAAGGATATCAATATCTAGTATTATATCTATTGTGATTCCTTCCTTCTCATCAGAAAGGACAATAGAAAATTATCCACTGTTTTTAATTATTAGTAATTATTATGACTTAGGAAAAGATATTTAAAATAATTTTACTAGAATTTTTTTTTTATTTAGAAAACAAAAGAGCCAAATAGAAAGTGAATAGCTCTCTATAGATAGATACAAATTTAGAAACAAAGCATCTATTTAAAAATTTTTACCATAGTAATATAATTGCTTAATATTCTTAAACAATTTTAACAAAACATAGTTATTCACACTTGGAACACAAATATATCTTGATTAATAATTTATTTAAATGTTGAATACTGACTTTTATTTAAAATGACTGAGTAAACAAATTTTTTATACTTTCAATAATTAAGGATTTGTTTTAGAAAACTTTTTAATTAAGAAAAATCAATTGGTATAAAAACTTACCTACACATGGGAAAAGTACATGTAAGGCATCTTAGAGTAAGATAAAATTTTAACCATAACAATGATTTAGCATCTATCATTCCCCTGTATTAAAGATGACATATAAAGCTTTGTTTCTTTGTTTTATAGAACTCAGTTCATTCTCATTGTAAAAAATATGTTTTTCATTTAAGAGTAAACATCTCCCTCTTCTGGAATTTTTATTAAATTCAGGAAACTAAAAATTTCATTGAAAAGGCTAACTACTTTATATCTGCCATGTGGATACATGTAAAAACTAATCAATACGTTTCAAATATAACTC
This sequence comes from Rhinolophus sinicus, assembly GCF_057876585.1. NCBI lineage: Eukaryota > Metazoa > Chordata > Mammalia > Chiroptera > Rhinolophidae > Rhinolophus > Rhinolophus sinicus. The sequence continues at coordinate 158,629,179 of NC_142516.1, forward strand.
ATCATGGCTTTGAAATCCTATGGAATATGTATATAATTCATTTAACACTTATGCCTACTACTTATAATTTTATTGTCTCAATATTAGAACATTTAGAGAAATTAAAATAATATTTGTTAGCAATTGAAAGTATGTAGTCATAAGTGATACCCGTTTATTTTATTTTTATGTCTAGTATTGTGTATATTTTAACTGTTTTTTTCAGTTTGAAGTTTTTCTTAAGTTATATCTATTTAGATAAAGATCATCCTTTTTCACAGTTCTCTTACTAAGACTCATGTCAGAATAAATAAATATAGAAGTTATCTTTTAAGGAAACTCAAAACAAAATAACAAAAACACTAAGCACTTTGTTTTATTCCCCAATCCCAAATTTCAAGATATCTAAAAAACAGAATATATAAAAAATGGCTTTCGAACCTGTTGTTCATAATTTTTTGGGACTTTTTTTTCCTTAACCAAAATTTGCATCTGTTAACATTAATAAATAAATATTTTTGAAATAAAAATCTATGAAATAATACTTAGAAGGCTTGAAAGGTTTATTTCTGATAGATACATGACTTAGATTGATTTATTTGTTAACAAAATTCCAAATACAATTTAAAAATGTAAAAGTCATTTTATTAATAATTTTGGTTGCTCCTGTATTATAAATGCTATATGATGACTTGAACCAAACTCATAGGTTTTGGAAAAATATGCACATGTATTTGTAATCTGCAAAACACTGCCATATAAACTTGAAAACAAAGATTATCCAAAGTGATACAAATGTTCTAAGTGTAATAGAAACTTAAAAATAACATTTTGTTTACAAAACAGAAGGGAAATAAGATATATCTAATTTTTTAATTAAAATTTATTGGGGTGACTATGGTTAGTAATGTTACATAGATTTCAGGTGTACAATTCTGTAATACATCATCTATATATCACATTGTGTGCTCACCACCCAGAGTCAGTTCTCCTTCCATCACCATATATTTGACCCCCTTTACCCTCTTCTACTACGACTCTCCCCCTTTCTCCTCTGGTAACCTAAAGAATTTTGTCTGGAAACTTGCTAATACAGTTTTTGTAGTAATTCTTAGTATCCTTTTATAGTATCTGAAAGAGACATAATTTCCTTAAAAACAAACAAACAAACAAACACAACTAATAAAGTCCAGGTTAGTCATCTCATATAACTATCAAGAGGGATTCGGTTACAGGGCAATAACAGGAGTGGTCATGTATAGCAGTACTCCAAAATTGGTTGTGTTCTTAAGTTCTCACTCTAATGCTGTTAGGCTCACCTACCTTTGGAACAACTGTAGTATAGACATAGACATTGGGTGTCCTTTTATTCTATTTTCTCAGCTTGTGTTACTAGTCTATAACAGATAACAAATGAGAAAACACCAGCAATTAATGAAGCAGAAGTATCACTGTGTTCTAGAAGTGTTTACCTGTATCTTTATTTAAGCTCCTCAATTAATTCTTGAAAAAGGTGTCAACTCATGCCTATTAGTCAGGTTGAACTCCTGAGGAAAGAAAAAAACTGCTTTAAAGAAAGTGTTGAGGTGAGTATCCTCTTGCAGTTGTGTCACAAAATCAAAGTGCCTGACAAATATGGCAATAAGCCCTGAACAGACATTTTAGAATATCTTTGCCACAGATATAAAGTTTTTGGAAAATGGGACACCAAGTTCAGAATGATAATAAGTTTTATCCTTAAGCTGATGCATAGCCATAGACAATGTACATTGGAACAGGGTTTTTGATTGGCTTTTTAATATTAGTATTATTTCCCAAATAATATTCATAATTTGGACATGCAGACATGACTGGACATCTTACTTAAGGACAGAAACATGTAATATTTTGGTTGAATAAATTCAGTGTTGCCCGTGATCTATTTGCTGGGGCCCTCTCCCTTCCTCGACATAAGAACTTGTCTCAGAAGTCCCATTTCGTAGTGTTCTCTCTGCAGTTTTTAAATTTTCAGCGATGAAACAATTCAGGGATATTCTTCTTTGCTTGATTACCACAAAAGACAGCTGCTGAAAGGAAGTCCATCTCTCTTTGGAAGGAACAGGAGGAAGAAACTGTCTTCAGAGTTCAATGGATGTCAACATGGTGACTACTCCTAGAGAACTCAAATTGGTGTAGGTCTGTTGCTCCCCTCACAGACTCCAAATGTGGAACCAGCCACAACTCACAAAGTTCACTTTACTTTTAATATGAACTATCTCATACATAAAAATATATGTGATGTGTTATGAAAACAGAGTAGAGTAAATGTACATATACTCATGACCGAAGTTAAGAAATATAACATTACCAGCTTTGAAACTCGGTGTGTATTTCTCTTCCTAATTAGTTCTCTTTCACTTAGAAAAAAAAAAAAAGATACATCTTATATTGATTTTATTAATTACTTTTATAATCATTATAGTTTTACAATTCTACCTTTAGGTATATAATAAAATGTGACAGTGTGACATATTTAATAATAATAACTTTGGAAATGCATCTTTATACATATGTGATTCTGGAGTACATTTGCTGTCATTACTGTATAATTTTTTTTTAATTAATTAATACATGATGCCATTATGTATCCCTTCCCATCAATATATGTTTCAGTTTTTTATTTTCTATTACAAATAACATTGCCTTGTGAATTATTTTAAAAATATCATGGTACATGTCCAAAATTAAATTCAAGATGATGTGCTTTTCTAAGAAATTCTGTCAGTTTCTACTACAACCGTTAATTCATAAGATATTCAGTGGTTTGTTATCAATGCTGACACTTGAAATTATCAAATGTTTTAATTTTGATACTCTTGATTGCATTTGGGATAATTTTTTATGTATTCTGCATTTCATTAGTTCTCTTTTAAGACAGTTTTCTTCTATAAACATATTAATTAAATTATACCATATCTTCAGAAGCTTTAGGGATTTCTGCTTTTTCATACCTATTTATGCATATATATATATATATATATATATATATATATATATATATATATATCCTAAGAGAGTTTTGATTTTATTAATCTTTTCAAAGAACAAATTAAATTTTATTGTCCCTTCATATTGAATTATTTCATATTTTACTAATTTTATTCCCTTACTGCTTCAATATTTGGGTTTAATTTGCTTTATCTTTTCTAAATTTTTGAGATGTCTAGTTCACTGGGTTTCATCACATTATATTTGCAACAAATACAAGTGAACTATAAAAATTAAAGCAATATGACATTAGTTGCATTCAACGCATTTTTAGGTGCCTTATTTTCATTTTAACTGAATTCAAAATGCTTTCTAATTTTACATATTTTTTTAACCAGGGTTTCTTAAATGCATATTGTTTAACTTCAAAATAAATGGGAATATATAATAAACATTTGTTATTTATTTCTAGTTTAGCTACAATATCTAGACTTATAATTTTTAAAATTTTGGTGCTTGTTCTATTCCCAATAATTTGATCAAACTTTTAAAATGCTTTGTAGTTGAAATTAATGTATATTATGGGTTCAATATCAATTTAGTTATGCCAATTTGTTGAATTTGACTTTGCATCACTTCAATGACTTACAGATCTATCGATTGTATATTTTTTTCTGTCAGCTACCAAGAATTATTTGTCAAAATTGCTCACTATGATTTGGAATAATTTAGTTTTTCTCAGTTATGTGAATTTTCGCTTTTTGTGTTGAGATTATGTTAACAGATACATATAAATTTACATTTGTATAATTCACTGATACATTCACTCTCAGTAAGAAAAAGATTGTTTATTATCAAACTAATGAGACCTTTACTTTCAGTTTTCCAAAGACTGAAATTTAAGCATCATTATCTTTGATAATTTTGGGGTTTTATTCATTCATGGAAAGAAGCCACATACTATAAGAAACTATATCTAATTAAAATGTAGACCATATTCAACTGACACATTATTTTTAGGATTATTACATTATTGCTTATCTATCTTACTAAATATTGAGGATGTATGCAACACAGCCTTATTGTACTTAAAATAATTGGTGAAATAGTGTAAATTTTTATTTTTTCTTGTTATATGAAATACTACATTGGCAAAATCCTCAATTTTAGCAAAATTAATTGGACATAAATATGAAGAAATGGATTAATTATATTTCCTCTGCAGCAATTTCAATGAAAGTTGGAATTCTCCGAGGAGCTATATATGAATCAATGTATGGATGAATGAATGAATGAATGAATGAATGAGTGAATGAATGAATATGTAGTGATATACAGTCTATAACACTGGGCTCTTGAGGTATGAAATCTTAAGGAATTCAATATTCTTCTACCTCCATTTGATCAGTATAAGAAAATTCTGAAGTGGTCACACAGACCAGTATGTGTGTTAAATAGGTTACATTGTAAATAGGTGTTTCTAAATATTTGATTATTTCCTTAACCAATTTATAATTTTACTTCCATTATTTAATTACCTAACTGATCCCTACCTTCCTCACCACCATGCCACACACACACACACACACACACACACACACACACACACACACACTTAATTCAAATATGCATCCTGTCAAAATGCAAATAGTTAGGATCTGCTATAGACTTATGTCTATATCCTTCAAAATTCAAATATTGAATGAAACATAACTCTTATTGCTATGGTATTTGAAGGTGGGATCTATGGGAGATGATTAGGTCATATGGGTGAAGCCCATATGAATGTGGTAGTTCACTTATAAAAGGTATTCCAAGAGCTTTCTCAACTGGTTTGCCATGTGAGAACACAGAAAGAAGAAGCCATATGAACCAGGAAGCAGGCTCTTACGAGACATTAGATCTGCCAACACGTTGATCTTGGACTTCCCAGCCTCCAGAACTGTGACAAATGCATTTCTGTTGTTTTTGTGCCACCAGTGTATGATATTTTTGTTATAGCAGCCCAAACAGACTAAGACAGGATCTCAGCATGTACATATGCAATAACGAAATTTAACATAAGGATAGAATACAAGCTTGAAAGTATGAGAAGATCGCAAAGCCTTGTTAGTAAAAAATAGGAAGCATAACAGGCTAGGGTTTTTCTTTCTATCTCAACAAAAAATGTGAAATAAAGGTGAAAAAGGCAAATGAGATTGAAAAGTATTAGATGAAATTATTTATTTATTTGATCCCTCTGACTGATTTAGATTATTTTCCTTGAAATGTTAAATCCTTTTGATACTGAGTAAAAATGAACTTTTAGAGAGCAGCGTATCATTTCAAGATGCTAACCAGAATTGGCACCTGTCAGATTTTACTTCTAAAGTGACTATACTCTCCCTATCAGCTGGGAACAGATCTCTATGTTCTAACTCTCTAATTACTTTGTGACAGTGTTGTATTCAAATATTTGAAAATTTAAGGAAACAAAATAACTGAGTTAATTAACAACACATTAACTCTGATGTTTGGACTGCTTTTGTCATTAAAATAACACATTCAGTATGGTACACAAAGGATTAGAGGAAGTGATTCAATTAACATTGCTGTCTTATAGGAGGCATTTCTCTTGAAATTAAACTGGGTTGTATATGTAATATGCACACACAAAATGAGACTCAGTTTTAAATGTACTTAAAAATATACTCATCAAGTATTATAATACAAAAATCATTTTTCATTATCAGAGAATTGCTCCATTATAATTAAACTTTAGTCATTAATAATGTTAGTGACCATAGTTGTAATCATATGTTACATGAGAACATTTGAGAATTTGGCAATGTTGCCAGGCATTATTTTAACACAAGCCTACCAGGCATTATTTTAACACAAGAAATAGAAAGGAAATGCAATTTATTGCTATTGCTGATTACATTTTCTTTTCTAAGCATTTCACTGTCTCAACTGCACTATAAATAAGCTTACATACTTACAAATGTGTTAAGTATAATTTCACAGTTTCCTGACACACTTGAGGAAAGTTTGTATTGTTTTACAGTGGGTGAGTGTATGATAGATGCTAATATATGCCTACTTTCATCTGAGGGCAAATATTTGCAATTAATGTTATATGATATTAAGGGAACAAAACGTAACTCAAGTTTCAGAAGTAATCTTGTAAGTTATCCCATCACTGTATTAAACTTTGAACTGGACAAATACACAGTGTCCTATTTTGATTCAGTCAGTTGTTCAATGAATTTTATTTCTAATACAGATAACTAAAAAGTCAGGTATCTGCCTTTTATCTATGGATTAATTCCATCATACAATATCTGACTTTGAGTCTTTAATGCTACAGTGATATGTTTAGAATTACAGAGCGAAATGAAAACAAAACAAAACAAAAAAGCAAAGCAGAAAAGAAGCAAACAAAATGTAATCTGTAAAAATATTTTAAACACAACACATATTTGGAGTAACTGGAATAGTTGTGATCATGAAGAGAGAAATATAAATTTATAGACTGAAAAGGTAAATAAGAAAGATTTTACTTCAAGAAATTTCCTCTCTTATTCTTTGGAGTGTTATTGTGAAATCATTACTATATATAAACTTTGGGGTTATTACAGGGAGTCAAATACTCCTTAATATACAAATTTATGAGATGACCCCTAAAAGTATCCTTATTTGAAAAAGAAATCATAGTATATTTTTTTACTATAAAAATTGTATGAAAGATATTACTATCAACTCAGTAAATTTAGATATTTTAACACCAATATGGAGGATCTTGCATCAAAGGATAAGAATTATTATATTATTTAAAGAACACAGACACCTAATTTTTCAAGATTATTTTTAATCTATCATTTATTTATAGTGTCCCCTGTGATGTGGATTATCCAAGAGTCTTATTGGCATGAATAAAATTTGTGTATTAAAATTTAAAATTTTTATTTCATAAGCTGATTGGAACACTTAAAGAAAATCTGCATGCTATGTCATTTCATTATATAATTATATTTGAGAAAACAGGAAAAACACAACTGCTTTTCCATTCTAATCTACAATTATTCTAATCTACAATTATCTCATGCTCCTACCTCTATTATGAGAATGCTTTCTTGGACAGATTAAATTTTATAAAAAGTACGAAAAAATGTGATATATTTTTTTATTATTATTATTATTATTTTTTTTAGCATAATGGTAGAACATTTTAATGGGAAACATTTTTTATGGGTTAAATGTTTGTGTCTCATCAAAATTCAAATGTTGAAGCTGTAATTCCCAACCTGATGGTATTAGGAGTTGGTGCCTTTGGGTAATATGTAGGTTCAGATGACGCCATGAGGGTGGAGGCCCGTAATGGTGCCAGTACTCTTACACGAAGAAGAAGAGAGACCGCCTCTCTATTCATGCACATGCATCAAGGAACGACCACATGAGCGCATAGCAAGAAAGCTTCTACAAATCAGGAAGCTGGCTTTCACCAGGCGCAAATCTATTAGTGCCATGATCTTTTACTTCCCAGCCTCTAAAACCATGATAAATAAATGCCTGTTGCTTAAGTCACCCAGTACATGGTATTTTGTTATAGTAGCTCAAGCTACCTTATTTATACAATTTTATATTTAAATATTTGTTTTGTAACATTTATACTATTTATATAATTTTGTCATTTATCTCTTGCATATACTTAATTTTCATTCTTTTGACATGTATTTATTATGAAGATATATGTTATATTGTTGGGTAGGACTGGCTTGTCTTTAAAAATACTATCAATAATTTTTCAAGCAGGCATATCCATTATGAGAATTCTGATTGTATTTTTCTTTAAAAAAATGCAAAGACTTTGAGTCATTCATGTAGAGGAGTGACATAACTATCCAAATTAAAACCTGTATGTAAAAATTCAGGTTCTATACAGTGTGGCAAGATAGTGCAAAGTTGAAGACAACTATAATTGTTCCTACAAATGACTGTGGCTTGGATTCAGGTGATTGTAATAAGATAAGAAATTCAATAATATATATAATTTGGTGACAGAAGCATTTGCCAGTGTATCTGACCTTGAGGATGACAGAACGATGATGACTTGTAGGATATTATGTTTAACAATTAAATGGGTGATGATGCAATTTACTGAAATCTGGATGTAATTTAGCAATACTTTGTACTGTCATGGCAGATAAAAAATCAACAAAATATAAAATCACAACCAAAAATGGAAATGAACAAAAAACAGTATCACTTATAATAAACAGCATTTTGTAGTAATGTAACTCCTACTTATAATATATTTTGTAGTAATGTGACTTTTACATATAATGGATTGTGTCTTGCTTTGAAAACCTAGAATCCATTCACCAGGGTGTTGAACAAAAGAAGAAAAAAAACACACAAAAATTTTCATGCACAGGTAAATACAATAATAGTGAATTTAAAGATAAGTAAGGCTCAAAATATATGCCATTCATGTACTATGGTATTTAAAATATATTTTGAAGTATGTGCACTCTCCTTGAATATTAGATTACACATAACTATACCATGTCAGCATTTTAAAGTACCAATATAAAAATATGACTGAGAATTGAAACAGTTAAAATGAAGATGGCTTACATATATATATGAAGCCATGTACTATAAAAGTAAAGGCAGCCCAGTGATTAATGACACCGGCTTTGCAATCAAATAGATCTCAATTCAAATAATGCAAATAGCCTCTGCTAGCTGTGTCACCTTGGGCTGTTTTTAAACCATCCTAGCTTTGGTGCCCTAATTTGTAAGATGGGGATAACATCATCTGTCCTTCATGCAGTGGTAAAATTTAAATGACAGAGTGCATGTGAATGCTTATCACACAGCCTCTCGCTGATTAAGTGCTTAGAAAAAGCAGCTCACAGAGGTAGAAAGCAGAAACAGAAGTACGATCAAATGGTTGTAAATCTGTTTCTAAACAGATTTTTAAGAGTTTATTGGCCACATAAATCCCGCAGCATGAGAGCTAAGCAGTACCGTGTTTCACAAAGATTGTATGAACTCAGAAATCACATCAAGTCCCGAATATGTCCTCTAAGAAAACCTCTCTATAAAAACAACATCTATTATGGAGGGTTGGAAACCTAATCAGAAGAAAAAAGAATGCAGATGCCACCTTCACTATTTTTCGTGTGTGTGCTCCTTTACTGTTATTCATACTATAAATTGTTATTCATACTATAAAGCCTCAAAATATCAAATTCTAGATTTTATGTAAAATATATTAGAAAACATGTTATTTATCATCTGGACGTGTATTCCTGTTAAGGAAATGTGAATGGATGTAAATTTTAGAGTTTTGTATATTTAAACAAAGACTCCTAACTTGATTAAGTGAAATTAAAAATGTCTAAGAATAATCTATGATGTTTCTAGACAACCATTTAAAGTTATCTTGATTGGAAGAACTTAGGTCAAATTTTACATATTTCTTCTTTAAAAAGTGTTTGATAATAACTCTTTGTGTAATTGTATAATTACTGGAGATGCAGTAATAAACAATAGACACTAAGTTCTTTCATTCATGGACTGGTGTCAAAATGTCTCAGCAACCTACACATCACGCATCACAGACACATCACGCAATTGAGATCAGTGGATTTATCTCATGCTTGAAAATTCAGGCTTCATCAGCATTTGTCATCACACAGGGCAAACAGACAGCATCAGCTGGAATATAGGAGATTAGCTCTGTAATGCCCAGGAGGTCATTCAGCATTTGGCCCGCCCCATAGGTGTCCAACAGTCAGAGACTGTAGCAAGGACTTGAGTAACATTGATAGAGGAAATCATCCCTGTGGGCAACTTGTTAGTAACCATCCAGGAGCATTTCCACATTCAGAGTGCCTGAAACAAACTGCATTAAGTAATCTGCCACAGACAGAATATTACTGCAGGAAACCCTTATTTTCTGCACAGACTCCTGAAGAAGGCAGTCTTTGATTAAATCAAACACTTACATAAATCTATACGCATTTAGAGGTTAATTGTCATGTTTATGACTTTGAAACATGAAATAAATAAACATTCACAATCTGAATTAGCTAAAGCCTTTTTAAAAGACTTTTTGTTAAGATGAATTTTAGGTTCACATCAAAATTGATCAGAAAGTAGAGGGATTTCCCATAAAACCCTTGAGCCCACACATGCATGGCCTCCTCCATTATCAATATCCTCTGGCAGAGTGATGTATCTGTTACATTGGTGAACTTCAAGTTCACCAATTGAATTTGAGCATATCATAATCACAAAAATCCATAGTTTATCTCACTCAGCGTTTACTCTTGGTGCTGTACATTCCATGGGTTTGAAAAAATGAATAACGACGTGTATCTGTCATAATGGTATCATACTGAGTATTTTCTCTTCCTGAAAAATCCTTTCATCCCTTCATCTATTCATTCCTCTTTCCTCCCTAACCCCTGGAAACTACTGAGTTTACAGTCTCCATAGTTTTACCTTTTCCAGAATGTCATGTAGTATGAATCATTATATATATATATATATATATATATATAATCTTTCTAGATTAGATTGTTTCACAGCATAATACATATTTATGTTTTCTCCATGTATTTTTATGGGTTGATATCTCATTTCTTCTTAGTGCTAAATAATATTCCAATATCCAGATGTACAGATATAATTTTGTGCACAAAATTGTTTGCTTACATGTTAATATTTGTGTGTTTTTTTGTTTTTGTTTTTTATTTAGGCATCTTAAGTTGTCTTTCTCTAGAATTTTCTATAGTGAAAGTTTGTTGATGATTAACAGAGTTGTAGTTTACCTGTAAATGTATATTATTCTCATTGATGAAAGATAATTTTGCTGTTTGCATAATTCAACATTTATAATTATTACCTCTCATTTCTTAGGAGTAAGTTTCTACCTCTATCTGTACCTATTAAAAGGTGATGCCATTGCAAACTACGTTTTGTTTTTTATTGTTGACATCAAAGTTATTTCTTTGTTACTCCTAAATTTCTCTCTGTTTGATGCAGTTTTATTTTTGCCTATCTTGCTAGAAGCATTCATGTCATCCATCAATTTTGGAATATATAAGTAATTGTTTTCAAAGATCTTTCCACAAACATTTCTATACCTTCCTTCTGGCAATACCAATTAGAATTATACCAATTTTCTCATCGTAACCTTAATGCCCCTTTATTTTCCTCTTTGTGTTTTATGTGTACTTTGATTTCTTAAATTTGGTTATAACACTTCTATTTCCTTCTCTGTTGCATTAAATAAAATTGCTTAATGTCTTCAATGAGTTTCAAATTTCAACTCTCATATTTTTTCATTTGTGAAATTCAGTTTAATTATTCTTTAAAACTCCTTTGTCAAATAATTATAAGTAGAAACAGCTGCTCAATTTTTCTTCCCCTCTTTCACTGTTTTTAACATTTCCTTGGAAGTCATTTTATTGTGTTACTGACAATTTTGTGACTATGTAAAGTTTTATTTATTATTATTATTATCATTATTATTATTAGTAGTAGCAGTATTTTATTCTGCTGTCTCTCAATAATGGTGGCTCTTTGTTTCCATCTTTGTTTGTAAGCTCATTTTTATTTAAACTTGTATTGTGGGATTTCCAACTGCCTACATGGTTGGTGCTTTCTTTCAATAAGAACTTGCATTTGCTTCTATCAGGAACATATCTTTGCTATAAATTTAGTCCCATGAAAATGTGAGGTTCACAATGAATCCTCTTCATGTTGCTGCTACTCTGAAACATTATCTTGCACTAGCAGTTCTGCTATCAACATGTGTCTGTAAGGTACGTTGCCTTTTGGCAAGTTAACTGAGAGAATCAAAAGAAAAAAAAGTGAAACATAGAAATTTTCAATTATCAAAGTAGATTTTTTTAAAATTAAAGTTTATTGGGATGACAATTGTTAGTAAAGTTACATAGGTTTCACAATGTAATATACAGATGATGTATTGCAGAATTGTACATCAAAATAGATTTAATAAGTGCAGAAGCCTACTACCAAAAATTAGAGGAACAATGTCTCTCTAACATGTAAAAGATGTTTACCAAATTCAATAAATATTATCCACCTAATAAGTCATTACTTCAAAAAAATATTCATTATATCTCACGTTTCTGATAAAATATTAAATTATAAATCAACAATAAAATGTCCAATAAAACTACAACATTTTAATTTACTATTCACTCTTTTAAATACTTCAAAGGTCAAAGACTCATATAACTCCCTAAAACATTAGCTATATCCCAGCTATTATCATTTATATACATAAAAGCCAATTTTGAGAATTACAGAGAAAAGTAAAAACTAATCTTCATTTTTCACATTACAGTTTCATGATTAGAAATGTAATGAAGAGCCTGTGTTTTGTTAGTTTAATAACAGATGGTCATCTAGAAAGCAATACAAACTCCCACAGAAAATACATAGTTCCAAAAAAATCACTTCAGATAAAACCTGGTCTGTGAATAAATTGTTGTCCTTTTATGTATAGCAACTAAATTAAAATCTAATCTCAGCTGTAAAATAATAGATATTATTAGCTTTGATAGTTTTAATAGTATGTCATAGGGTTTCTTTCAATGTCTCTTATTCCTAAACAATTTATCTTTCCATCTTACCACAAATGACTCCCCTTTTTTTGTCTAACTACATTAAAAATAAGAAAAAGAAAGTTGTCCCAGCTGATGTTAAGCATTTTACACAGCATACATACATAACAGAGTGATAGGATACTTGATATTCAGAGGTTGTCTGTTCTGAAAGATGTTAGTGCTATTGAGTGTGGTATACATGGATAGCTGCTGATACTAAAGAAGCTTATCTCTGGATTATCAAAATACAGAAAACAATTTACTTGACATCCTATCTCCCCATCCATACAATTGGTGCTTTTTTCCTGTGAATGTTTTTTCTCAATTTTCCTTGCTTTAATCAAAAGTTACAGACATAGACAAAAGAAAGGAGATAGATTTAGTTCAAAGAGGAATGCCACATCTCATGGAATTCTATTGTGAGTACTATCATAAATGAAGGTCAACATTTTTTCCAAATTAAGAGTGTTTGGGCAATGGTAAGAAATAGATATTTCAAGAGTGTTATTTGCTTTGCTAAATATTGGGAAAATTACCTAATGTTACAAGATAACCCTGATATTATTGGTCAGATATAAGTATATGTGCAGATCAGTCTGTGTTTGGTAAAAGACATTAAATACCAGTTGTTTTTAATCAATTCCCTCATATGGGACTCCCACTATTCGTAGTTTTAATAATAATTTTAAAACTTGTACTGATAACCAAAAATACAGATTGAATCCACAATTATTAACAAAATAATATGGCTTTCTATACTACTAGAATATAGCAATAGTCACGAATATCCAGTTAAATCATGTTTTTTATAACATTCTTAACAAGGATTCAGATACACAGTTTCCAACAAGTTATTTTTACTATAATTAAAGTCTAAGTAAAGCATTGTGAAATCTCTCCTATCAAATGATTTCAGATTGGTGATGGGTTGGTTGAAAAGCCAAACCTGGAATTATTTTTCATATAAATAAAGTGAATGCATAAGATGACTCAAGTAATTTGATTTTTCATTTATCTTTTTTCTTTTTGTTTTGTTGTATTTTGTTTTTTGTTGTTGTTGTTTTGTTTCTTCAAATCAGAAAGATAAGCCCACATTCAGTTGACATAATACTTATTTGTTATATTTTTCTTAAAGGTAAAGAAACACAAAATTCACACTGCAGTAGGTTGCTGCAGTATATATTTTATTGTATTATAGGTTACATTTAAAATCCCTGTATACAGTGATACATAGACTATCTCTCTAATTCATTGACAAAATAAGAGTAAATATAATTCATATATCTGCTCCCTATCATTATGAAAATTGAAATAATTTTTATTGTAGTTTTAATGACCACATATATTTCAATCAATTATTTTGTACAAATATATATTTGAATCTCTGGGACTACAAAACCATACTTATCTAAAAGAATAATTAAATCCATTCCTTTCAGCCAATTAGGGCTTTTAAAAATTAATGGAGGGTTCAGAAAATTCACTATAACTTCAATTTAGCAGTGTACCAATACCTGCATCATTGCATTATGTTGAAAGAGCCAGAATGTAAACTATGTGTGTTAGATACAAGAACCTACTCTGAAATTCTAAATTTAATTTATATTTCAAATTACGTAATATACTTAAATTTTTAATATTTTATCTCTTCTTCATGAGCAAACATGTCTATGTTGTCAAACTCCTTCAGTAAGTATTGCAAGATTTCCTAGGCTTGTTATTAGACATTCCCCCCCCCCCATTAATGGAAGCCTGGGTATTTCAGATATACTCCTTCACTTAATTACAACTAGAAAACCTACATTTACAATGAAGAGATCATCTGTTACTATAGTAATCTGACAATCAATCTGAGCACCCCTAATAGCGGTACAACCTAACATTATGTATCTTCTGATATGAAGTGTGAACACCATGAATGAAACATTTTTGCAAAACTATTAAGACTGATCACTTCATCGTATTATATCAAGAAAAGAAAAATGAAATAATTAAAAATCTGCTTGAGAGTTTGTAAGGATTAATGTGTTCTACTTGCTTTAACAGGTCAACTATCTGGAAGAATATAAAATTCCAGAAGTTGAGGGAAGAAAAATCCCAACCGTGGAGACACCACCCATAATTTACAGTATGACTCTAGAGGGCTAAATCTCAGAAGAGTGGTGAATTTGGAATGAAACATTAGGTGTATAAGTAAACAGACTGCAACACAGCTTCAGTCATCTAGAGAACCTAGAAAATCACAAACTCTAATATTGGTTTAAGGTCATGCCAGATTGCCTCCTGCCCTAGGTGTGTAGCAGAAGCAAAGAAAAACATTTATTAGACAAAGATAATTTTCTACTTCTAAAATTATTAATACAATTAGTATTGTAAACACAAGGTTCATCATACTTTTAAAGATAATTAGGTTTAAAAGATATAAGACTATAGAAATGCATATCAGAAAGACTGTCAGGCAACAGAAAACTGAACCATGCAGCCTCAACATATTGGAACTATCAAATGCAAAATTTACAATTGGTGTGTTAATTGAGAAAATTTGAATATCAAATATATGTATTTCAATTAGTAATGTTATTATCTATGATCATGGTTTGTGTATATGTTTATATAGTTTTTAGGAAATTCTTGCTCAAATTTTACATATAAAGTGTAATGATGTCTTCAGTTTATTTCAAAGCAGTGGAAGGGAGAAAAGAAGGAAGGAAGGAAGGAAGGAAGGAAGGAAGGAAGGAAGGAAGGAAGGAAGGAAGGAAGGAAGGAAGGAAGGAAGGAAGGAAGGAAGGAAGGAAGGAAGGAAGGAAGGAAGGAAGGGGAAATATGACAAAATATTAACAAGTGCTCAACATAGGTGGGGATTATATAACTGCTAATATTAATCCATGCTATATTTTCTATATACTTGACAATTTTTACAATATTTTGAAAATTAAATACATAATTGAGCACATTTCCAGGTGTTCAGCAGTTTATAAGGTGTTTTGCATTTGCATTGTAGTAATCTTTATGTTAGGTTGGTGCAAAAGTAATTGCGGTTTAAAAGGCTAAAAACAACTGCAAAAACTGCAATTACTCTTGCACCAGCCAAATATAATTTTCATATAACAACATAATCTATAGAACTACCTAATCATAAAAGTAATATTTTATCCTGTTAGCAGGTTATGGGAATGAGGGAAAGGTATCCTTTGGAATTAGGGACCTTTTAAAAATTCTTCCTACCACACCCTTTTGGTATGTGTACAATTTACCTTTACTTTCAAACTCATTTTTCTTTTCACTCATTTTTATTTTAGGTGTAGCAGGCCAGCCGCCACGAGTCGAACGGTTCCTGACAAGGGGAGTGGGAATGAAAGAAGGCACTCACACTTTGATGATGGCGATCGCGGACCCCAGTGTTCCTGGAGACGCTGAGTTTATTCTGTCCCCAGAATTTATACCTTCTGTGGACGTGCAGTTTAACAAGTACAAAAATGCATTACCTAGTTAACAGTAAAACTTTAACTTTAACACAGGAGACACAAAATTTACCGAAACTCCCAAATGTAATTATCTTATCAATAGCCCTGATAGGCATCAGCCTTCTGTTCTGGGAACTGGCCACTCCCACCACATTCCTGAGCAGCATGCAAGCACTCTCCAGATGCAGGCAGAGACAATTGCTTCAGGGGGAGGAAATAGGTTAAGTATAAACCGAGCCATTCTGTTAAGGCTTTAAAGTTAACTGCAACCATGGCTCCCCACATTTAGGCTTTTTAAAAATTATGCCTTCTTAACTGTAAATACCAGCATAATCAGAACATCACAGGTGCTATATTAATTTTGATAACGAAAGATGGGTGATATATATTCTAATGGAAAAAAGTTGAGTACCTCAAATCTTATTTTAAATATAAATTTGAAGAGTATAAATTTAAGGTCTTTGTAAACTAGAACTTGTTTTTGTTTTGTTTTATTTTTAATTAAACTAAGAACACTAGACCAATATTGCCTCAGAATTGTTCTTTATACAAAAAAAAAAAAAAGTTGGGTGTGACTACATATTTTAATGAGTGCTTGAGTTAATTATTTTAAAATTCATTTTAATAAATTTTAATTGATTACATCTCCAATCTCATTTTCATTTTTTTAAATCTTTATTTGTACTTCAAAATTCATTCTTTTCTTAAGTTTTAGCCTAATATATAAGGACTTTCAAAGTATTATAAAGCAGAGAATGAAGAAATCTAAATGCGTGAAACAGGAAAACCATGGTTAATATAATCTTAGGAATCTTTTTTTCAGTTTATAAAGAAGACCTATACTTTTTATATAGCCCTAATAAATATAATAATGATAATGCATTAAATGATAATTAGTATCTGTTGAAAAATCTATGCTAGGAGAGCTACATATTTTAGGTTTGTGAATTTAATATTTTTATCCACAATTTGCAAATAAAAAAAATAATTATGAAGAAAACCATGTAATTTACACAGTTAAATATTCAGAATTCTAAATGTATATCTTCCAACTCAAGTATAATTTTATATCCCTCTTTATAGCTTCACTTTCTGCTCATGAAATTGTTGGTGAAACAGCATGGCACAGTAAAAAAACGAGCACTAGAAATTGAGTTTAGCAATCTAAGTGCCAATCTCAGTACTCCCAATTACCACCAGGGTAGTTTTGGGAAAATTGTTTAAAAATGCTATGATCATTGCCCAGGATGTTGTGCAAGCACATAAGGTAATGAAAGTGAACATACATTTTGTGAAATGAAAATTGCAGTAGAACTCTACAATGTGGTAATGATGGTATGAAATATACAGCATTAAAAAAAAACACACAAAAAAAACAAGCACAACTTGGCATTTTCTCAATCACTTCCTCTTTACTCACTAAAACTAGGTAATAAAATCCCTCCCTTTTGTTTATTATCTTTTTTTTAAATTAAAGTTTATCGGGGTGACAATTGTTAGTAAAGTTAGATAGGTTTCAGGTAAACAATTCTGTATTACATCATCTATAAATCACATTGTGTGTTCACCACCCAGAGTTAGTTCTCCTTTCATCCCCATATATTTGATCCCTTTTAGCCTCATCTACCACCCCTCTCCTTGTCTTACCCTTTGGTAACCACTAAAGTATTGTCTGTGTCTATGAGTTTTTGTTTATTATCTTAAAGAAGAAAAACATGACCTGCTCCATCATCATTTATATTTATTGCTTAAATAGCAAGTATAAGGTAGGTTAAAAAGTGATAATGAAACACAATATAAATGAAATAATATTCAAATTAGCTCAGAAAATATGAGTTACATCAATGAATATTTATCTTATTCTTCATATATCATCTATGTGCTCTGAATCTGACTTTTTTCACATATACAACAGAAATTACAATATTTTCTTCAACCAAAAAAAACTTTCATGCACTTTAGACACTATAAGAAATGTAATATTAGTTGACATACTATAAAAAAAACAAACACAAAAAAAAACCCAAAAAACTATACAACAATACAGTATGACTGATAATAATGCATCATTATACTATACCTCAGTACACGAACACTAATATATCATGAACCTATTTGTCAAATTCAGTCTGGAAAATGGGTAGGAAATAATAGAGACATAGAAATAAATCAACATTGAATTATACACACAGATACAAATATATGGTTTAAGAAGATGAATGAGATAAACTAGCAAAAAACAAAAGATACGACGTACTAGAAGGAAAGCTAAAATAGCTATGTAATTTATGTCAACTATGGTGCTTTACCTTTGAAAACTATTAGTAAGTAAGCTCACATTTTCTCTAGCGGTGAGAGAGAGAGAGAGACAGAGAGAGAGACAGAGAGAGAGAGAGATTAAGCTATGAAATTTCAATATACTTTACTATCTGCAATTTAGTGAAACAGAGAATATTAAAAAGCTAATGGACAAGAATCTCAGACCTGAAAGATTAGTTTTTTGTTTTGTTTTGTTTTGTTTTGTTTTGTTTTGTTTTGTTTTGTTTTGTTTTGTTTTGTTTTGTTTTGTTTTCCCCCCAGGCAAGCAAGTAAATTTTAACTTGAGAGTTAAGGATTCAAGGCTGTCAATCAAGTGAAAAGGTGAGGAAAAACATGAACCTAAGCAGATGGAACAGTATGTTTGATGGCCCAAGATCAAATTAAGCCATTGCATGTTTAAAGATTCAAAAGGAATTTAATATTGTTGGAACTTGACTTTAAGAATAAAGAAGATGAGTGTAAGAAGATAAGCAGTGACAAGTTATTACGGGGTTCCAATAGCTCGTATTTAAATATTTGGACTGGATCATATAAAAAAGGAGTTTAAGACAAAGTTTAAGTTGGCAAATAAAGTGATCAAATTTCTCTTACAAAATATATATAATTAATTAGAGTGAGGCCAAAACTGACGCTGCAGACTGAAAGACAAGTCGATGTAGTGACTCAGATGAGAAATAAAGTACAGTACAAGTGGAAATAGATTGATTAATTCCACAGTGCTTAGCACATTATAGCAAAAATTTGCTGTTTAAATGAATGAGATAATGAGGGACATACGAAGCCCAGTTATATAATACAGAATATGTGAGGGATAGTACACAGTATAAATGTATCCTCAGTAATCCGTAGCTCCTAGTTTTCAGCAGGCTCCCATGTCAAGACCAAATTCTAATGAAATCAGATCATAGTACTTCTTTCATAGTGCTTTGAAGATAATATTTTCCATTAAAATTCACATGCCACAAGGTATTCTTATTTTAAATTAAAAATAGTTATACATAAAATAAGTTCCATCCATAGAGCAAGAAGAAGAAGAGGAAGTCTATACTTTCTGATCTGGTATAAGCAAAAATAGCATGTAAGAGAATAATAGAAGAGAGGCAGAGGTAGAATACAAATATGTTATAACTGCTTTTTATCTGCCAGAAAAATAACTATAGTAGGAGATGTTAGGTGTAGAGTCAGAATATTTTGTATTTCCTCACTTCTAGGTTTGTGCTTCAGAGGTTTCCTTTTGCTATAACACAGGGAAGCTGTTATTTAAATAAAAAGAAACACCATGAAGCACTAAAGCAGAGGGAAGCCTTGAACTTGTACTCTTGAGTGTCTCTTGGCTACTTTTGTGTTATGAAAGGATTGAAAAGATTGTACAAGCCTGGTGAGGCACATGAAAGTTAGCTTTTTAGAGAACCAATGGATTTGCCATGGGGCAGCCATGATGTGAAGCAAAAGTACCCTGTCACAAAGGCCGTATCGTAGAAAGAAAAGTCAGGGAATAGATAGCTAGAAAACTTGTCATTTGCTGGACCAGAAATAGCCACATCGGCAAGAGCGTGTCAGGCCCTAAATGAACTAAAGCATGACACCACAAGTTCACAAGCTGCCTCTGAGAGTTCATGAAGGCAGGATGACAAGGGGTTATTCCATGACAGTTATACTGCATAGGAGGTAAGGCATGGCCCAGAAGGCAGCTTGATGACCCTCTCCAAGCATTGAACCCCCGTTCTCCATCACAGAAGTTGGTGTAAGCCACTGTCTCAACCCCAAATATACATAGGCAGCATTCAAGGAAGGAGTAGGAGGTAAAATAAAAAATGCCAAGAATTTATACTGAGATGATTGAGCTTTTCAAAACTTAGTTATGGAACTTAATAATTGACAAATATTTCTATACAGGCACACACTCAAAATCATTATCTATCCGTGTTGGAATCCCTTTGTCTAATTAGCTATAGAAAATAAGGACACTGTATAGTCTCTTCACATCTTCTAAATAGAATGGGAATTTACAAATAAAATATAGCAATCTATAAGATTATGGCTAGAGCAAAACAAGTGGATGGTTTTACTATTCAGTAAAATAATTTATATGGGTATCTCTGACAAAACCCAATATACATGTCTGAAGACCCAGAGAGAATTGATCTAGCACCAGTGTTTCAACATTCATTACTAATACCGGAATAAATAAATCTATATGGGCAACAATATAAAGTTATGAGAAAGGCAGAATTAAACAGACACTGACACATACATAATTAAAAGATAGACCAATGAAGAGAAGTCCACAGATTATATTTAACCACCAAAGATGCAGGAAAACACTAGGCTAAGTTCCTTCTCAAACTTTCTGGGAGGTTAAGTGCACATGGGGTTATGGAGTTTATTTATGGATGAAATAGTGAGTAGGCAGCTACAGCCAGAAAGCACATGGTAAGGCGTTCAGTTCAGTACCTATCCATGGGACCCCAGAAATGATTTGAGCTGGAAAATAAAGTTAGTGAAATTTTAATATGTATACAATTAGAAGACAGGGATTAAAAATGTGATAGAAAACATGAGAGAAAAATAAATTAAATTCATAAACCAATGGACAAATGAGAGTTACAGCAAGAAAAAAAAAAAAAAGAAAAAGAAAGAAAGAAAATGGTAAAAATAACTATAAAATAAATAATAGAAGCTAATTTCCCAGTAAGGGAAGGCATACTTTTTCAGCTGTGCGGCAATCTCTAAGTGTAACTTTGAGGAATGGAGAGAGAGAGAGAGAGAGAGAGAGAGAGAGAGAGAGAGAGAGAGAGAGAGAGAGAGAGAGAGGCGGTCCACAGAAAGTCATGGCCTTATGAAAATTAAAAAACCTGAGGTCATAAAGAAAGCCATTTGCAACAAAATGTAATCAAGTCAGCATGAGACATTTCATCAGAAAACAAGCGTTTCCAGAATACAGGGGGAAAGCCTCCATAGTGCTTAGCGAATAATGGTTGGGAACCAAAGTTCAATATCAGTCAAATTATCAATGAAATAGGCAGGAAAAGACATTCTTCACATATCCATGGACTCAGAAATTTCATGTGTAACCTGCCTTTTGCCAGGCAACTGATATGATGACTACCAAAACAGGCAGCATGTGATTCGGAGGAACAGTTACTTATTTTTCACAAAAGCAAGCTGGGAGGAAGTTAGCTTAAAACTACTGTTTGGGACTAGAAAAATGAGGCAGAAATGTAGGTCAATGTAGAAGAGATGGATTGTCCTCCGGAAAATGTGGGGTTTTGTTTTTTCCTGAGGATAGAAGAAGTCACATTATGCATTTGTATATTATAGAAAAGAACAACAATTAGAAAATTGGCATAACATTTTAAAATTTATTGTTCAAAAGTGTAGCAAAGTAAAACATAGCACATTTTGAGCAAAGATGTAATTTGTTTCACCTTAATTCTACAATAAATCTCTTTTGAGTGTAGGATATAAGGAATGGGGCACTAGAAATGGAAATAAATTTTAGCAGCAAATTAATCAATCCTGTAATTAATAATAGTTATACATTTACAGTAAGTAAATCGTTTAGATAAATAAGATAAATGTATGTAAATGATAAATAAATTAGATGATTTTCTAATTTTAAAACAACTTTTAAGATGGTAAATAATAATTTTGCTTCAAAATAGGAAAAAACATTTTCAACTTTGATGGGGGAGAGAAGAGAGTTGAAAAAAATGGTAGGTTTGGGATTATAGCCTAATTTTGTAGTAAGGTATGGATAGATCTGTCTAAATTATATTGTACAAGGAATACACTTTGAGAATATAATTTAAATAAACTAATATAAGTGCTAAAAACAATATAAAATTAGTGCTCATCACATGAAAGGAGGAAACAGAGAACTGAGGCGGAATTATTTAATGTAACTAAATCATTTTTTGCTCCACAGCTAAGAGACCATAGATAATGCAAAAGAGAATGAAATTATATGAATAAAGAAAAATAGAGTGCTATAAGAAGATCTACAAATAGAAGTACTTATATAAAGTATACATTTCAGGTGGATGGGTTGAGGGCTGACAACGAAGTAGGGCTGTATTTACATTATCAAGTCATTTGTACTTTTGCTTTTTAAAATGCTCCGTGGCTGTTACTGGGAAAAAACATGCCTAAAGAAGAAAATGAGAGTTTGATAAAGTATGAATTATACCTCCTTAATGGTGACAAAGACGAAGCAATATACTATAGGAAGTAACAATAGAGAAGATTTTATGGAAGGTGTGGTATCTCAATTGTGCCTTAGGAAACACTTTGAGAAGTACTGGGCGATCTATTAAATAACACAAGAGACATGTGCATTTGTGAAAAAGACGACACAAATTGACAAGCAAGCTTAAGTTACAGTGGACATTGATTCTAATGTGGCAAATATCCAGGGTTAACAACATCAACACAAAAGAACAAATGTAAAGCAGGAACCAAAATCAAATCTTGGAAGTGTGTCTTTACGTCTATAACATGAATGCTGTTTACAGCCACATGATAAGACACACATGTATGTTTTAACAATCTTCCTTCTTCCCAGGACAGCTCAGCCAAATTGTGAAGTTAATTTTCAATTCTTCTATTAAATACATGTAATGTAGGTTTTTAAATTATTTATCTGGTGCTCACTTTTTACCAGTTATTTTTTTAATTATTTTAAGATGGGAAATCAATTAAAAAGGCACTCATTCAGTATTCTTAATGTATTTATTCATTTACCCTATTTTCCTGATTAGTTTGTTTCCCCCAAATAATAACTAATAATTATGTGCATCTTTTTGACCAGCTTTACTGTATATACAAAGGGGCTTAAATATAATTGTTTGTGGATATATAATAATAAAAAAATTGATCACAAATAAATGGACCTCACATACCATTATGTTATAATAATTTATCTTAAAAGCCAATATAAAATATATAGAAAGAAATTGCTACACTCTACAAGCTACCTTGCATTTAGAAGAATGGAATATTACAATTGATAAGAAAAGTGATTCAAGAAAAACATTGGCTCTACTTTTGTCAGGAAATGTAAATATATTGGAAATTTATATTGGTCAAAAAAATATTCATTTTGTATGTATTAATGCAATGGAAAAAGGTGACAGAGACAATTCTATTACAAATTATTATTATTTCTTTATGAATATTTTTTTGTTTTTTTAATAATAAACGTAGGCCTACTTATATTAAAGATAAGAAAACATAATATGAAATAATACATTAATTTTTAATTTTTATCTCATCTATACCTTTGGTATGGAAAGAATGCATGATATTAAATAAACATTGTTCTTTTCCTATGGGGAAACACTGTGACCAATTTAATAATTATTCAATAAGATACTTCATTAGAAAACAATAAGGATCTCTGTATAATTAAGTAAGAAATATAGAAGTCAGTGTTTAATCAAAACTAGCTTTTGGATATGAGACATTCCTAAATTTATTAAATGAAACAGCATCATTCAATAGTTTGGCATGCAGATGGATAAATAGCTTTGGGGCATTTTTTAATTTAACCTCTATATTTTATTTTATTATGAGTTTTTCTACACTTTATTAAAGAAACATTTTTGTAGCCATATGAACTACTTGTAAAAACAATACTTTTAAATTTCTTAATAATTTAAAATAAATAAAAATATATTATATTCCAGTAATAAATTTAACAGAACATGTGTCTCATGAGTAAGAGTGGTGATATATCAAGTTTATATTTCAAATAAATTTAGAGAAATGGTCTTTTGAGTAGGCTATTTGCCGGTTTGAATAACATGAATGAGAATATTATAGCAGAGTATAAATGTGTATACTCTTAATAATTATCAAGCAATATACCCAAAATAAGTTTGTATTATCAATTTATTTGTTAAGAAAGACATTTTGCATACCCTGGATGTATGAACTAAGCTTATAATGTTATTTCATATATATATATATATATATATATATATATATATATATATATACACACACACACATATATATGGCTAATAAAAATGTATATAGATGTATGTGTATATATACATATATGTATGTGTGTATATATATATAAATTTTTATTAGCAATATAAATTAACAAATTTATATATACATGTATATATACATATATACATATGCATATATACATATATGCACACATATATACATGCATGTATATATATGCATATATACATATATAAATTTTATTAGCAATATATATATGAAATTATATATACATATATATGTGTATATGTGTATATATATATATATATATATATATATATATCTGTTAAACACTTAAATAGTTTATATTGTCATTTATTTTTCTTTCATTTTAAATCAGTTTGCAGTTGTGAGACTTGTCTTGCTTTTGGATGGTATTGTAGGTGTTTCTGAACTAGAATATTATACCAAAATTTAATTTACAAAATCTACCATTACAGAAACATTCCTAGTTTGCTTTTTGTTGTTGTTGTTGTTGTTTTATATGTTTGTTTTGGTTTGGTTTGTTTTTAATTTAAATCTAGTGAAGTAGCCTAAGAAACATTTATATTCTTTTTGAAGGTGAGGAAATGCATTTGTGAACTAAACTGGCCAAGTTTTAAGCTTTTATTTTATTACATCAGCCAGTACTGGAAATCAGAAACATTTAGGAAGATTCATACTAACCTAATATTTTGACCATAGTGGAAAGCGAGCAAAATGTTGTTCTTGGTATTAGAATTATCCTTTCTTTCTGTGTAGAGCACCCAGTCACCTGCCCATTAATTAACTTCCCTAAACATCAGTGGTACTTGCTCTCCTATTAATTAGATTCAGTAAAAGCTATTCTGATACAACTTAGAATATGCAGTATACATTTGGTTTCTTAAAAAAAGTATAACCTTTAACTTGATTAAAGAAACAAAAAAGTCTACAAAAATAACTGCAGCTAAGGTCATACATCATGGTGAAAAACTAGAAGAATTTTTTTTTTTTTTCTAAATTAGGTACAAAGCAAGGATGCCCACGCCCCATGACACACACACACACACACACACACACACACACACACACACACACACACACTTCACCATGCCTTTTCAACATTGTACTGGAAGTCCTAGAAAATGTAATAATACAAATAAATAAAATGAAATAAAATAAAATTTATATAGATTGGGAAGAAATAACGTTCTTATATCCAGGAATTAAAAAGTAATTATAATAAGGTTTCAGGAAACAATATTAACATACAATAGTCACTTGCCTTTCTATACTCCTTCTATACCAAAGAACAAGTGAAATTTGAAATTAGATACATAATAATATTTGCTTTGCCACCTCATAAAATTAAATGCTAAGTACAAATTAACAAAATATGTACAAAAATCAAGATGAGGAAAACTATAAAGTCAAATTAAACAATAATTATGTACATGGAAAGATATTTCATATTCGAAAGAAGACTCAGTACTGTCAAGATATTAGTTCTACACAACTTGATCTACAGATTCAATGCTATTCTAATCAAAACTCCAGTAAGATTGTGGATATCAACAAACTGCTTCTAAAGTTTATATAGAAAGACAAAAACCCACAATAGCCAACACAATATTGAAGAAGAAGAATAAATGGGGAAATGATCCTACCTAACTTAAAGAATTACTATAGAGCTGCAGTAATCAAGACATTATACCAGTGAAAGAATAAAGAGATTGATGAAACATAATAGAAGCTCAGAAATGTACCCACATTAATACAGTCAACTGATATTTGACAAAGGATCCAAAACAATACAATGTAGTAAAAATAATCTTTTCAGCAAATGGTGCTGGAATATTTGGACATCCATACACACACACACACACACAAAAAAAAAAAAAAAAGAAGAAGAATTTAAACATAGTAGACGTTACACCTTTCACAAAACTTAACTCAAAATGGAAAACAGGCCTAAATGTAAAATACAATATTTTAAAATTTGCAGAAGATAACATAGCAGAACATCTAGATAACCTTAGGTTTAGCAATGACTTTTTAGATAAAACACCAAAAGCATGATCCATCAAATAAATAATTGATAATATGAATTGGTTCAAAGTAAAAATGTCTACTATGAGAAAGACAATAGCAAGAGAATTAAAAGACAAAGCCACAGACTGGGAGAAAATATTTACAAAATACCTATCTGACAAAGAACTATTATCCAAATTACACAAAGAACTCTTTAATCAATCAGAAAACAAATAGCCTGGTTATAAAAATAGGCCAAAGACCTTAACAGATAGATCACCAAAGAAGATATACAGATGGCAAATGAAAACACATGGAAATATGCTCCACATTGTATGTCATCAGGAAAACACAAACTAAAACAATAATGAGATACCATTATGCACTTACTAGGATGGCCAAAACACTGACCATACCAAATGCTGGTGAGATGTGGAGCAACAGGTACTCTCAGATATTGCTGAGAATGCAAATACTGGTTGGAATGCAAAATGGTACAGTCACTTTTGAAGACAGTTTGGCTGTTTCCCACAAAACTAAACATATTACCATAAGATCTAGATATCATACTTGGCATTTACATAAAAGAGTTAAACCTTATGTCCACAAAGAAACCTGAACATGGATGTTTATGGCAGCTTTTTCATAATTGCCAAACTTGAAAGCAACCAAGATATCCTTCAGAATCAATAAATTGGTATATCCAGATAACAGAATATCATTCAGCACTAAAAATAAAAATGAGCTATAAAGCCACATAAAGACATGGAGGTGCCAAAATATATATTACTAAGTGAAATAAACCAATCTGAAAAGGCTACTTACTGTATTATTTCAACTATATGACACTCTAGAACAGTAGGTAAAACTATGGAGACAGTAAAAAGCTCTGTGATGGCCAGGGGATTGGAAGGGAAATTTGAAGAAGGGGTAAAGAGGCACAGCACAGAGGATTTTTATGCAGTAAAAATAGTCTACATGATAAACATAATGGTCAATGCATGTCATTATTCACTCATCCAATCCCGTAAAAGGTACCAAACCGAGATGAATTGTAATGTAAATAACAATTTACGTGAGTGATTATGAAGTGTCAGTTGTAACACATGCATCACTGTGGTGAGGGATATTGATAATGGGGAAGTTAGATGACCTGAACTTTTTGCCAACATTTCATGCCTCTTGCATCACAGCAATGCACCAGCTCACACGGCACTATCTGTGAGGGAGTTTTTAGCTAATAAACAAATAACTGTATGGCATACCCTCCCTATTCACCTGATCTGGACCCTAGTGACTTCTTTCTTTACCTTAAGATAAAGGAAATAATGAAAGGAAGACATTTTGATGACATTCAGGACATCAAGGATAATACAACGATAGCTCTGGTTGCCATTCCAGAAAAAGAGTTCCAAAATTGCTTTGAAGGGTGGACTAGGCTCTGGCATCTGTGCATAGCTTCCCTGGGGAGTATTTCAAAGGTGTCTGTGGTGATATTCAGCAATGAGGTATGTAGCACTTTTCCTAGAATGAGTTCACAAACTTAATTGTCAGACCTTCATATTTATTCTTTCTTTTTAGTTTATTTTTAAGATTTTATTAATAATATAGCTAACATACAATAGTATATTACTTTCAGGGATACACCAGAGTTATTCAACATTTTATATATACTTATTCTTGATTCACATGTGCCTATTTGACTTTTTTTCCTTTTGCTTTCAATTATGAGCATACCCCCCCCCCCAAATGTTTTTAGTACCTTAAACATATATGCATTAAAGTCAATTTGTGTTCATGTTTTATATCATCTGTTAAGGGATTGGTCTCCCTATAGTACCATTTATAATGTTTCTTTGTATCAGAATATCTTATGTGTTTGCGGTGTTGTCTATTGTCAGTGATGTATATTTCTTGTTTTATCTCTGTCCTTACATTTTTATCCATATATTCCATGGATCTCTTCACTAGCCTATGGGACCTCTAGTTTAGGGCTACACAGGTGATTTTGCAGCTACTGTCTAGTGAAATGGTTGAAATAAGTCACTCAGTCATGCATAATTTAGCTCAATTTTTGTTCCAGGGTTTTCTCAAATCTCTGCATTTATGAAGTTTTATGTCATATCCAACACACTTTCATTTGGTTCTAATTGTATTTAGTATCTGATTTATTTATCTTTATTTTGTGTGAGCTTCATTTTCTTGACTATATTAAACGTTAAATCTCATTTTGCTACATTTAGAAGACAAAGGTGAGGTTGATATAATAAATTAACATTGGACTATGTATTTATCTACAACACAATCATCTGTCTCCTTAACTAATAGACTTGTTACTATATTTGGCTTAAAATGATGGCATTGTCTCTAAATTCAAAAAAAATTATCTAAGTCCATGTTTAGAGTCTCTAAACACTTAGTAAAATTATTTTTCCATATACATGGACTATGTCTGTTCAGTAAAAAATATATTAATGAAAACAATACTACATAAAATATATGCATGCATTTATTACAAACTTGCATTTTTGGCCAATATAAATAATTAATAATTAAAATAATAATAATATAATGTATATAACATACATTGATATATTGAGTGATAATAATTAGAACACACAATAAGAATTTACTGTATTTAATGCATTCTCAATGAGTTGATATCAACCCACAAGACAGAAATTGGTTGTAGAGAGGAAGGAGAGAAAATTATCTTAGCTATTACAGTAGTTTGTACCCTTCAAAGGGCCATAGTGCATACCCAATAGATAGTATACCTTGTTTCCCCGAAAATAAGACCTAACCAGACAATCAGTTCTAATGTGTCTTTTGGAGTAAAAATTAATATAAGACCCAATCTTATTTTACTATACTATAAGGCCAGGTCTTCTATAAGATAAGACTGGTCTTATATAATTTTTGCTCCAAAAGATGCATTAGAGCTGATTGTCTAGCTAGGTCTTATTTTCAGGGAAACATGGTATATGTGGTATAAAAAATTAATGATGAGAGATTAATGTAAAAAAAAATCTAAAAAGAATCCTTAGTGGGATAATAAAAGAAAAAAAGGACTAAAAATACTGGCTGATTTAATCTTCATAGAGAACCTGTGTTATAAATACTGATACTATCCCGATTATAGGACAAATCCCAGAAGTACAGAGACTTGTGCCCAAAGTTACAAATCTGCTCAGTGGTGTAACAGGCATATGAACACAGGCCTGGATTGAGTCCAGTTCTCTAACTGACCAACCACTCTTTACTGCCTCTTTATACAAACACATTACTCAATTTACTAACAGTATTTTGTCAGACAAATTAAAAAATTGTCAAACTATATAAAATTATTTAATAACAATTATTTTTAGTTACAAAGATAGCATCCTTATAAAATTTTAAGCTAATTTAGAGATTTGGATACTTAACAAGTAGCAATATAACATACATGACCTTTACTATGTTGTACTTGCATATAAATATTGTGTTTAACTTTTTATTTACTGACAATATGTAGAATTAACAGCAGCTCTACCTTGTAGAATAATAACTTTGAGTGTGCATTTCCTATTTCCTTGCAAATATGAGCTTCATATTTCATACTTTACCCTCCACCCACTTCATAAATTTTGTATAGAGAAACCCATGTAGACTTAGGCTATTATTTACATATTAAATGTTAAAAAACAGTCTGCATTTTCTCACTAATAATATATATAATTGCAGATCCCATCTATGCTTGCAGTAAATAATGTCACTCATTCACGTTTTCAGACAGACAGCAGTCAAGGTTCATTAGTCTTTCTGCTGCAAGGTAAAAATTAATTTTTGTTAAATAAAGCAAGCATTAACTAAGCATCAAGTTGATATTATAATCTCTTTCATGTTCATGAATAAGTAATATATGATAATCCAAGAAATATTGATTTAAAAAAATCAAGCAACACATTTATAGTTAATGAGAATAATATGAAAATAATATATATTAGATCTGATCACATGAAAATAAAAAAAAAAAACATTTTCATATATAACATAATTTTAAATACCCCGAGGTATTTGAAATAAATATAGAAAACATATCAAGGTATCTAAAAATAAATATAGAAAATCTTCCAAATACTAACCAATAAGTAATAGCTTTATTGAAAACTATATATTCAGGATGTAATACAAATATCATTACCTGGATTATTATAGTTGAAACAACTTGAATTTCCTATGTAATTTGCAATAATTGCAGTCACTTATGGTTAATGATATTGTCCTCCTAAGCCATAGACCATCAGTTGATATTTTTTAATTGAATCTGAAGAACAAACCTAGACATACTATCAGCTGCAAATATTCATAGATAAAGACAGATATTCAGAGCAAAGCACCTAACTAAAAGAAATTAAAGATATCTCCGAAGAATCATAAGTCAACAACAAAAAAACAACAACAAAAAGACAACAACACACACTTTGTATTCACTTACACAATTCTTGCTACATTTGGGAATTTAGAAATAATTTTGTGCTATTGTCTATGCCTAGAAAAAGTCTACTAGATATCTGACATACAAACTTTAACCACAGCAAGCATTAGCAGTTTGAGTATCATGGAAATTACAGCAATTTTGTTATAATATTATATAGTAGAAATACAAAAGAGATTCTGAGAACCAAATTTAATGAGTTTAGTCGCATTTTATGATTTCTGAGTTTTTAGATATAACTCTAACATACATGAATTATAGGATCAATCATCACCTATCTCCTATTGAAATAAGCTAATTATTTGACTATTAGAAAACTTGTATGCACTTTCTTGTGTGTAAATAATATTTAAAACATCCAAGCAACGTGTGTGTGTGTGTGTGTGTGTGTGTGTGTGTGTGTGTGTGTTTTGCACATAATTAACCCTGAGCCTTTATTATAAGTTTGGAATTTGTTACTTAGAAAAAAAGTAAGAAAGAGAAAAGAAAAAAAAAAAAAACTTTTTGAGAGAAGGTCAAGCTGAAAAGCTCAACATAGTATTTGGTGCTTTCATAGGAGGCCTGGAGAGGCAAAAAGCTTGAATTCAGAGCAAAGAAAGAGAAAACTTTAGTAAGCATGCAAGGCAGTTAGTTAGTGGTCTGGAAGAATTACAGTTTAAGATTAGATAAAAACTGCAAATAGACTAGTCTTGTTTGGATTAAGAATTTTTGCCTATAATTATCTGCTAGCAAAAAGCAAATTAAAATTTCCTTGGTTAAAGACACCAATATTCAGAGCCACTAACATTTTGCATTCATAAAGACTAATATTTCAAAGTAATAAAGAAATGCCAAAATATAGGCCCAAGTAAAGGAGAATCAAGAGAAAACAAGCAGGTGTTCTAGCTGCTGCAACTATCAGAGAAAGTTTAAAATAATTATGATGAATAAGATAGAGAAAATTAAAAAAAAAAAACACAAACAACTAGAGTTTCACCAGAGAATTGGGACAAAAAAAAAAGCAAAATAAAATGAAAATCTTAAAAATAAAACATTTAATTACTGAAATTAAGAACTAAATAGATTAAACAGTAAATTGGACGAGGCAAAAGAGCCTTATGTCACAGCAAACGTTAATTCCAGTCTGTGAACCTAAATTTTGAAATGTTATTTTTAATAAAGCTCCTCGACAATATAGGGATATTTTCTCATGTTCTTAAGATACACAGAGACCATTTAACCTAAATAGAAAGAATGCCAAATATAAAGTTAAGGATCAATATGCTGACTTCATCAATAGAGTACATTAAGGCCTTCTATTATGTAAAAGTCTCTATGAAAAAAAGCAGAGCCAACCCACGGAGTGAGTAAAGGAAGTGTAATGTTATATTCAAAAAGAATCATATTGAGGATATTTAAAGTATTCTTATACATCAGCGATATGAAAGACTGACAACACAAATTAAAAATTGAACAAAATCTTGAATGACACATCATGAAACAAGATAGTTAAATGGTGAATATGTTTATTAGAAGGCTCAACATCATTGATCACTATGACAATGGAAAAGTGAAGTTATGTTCAAACAATTAGTATGTGTTATTCATTTTCACAAGCAGCTAATACATTTGACTACACTAAGCATGATTTTTGCTTCATTGTTCCACTTATGATCACAGAGAATATTTTAATTTGTATGGGAGTGTTCACCAACCATTTCAGGTCTGTCTTCTCATATTGCATAAGAGATAAATTGCTTTAAATTCATAAAGGTGATGCTTGAGAGTTATCTCACAAAACAGGAAATCTAAATGGAAGACTGTGCTGAAACTAGGGCTTATGAGGTGTGATAAAAAGATACGGTGACTGTTTAAACTAAAAAAAAAGGAAAAGTATTACAGTCAAAGACACATTGCCATTAATCCCCCTCAAAATAC
Source organism: Rhinolophus sinicus (assembly GCF_057876585.1). Taxonomy (NCBI): domain Eukaryota; kingdom Metazoa; phylum Chordata; class Mammalia; order Chiroptera; family Rhinolophidae; genus Rhinolophus; species Rhinolophus sinicus. The sequence continues at coordinate 158,661,941 of NC_142516.1, forward strand.
TCCCCGTCGCTTTGAACACACTTATCCCATCATTCTTGCCACTTTCTGAAGCAGCTCTGGAAGTCCTCTTTCATGACTGTCTTTACTTCATCTTCCATCATGACAAAGCTCCGTTTCACACATAGCTAGCTGCTTGTACAGAAATTTCTGTCAAATTAAAACATTATGGTGTGTCCTTATCCACCTTATTCACCGGATCTGGCACTGTGGAAATTCTGTCTCTTCCACAGAGTCAAAATGACCATAAAAGGAAAATGTTTTGAATCAATTCAAGACATCCAAGTAGCCACGATACTGCAACTAAAGACACAAAAGAGGACTTCCAGAACTGCTTCAGAAAGTGGCAAGAACGATGGGATAAGTGTGTTCAAAGCAAGGAGGAGTCTTTTGTGGGGGATAAATGGCATGGGTCTTTTACAGCAATAAACGTGTGTTTGTTTGTTTTTTAATTTAAACATTCACTGTATCTTTTGATCACACCTTGTATGTGGTTGCTAGGCCAATAAGTGTTGCAAAGACATATCCATGCACTGATAAATGCAGGATTTCAATGGCATTACCAAATTTGTAGCCATCTTACAACTTTTTAGTTGTAGATATCAGGCATTTAATTTGGGGTTCACAAATGAAAAACACCCATGTGCTTATAGCTTAGCAAGATACTGATGAGAATAAGTCATGTGACCAGCAGAAGTCATCCAAGAGCCATATGGAGAGTCATATGGAGAGTCATATAAGATTAAGAGCTATTTTAGAGAGACATTCTAACAGCAATCCCTATACCAAGTACCAGTAGTGGTAAGTGTGGGGCCCTTACCAAGCTACTTGGTAGCAGGTTCTTGACATCGGGTATTAGGAAGTATAATATTGATAATGCTGTTGTCTATATTGCCCCTAAATCTAATTTTATTCCATCACATGTTCCAGAAAATTATATTGGCTAGTTAATAGCTTTAATGAATTATTATTATGCTTAAACCAGAGAGTATCTTAGAACATTGACAGATATAAACGGCAAATCTTTTAATTTAGACCAACTATAATAAAGTATGGCAGGCTTGAACCCCTGGACTATTTATTGCTGTGAAGGGTAATTCATTCACTAATCTGCTTAGAAAAATTCACAGATATTCTGAAAAAGAAGATAGTATAATTTTTCCCCTAATTAGGTGAGAAAGTGTGAACACCTCCAGAAAACTCTTGTATCTTATAGAGAAAAAAATAAGAGTTAAGGGATATTTGAAAAATAAATAATGGGTGAACTGTAAATGAAATAATGAAATATTGCAAGAATTAAGCAGAAATAAACACTTTAATGTTTCTTGAGCTATTCTTGATTTTTTAGAACACATATATTCTTGATTTTTTAGAACACATATTTAAAAGTGCTAATTTCTTTACCATGTTCGTCTTTATAGGGAGGCTTACTATTAACAGGGCTTATTATTAAATTCATGAAAAATAAATATAAGCTTGATAATGATGATGATGATGATGATGATGGTGATTATGATGGTAGGAAAAGGAGGAAGGGGAGGGAGGAATAATTTATTTGAAATCAATTTATTTAATTTCCATTTTATATGAGGTATTTAGAAAGCTCCTTGAGGTTACTATGCTAGAAGTAATATAAAGAATAATTACGAACAGCTTTATCGAGATTTCTTATACCATATAATTAAACAATTCCTCGTATATAATTCAATAACTTTTAGTATATCCACAGAGCTACACAATGATCATCAAAACAAATTCTAGAATATTACCATTGACTCCAAATGGAACACATGAACCAATTAGTTGCCATCCCCTCAACACCAGGCCTAGGCAACCATTAAAACAATTTCTGTCTCTTATCGATTTGCTTTTTCTGAATATTCCATGTAAAAGGAATCGTATAGTATATACTTAACATAATTTTTCAACTTTATCCATGTAACTTTTAAAATTTTGCTCTTATTTCTATACTTTTTATATTAAAATTACACAATTAGAAGTAATATGTAAAATACAATATTAAAGATATTAAAATTGTATTAATGCTACTGATACTCTGATGAGGTCCTTTGATTGAATATTGTCTAATTGTATTCAAAATATTTTCTACTACTTTTTGTTCAAGCAGTTAACAATATACAACTTTGACAAATGTAATACTTTAGAGAATGTGTTTGCAGTTTCCATAACTGATTGTGATCTCTAAAAAGATAGTGTGTCTTATTCAGATTTTTTACTCCATACACAATACCTGGAATTATGCTTTGTTCAAAAAAAAACACCATTCTGTAAATGTTTATTGTAATACTCAATATATTAATGCAATTATCTATAATATGTACTGATAATATAATATTATAATATATAATATAATCAACAAGTACATTTAGTACATAATTTTCATACATTAAATATACAGGCATACCTTGTTTGATTGTTTTTCATTTTATTGTCCTTCACGGATATTGCACTTTATTTTTCTACAAATTAAAGCTTCGTGGCAACCCTACATCCAACTATTCTTTCAATGGCATTTTTCCAACAACATTTGTTCACTTCATGTATCTGTGTCACAGCTTGGTAATGTTCACAGTATTGCACTGGTACTGATACTTTCACTTTTTCATTATTATTATATTTGTAAGGGTGATCTGTGATCAGTGATCTTTGCTGTTACTATTTTAATTGTTTTAGTATACGAGAAACTGCACTCATATAAGATAATGAACTTAGTTGATAAATGTGTGCGGGTTCTGACTACCAACTAGCCATTCTTGCATCTCTCTTCCTCTACTTGGACTCCCCTATTCCTTGAGACATAACAATATTGAAATTAGACCAATTAATAACAACACAATGGCCTTCAAGTGTTCAAGTGAAAAGAAGTGTGAATTGATACAGCAAATTTCATTGTTGTCTTATTTTAGGAACCACCATGCTGATCAGTCAGCAACCATCAAGATCAAGACAAGACCCTAGACCAGTGAAAACATTACACCCTGCTGAATGTTCAGATGAGTTAGCATTTTTAGCTATAAAGTAGTTTTTAATGAAGATCTGTATGCTGTTTTTAGACATAATGTTATTGCACACTTAATAGACTACAGTGTAGTATAAGCATAACTTTTATATGCAATGGCAAACCAAAAAATTTTGTTACTCACTGTATCGCAATACTCAATTTATTGCAGTGGTTTGGAACCAAACACCCAATATCTTTAAGGTATGCCTATTTGATTAACTGCAGGGATAAAAAATGTGTTTTCTCAGTTTTATGGATGGACTACATCATCTATAACAATTAAATATAAGATTTTTTTTTTCTTTTTTCCCAAGCTGGTAATGGCATCCACAGGAGATACTTAGATGCTCATATGGTATCCTATAGAGTGACACTGGGCTTGGTATAATAGAAAGAAAATATAACGGTCATTACCCAGCAAGTACTTTTCTCATTATGACAATCATATAATTATGAGGAAATAAGAGAAACTCAGTTTTGGCACAGTTTATATGGCTTTTCTCATCACTGTCTGCTCTAAGCAACTGGCTTTGTCAAGCAAGGGTAGGTATTACAAAGTAAACAAGAGGAGAACAAGGCAGTAATAATGAGGTAGGCATGTTGATCTGCACCTGCCTATGGTCTCCCTCAAAATCAGCTACTATTTTTTAAAATGTAATATTAAATCTCTCAAAACTACAATAAAACAAAAATAAATCAAATACTCATAGTAGCAAAACACTTCTATGTGATGTCTGTTTATTTTTTTCAGAAACAAACAAAAGAGTACTAACTGTCATTATATTGAACTAAAACTTAGTAGTTCCCTATAGTAGCAAAATAATTTATTGTGCAGGGCAGTAAAATTAGAAAAGTACTATAATGTTCTCTCATATTCAATACCTGTTCATAAGCGTTTTGTGTGAAATTACTATCCATTATCAAATGTTGGATGTTATTGAAAAGGTACAATGTTCAGGTACAAATTCAATTATGTTACAAGTAACAGAGGTAATATAGGACCTTAATAAAAAATAATAGTAAAAAATGTTTAAAAAGAAAACAATGTTCTGAGATTTTAAATGGTTTCTAATTATTCTTAACGGTAACTGAATTTTGAAGACATCCATGTACATTATTTATTGGTTTTTTGTTTTGTTTTTATTAAGGTAGTTTTGAAGTGGTCTTTAGGGAGAAATTAACTGGCATTTTTAAACAATCCTTGATTTGAAATGCAATTATTATTATTATTATTATTTTTTTTAGTTTTTACTGGATTAAATTTATATATAGGATATGATAGACACAACTTTTAGAACAGTATTTACCTTTGGGGAAAGGCCAGAAAAAAAGAGAATAGAGAAACACAGAGACCACTTTCATGATGGGGCTGGTTTAATAGTTCCTGGATTGGATGGTGGGCTTAAACGTATGTTTTGTAATTATTTTTCAAAATTTACATATATATGAAGAACACTATTTCATACTTATCCACCGTTACATAATACAATTTAAAATAAAACATATATGAACAGAATCAATATACTCCTTTAATAGAGATATTTTTTTATTTGTAACTTCAAAGGAAAGAAATTAATAGAAAATGGGAAAGGAGTTTTAAATGACACACAGTATATGAAGAAAATAAATTATGAATCCTGGATTAAATTCTGTATGCCATCTACTGTTCTGTTAAAAAAAAAAAAAAAAAAAAGCCTCCAAAGTATTTATCTTCATATTTAAAGTTTTTTATTTACTTCCCTAATTAAAAAAACAAACAAACAAAACAAACATAGGACCATGATTTTATGTCAAACATAGGACCATGATTTTATGTTATAATTCTGTGTTAGAATTATAACACAGAAAACTACTGATATTATATATGAGGGAAGGGCTACTGGAATCTATATTTTATATTGCAATCATTAATCTCTTTGTGTCCCAGTTTACTTGCCTATATAAAAGTAAGAGGTTGATAATCACTATTTTTTTGTTTAATTGCAAGATCCTTAATTCCACATACAAGGCAAATTTTAAATGGTATGAGCATTGTGGATCCCAAGCTATGGATTGATTTTGTTAGCAGTTATAACAGGATTATTTCATCTGGTTTAAAGTTCTAGGTTTATGTTCTTACATGTTTACTGCTTTGAAACTTGTGTACCAAATTTATAAAGGTATAATGATCTGATAAAGTTAGCTTGTTTCTGTCTAGGCATTATAAGTAAAAATATAGTAGTACTCTGAGTATCTTAACATGTTATTCATATTTTACTTTATAATAAATGTATTAATATTTTTTATTTGAATTGTTTCTTTTATGTGATCAGTTTCTTGTCTCTGGAAATCTTATGTAATTTAGCGATTTTTCTAATGCTTTTGAGTCCCTAATTAAATTTAAATTTAAATATATTTCCAATTAAACATGTTGTTTCTTATCTTACTTTGAACCATATGAAAAGCAGCAAAGTTGGAATAAAATAAAATAAATTATGCTGATTTTAGTGCAAAATTATACATAATGTCTATATCAAATTATTTGTGTATGTGACTTTGTATCTTCCAAATGATATTTATGAAACATTTATGAAATTATAATATTAATTATTATTCTATAAGGATATCTCTATGTTTGTAATCACATAAAAAGCAAAGCAAAATTGTTTTTATTTCTGAAAATTCTACGTTAAATGACTATTTGATTATTGTTAAATTTGATGTTTTAAAATAGATTATATTTCTCTTACTAATGCATGTCTTTCTTTTGTGGCTAACTAATTATTTTATCAATACATTTACATTCCACTCTCCTAGTTGGATTATCCATCACGGATACACTATGAGGCTTCTTGATAGTAGTCCTGTTTCAAACAAAAAAAGGCACATTTGTGAATAGTGGGTTTAAAGGCACTGAAGTCATTGATTTATTGCATATTATTTGCAAAATTGTCATTTCTCTATATTTTACCTAAGGTCAATATCAAGCTTTGACTTTCAGAAAATCATGTTTTTGTTCGATTTAATTGTAAAGAATATGTAATTTAATAACTAACCATTTTGTTTGTTTCATTGCAAAAAGAAGTCATACTTGTTAAATCATACCTTGATGGCTCAGAATAAGGTTGATTGCATTCTATAAATTTATATTTTGCACTGTAGGCTATAAGATGCAATTTATACAAAATAAAATATTGTAAAAGAGTTCATCCTAATTTCCATATGAAATCATGAAAACTGTACTTTAACATATTACTATGGTATCCTTTTCTTGGAGACTCATATATGTTAATTTTCAAGTCAACATATGACTATAATGATATTGACAAACAATTGCTTTATTTGTATAACAATGAATGTAGTGAAAATAATAATCAAGGAATACAGTAAAGAAATACAGAACCTTTATATTCGTTATAATTACACTAATGTAATAGCTGTAATGAATTGTCCTAATTTTCTTAAGGGTACAGTTTTTAATCATAATCTTTCAACCATTAGTTTTGTAAAAGGAAATATTTGCTTTCTCCATAATTGAAGCTCTTTTGTTTTTTGCAGTTTTGAGTTTCATCTACTGTCCCTAGTCTCTGTAAATCTATTGTAAAACACACACACACACACACACACACACACACACACACACACACAGTACTATATAGATAGTTTCATTGTCAACAAATTACAATTACTCTAGTACCTAGAGTAATTATTACATTGCTTATATTATGAAATACTTTATATTATAAGATAGAAAAATAAGATATTTGTTAAAATACTGATACAGGTTAGCTAGCATTTCTCCAGGTAGACAGGGAAGTCCCTGGTGGAATAAACAAAGACAGCTATATCCTAAAACTTCAGGTTTTGAAATCACTCCTTTGCTTCAGGACATAATGTAACAAGGCCTTGAGGTTAATCATAAAATCCATTTTGGCTTGACATATGGAGCTGATCTGATAGATAAAGAGCGGGTTACTTTGCTAATTCCTTTAGGATAGGCAAGAAGAACAAACATGGTAGACGAATTTCATTAGAAGGTGCCAGTTTCCTTCTTCAAACAGCTCCCCTTCCCCAAGCAGGCAAGGGAAGGTATAAAAGTAGGAACTTTTGCTTCAGGCGTGGGTCACCCCCCATTTGGGACCCCCTCCCCCTCGGGAGCTGCAACCGCTTCTCCTGCCTCTAATAAACTATCCTGTTTTTAAAACTTTTTGCCTCTTCCTGGTCCATCGGCTTCCTGAAGCCATTCTTTGGCTTCACAAGACACGATCCCGGCCTGCACTCAGAAACTGCCGGCAGATCCAACATCACACACATCAATACGTGAATCTCTTTTTTCCTCCATTATCTTAGGACATTACTTTGATATAGGTTATATTTAAAAGTAAATGAATTTAACATTCCTTTGAAAAAATACAGTTCTAAGGAAGACATATTCTTGGCAAAAAAGCTGATATTTTTTATTATCTAAAATAAATATATTTTAGAAAATTGTGTCAAATTTTTTACGGGTTTATATTTGTTGCTGTTCTTTAAAACAATATGATTTCAACTCCGTTCAGGGATTACTTCTAGCAAATGTTTTAGTTGTATCCTGATACAACTTCCAAGGAAATAGAAACTCTGTTTTCCTCCTGATTCCCCTGTGGAGTCTTTGGCACACAACCTGAGCTCTATAATCTGCTGTAAAGCAATGTTATATAAAAGATGTTTACCTGCATACATCTTTTATGGTCATTTGAAGGCTTCAATTCTGCAGGGAACCCATTTCCTTTTTACCCTGGGATCTTTTTTCATCGTGATTAAACAAAGGCCTTCTCACTAGCATAGATGAGATGAAAGGATTTGTTGAGCCTCTGTCACATCAGGCCGGTGATGACAGATCCCTATCTATTTTAGGAACAAACTTCAAACTAGCCACAGGTGATTTCCTTTCCATGCTGAATGGCACAGCAGATATTATGCTTCCCACAACAGCTTATTATTTAACTCCATGACAGAAAAAACAAGTAAAAACTTAAGACTTTTAAAACATAAGCACACATATTTTAAAACAAGAAGTCATGTAATTCTCTTGAATCTTCAGTGTGTTTCAACAAGCATACTAATGTATGCTATTGATTTTATAAAAAAAAGATAAATTGCTTATTTTCTATGTTATAAAAATAGAAATGGACTGGATACATGATATAGATGGATGGATAGATAGATAGATAGCTATTATAGATAGATGCAAAACAATATATAGCTGAGTGGGTATAATATTAGAAAGATGAATATCTAACCTTCATTAAAATACCGATCTATTGTGATGTCATAGAAATGGTGGCAGTGAGGTGGGCTTCTTGAGTTCTCCCTTGGAAGTTACTACAAATTGAACTTCTATAACTTATCAAGGATTCTCTGCTCATCACACAGAACAGCTAAGATACACGTATGAGGATTACCTGAAGGTGGGAAATCCGGGTGAGTGGGGGAAAAGTGTGGGGACAGGCCCACATCTGCGGCTGCAGAGACAAACAGCCCGAGGACACAGACCAGAGATCACAAGAGCCAGGCTGTGGGCTCCCTCCCTGCGCTCCACAGTCCTGCCAAGAGATCAGCATAGAGGATGGCGGTGTCCAGCATTGGACACCTGGGGAAGAGGCTGGGCAGGGAGATGAAAACACCTGCCTAACCAGCCCCCACCTTTTCTGGGTGACACATGCAGGGGTCAGCAGCAGGGGCAGAAGCAGCTCTGGGCTTTCAGCAGCTCAGAAATCTCAAGCCCTTCCCATCTTCTGAGGGAAGAAGTGCCCTAAGACTCAGGAGACCTGGGCACAGGGAATAAACCCACCTCCCAGTGGCTGGCTATGGTACTCTCATCTAGAACTGCATTGTCAGGGTCATTCTGGGAGCCAGGTGGCCGGCTCTGCCTCCACAGGAAGCATAGGAGATTTTGTACAGCAGAGGACATCCTGGAGATAGCCAAGACTGGGATTTTCTGTTTTATGTGTTTTTTTTTTAAATATTATTATCATTTTATTTACATGTGGATGTGCATATATGTGTGTGTGTGTGTGTGTGTATGTGTATATATATATATATTTATTTTTTTTTTTCCCCTTTCCATCTCACTTCTTTTCTTTTTTCTCTTCCTTGCTCTAGTTTTCCTCCTTCTTGCCATTTTTCTATATTGATGTTTTTTCGGTTTTTTGGCGGGGCATGTTGCTATTTTTTGTTTTGTTTCTTTTGTGTAGTTTTTTTGTATTTTTGATATTTTTGTTTGTGTTGATTGTTGGTTGTCGGTTGTTTTTACATGTGAGTGCATTTGGTTTTTGTTGTTGTGTTTGTTGATTTGTTTTCTTATGAAATCACCCTGCACCGGGATCCAGCTCAAGAGACACATGAATCAACACACCCAGAGGCCAACTCCAAACCAAACCAGAACATTACCAGATTTGACGTACAAGTGACATACCGAAAGGGAATTCTCTATAGTCACAAGAGCCCATAGAAGCCAAGCCTTATCTGAGGAATCAGCACTCACACAGCACTCATACACTGTAGGCATAGCCAATTCTCACAACTAGTAAACCTGGGAGTCAATCTCACCTACTGACAAGCCAAAAGCAATTAAACCTCAACTTAAATAGGAGAACGAACACAACACAAGGGACACCTCTGGAGCACACACACAGGAGAATAGGAAAATTGTGCAATTCAAATATAAAGGACGCATACTACTTAAGTCCACCGTGAAAAAAAACTGAGAGACCTAGGGGACCTACCTAATACATCAAAGCAAACACAGAGTTAGCCAGAATGAAGAAAAAAGAAACATGTCTCAAATAAAAGAACAGAATAAACTTTCAGAAGTAGAACTAAATGAAATAGAGGTAACCAACCTATAAAAGACAGAATTTAGAACACTGATGATAAAAATGTTTAAGGAACTTAGTGAAAACATAAAAGACAGAGCAATCATAAAAAATAAACAGGACTAAAGAATACAATAACAGAAATAAAGAACACAAAGGAATTACCAGAAGTTAGATGAAATACAGGATCGAATCAGCAATTTAGAAAACAAGGTAGCAGAGATCACCCAAGTGGAACAACAAAAAGAAAAAAAGAATTAAAAACCATGAAAATAATTTAAGATACCTGTGGGATAACATCGAGCACAACAACATGCACATCATAGAAATACCAGAAGGAGAAGAGAGGGAGCAAGGGATCAAGAATATATTTGACGTAATAATGACTGAAAGCTTCCCTAACCTGGTGAAGGAAACCAACATACTAGCCCAGGAAGTGCAGAGAATTCCAAACAAGATGAACCCAAACAGGCCCACACCAAGACACAATATAGTTAAAGTGGCAAAAGTATTGTATTTAAAGACAAAGAGAGAATCCTAAAAACAGCAAGAGACAGACAGGGATTTACTTACAAGGGTGCTCCCATAAGACAATCAGCTGACTTTTCCACAGAAACTTTGCAGGCCAGAAGATAGTGGCAGGAGGTATTCAAAGTGATGAAAAACTAAGGCCTACAACCTAAATTGCTTTATCCAGCAAGGCTATCATTTAAAATTGAAGGAGAGGTAAAGATCTTCCCAGAAAACAATAGGCTAAAGGAATTTATTACTACCAAGCCAGAACTGCAGGAAAAAAGCAGAAGAAAGATGAAAACAATCTAACTAATGAAGACCAGAAATACAAATAGCAAAATGGCAATAACTATGTACCTATCAATGATCACTTTTAATGTAAAGGGATTAAATGCTCCAATCAAGGGACATCAGTGGCTGAGTGGATAAGAAAACAAGACTCTTGCATAGGCTGTATACAAGAGACTCACCTCAGATCAAAAGACACACAGGCTGAAAGTGGAGAGATGGAATAAGACATTTCATGCAAATGGAAATTAGGAAAAAGCTGGAGCAGCAATACTTATATCTGACAAAATGCCTTTAAAATGAAGCATATAATAAAGGACAATGAAGGGCACTACATAATAATAAATGGATCAATCTAACAAGAGGACATAACCCTAGTAAACTTCTATGCACCCATCATAGGAGCACCTAAATATATAAAACAGATATTGACTGACATAAAGACAGAGATCAGTAGTAACACTATCATAGTAGGGGACTTCAACACACTGCTGACAAGGGCCAGATTCTCCATACATAAAATAAATATGGAAAAAGCGGCCTTAGATGACGCATTGGACCAGTTGGATTTAATCAATATTTTTAGAGCATTTTACCCCAAAACTCCAGAATACACATTCTTCTTAATTGCACATAGAACATTTTCCAAGATAGACCACATGTTAGGCCACGAAACAAGTTTCAATAAATTTTAAAAAATTGGAATCATATCAATCATCTTCTCTGACCACAGTGCTATGGAATTAGAAATCAATTACAAGGAAAATAACTGGAAGACAAACAAATACATGGAGGCTGAATAACATGTTACTAAATAACGAATGGGTCAACAATAAGATCAAGGAAGAGATCAAAAGATACCGCAAGACAAACAAAAATGGAAACAAAACAACCCAAAATCTATGGGATGCAGCAAAACCATTCCTAAGAGGGAAATTCATAGCAATGCAGGCCTATCTAAAGAAACAAGAAAAACCTCAAATCAACAGTCTATCTTTACACCAGGGAACTGGAAAAAGAACAGCAAAATAAGCCCAAAAGGAGTATAAGGAAGGTGACAATAAAGATCAGAGTGGAAATAAATGAAATAGAGAAAAAAAAAAAAAAGAAACAATATAAAAGATCAATGAAACCAAGAGCTGTTTTTTTTTCAGAAGATACACAAACTAGATTAGACAATCCTTTAACCAGAAAGATTAAGAGAGAGAGAGAGAGAGAGAGAGAGAGAGAGAGAGAGAGAGGACCCAGATAATAAAATCAGAAATTAAAGAGGAGAAGTGACAACAGACATTAGACACCACAGAAATACAAAACAAAACAAAGCAAAAAAATTAAGAAAAATACTATGAGCAACTATTTGCCAACAAATTAGACAAACGGAAAGAAATGGATACTTTTCTAGAAGCATACAACCTTCATCAGCTAACTCAAGAAGAAAGGGAAACTCTGAATAGACTAATTACTACCAGTGAAATTAAGTCAATAATCCACAAGCTCAAAAAAAACAAAACCCTCGACAAGATGGCTTTACATGTGAATTTCACAAACCATTCAAAAAGAATTATCACCTATTTTCCTCAAATTATTCCAGAAAATCTCGAAGGAGGGAAGGCTCCCAACCTCTTTTTATGAGGCCACTATCACCCTTATTCCAAAATAAGACAAAATCATTAAAAAAAACAAAACAACACAAGAAACAAACAAGCAAAACTACAGGCAGATATCCCTAATGAGCATGGATGCAAAAATCCTCAACAAAATATTAGCAAACAGAATTAAGAAACACGTTAAGAAGATCATACACTATGATCAAGTGGGATTCATTCCTGGTATGCAAGGTCGGTTCGATATTTGCAAATCAATTAATGTGATACACCACATTAAAAAATGAAAAATAAAAATCATATAGTCATATCAATAGATGCAGAAAATACATCTGACAAAATCTAACATCCATTTATGACAAAAAAACAGCTTAAGCAAGCGGGAATAGAGGAATCATATCTCAACATATTAAAGGCCATATATGATAAACCAACAGGTAACTTCACACTCGTTGGGAAAAAGCTAAAACCATTCCCCTGAAGATCAGAAACAAGACAATGTTGTCCACTTTCTTCACTTTTATTTAACATAGCTATGCAAGTTCTAACCACAGCAATCAGAGAAGAAAAAGAAAAAAAAGGCATCCAAATTGGTAAGGAGGAAGTAAAATTGTCATTATATGTAGATTACATGATACTGTATATAGAGAACCCCAAAGACTCCACCAAAAATACTATTAGAATTGATAAATGAATTTAGTAAAGTAGGAGGATACAAAATTAATATTCAGAAATCAGTTGCATTTGTATATGCCAATAATAAAACATCAGAAGGAGAAATTAAGAAAACAATCCCACTTACAATTGCTTCAAAAACTATACAATACTTAGGAATAAATTTAACCAAAGAAGTAAAAAACATGTACTCAGAAAATTATAAGACACTGAAGAGAGAAATTAAAGATACAAATAAATTGAAACACATACTATGCTCATTGATAGGAAAATTAATATAGTTAAAATGTCCATACTGCCTAAGGCAGTATACAAATGCAATGTGATTCCTGTCAAACTACCAAGGACATTTTTCACAGAAACAGAACATATTATCCTAAAGTTTATATGGAACCATAAAAGACCCCAAATAGCCAACAGCAATTTGAGAAATAAGAACAAAGTGGGAGGTATTACTATACCTGACACCAAATCATACTACAAGGTTATAAGTAATTAAAACAGCATGTTACTTGTATAAAAACAGACACATAGATCAATGGAATAGAATAGAGAGCCCAAAATTAAATCCATGCCTATATGGTCATTTAATCTATGATAACAGAAGCAAGAATTTACATTAGGGTAAAGACAATCTATTCAATAAATGGTGCTGGGAAGCCTGAACAAACACATGCAAAAAAATGAAGCTGGACCACCTTCTTACATCATATACAAGGATAAATTAAATGGATTAAAGACTTAAATGTAAGATCTAAACAATAAAACCCCAAGAAGAAAAGATAGGAAAAAAATTTGCAGACATTACCCTTAGTAATAATTTTTACTGATATATCCTCTCAGGCAAGGGAAGCAAGAGAAAAAAGACATATTGCTTTACATGTAAAAAACAGAAAAATTTTTTCACAGCAAAGGAAACCGTCAATAAAACAAAATGGTATCCTACTGAATGAGAGAAGATATTTGTCAATGATACATCTGATAAGGGGTTAATCAAAATTTATTTAAAAAATCATTCATCTCAACACCTAACAACCCAATTAAAAAATGGGCAGAGGACATGAAGAGACATTTTTCTAAAGAAAACATACAGATGTCAAACAGACATGAAAAAATGCTCAACCTCTCTAATCATTAGAGAAATGCAAATAAAAACCACAATGAGATACCACCTCACACCAGTCAGAATGGCTATCATCAATAAATCAACAAACGACAAGTGCAGGTGAGGATGTCGCGTTATGGGATCCCTTGTGCACTACTGGTGGGTTTGCAGACGGTACAGCCACTATGGAAATCAGTATCCAGGTATCTCAAAAAGCTGGAAATGGAACTACCTTCTGACCCAGCAATTCAATTCTTAGTATCTATCCAGAGAAATCCAAAACACTAATTTGAAAACATTTATGCACCCTTTTTTATTGCAGTGCTATTCACAATAGCCAAGACATGGAAACAACCAAAATGTCCAGCAGTTGATGACTGGATTAAGAACCTGTGGTATATTTATACAATGGAGAATTACTCGGCCATAAAGAAGAATGAAATCTTACCATTTGCAATGATATGGATGGAACTAGAGAACATTATGGTAAGTGAAATAAGTCAGTCGAAGAAAGACAAATTCCATATGATCTCACTTATGTGTGGAATTTAAAGACTAGAATACAGGAACAGGCTCATCAGAAACAGTCTCAGAGATATAGAGAAAAAACTGACGGTTGCTAGATGGGAGGGGTGTGGGGATGGGGGAGAGGGTGAGGGGATTAGAAAGCACAATTGACATGGGGATATGAAGGGTACTTTGGGGAATACAATTAGTAATGTTGTAAAGATTTTGTAGGGCATCTGATGGACAGTTGTCTTATTGGGGAGACCAGTTCATGGAAGGTGTAGGTGTCTGAATGCTGTGGAGTACAACTGAAGCTGAAGCTGAATAGTAACGGGGGTTGACTGTGGTTTTATATAGTCACGGGAGGTGGAGTGCAGCTCAGGGAACGGGGTCAGTGGAACTGTGGCGGCTATGTACAATGCCGGACAGGTGTTAGATTGAGGGAGTGGGTTGTTACTTGTGAGGCATGTAAATGTCCAAATATTACATTGTTTTGTACACCTGAATCTAATCATATATATATATATATATATATATATATATATATATATATATATGAGAGAAGATATTTGTCAATGATACAAAGAAATGAAAAGAAAAAAAAACCTATCAATGCCATAATTCAAACACTATTGCTGAAACAGTATTCCAGAAAAAAAAAAAAAAAAAACTTTAAAAATGAATTTATGTAGGATTTAATAAGGCCTGTGTGTATCAAGTTCCCAAAAGCACATAAAATAAATAATTATGTTTCAAAATTCATCACCAGCAGCAGTAGCAGCAGCAATATTATAATCAATATTTACTAGATTCAAAAGGTTCTGGGCATGCTTCTATATTTTTTCATACACTCTGGCATTCACTGAGTTTCATAGCTCTATGAGGTAGGCACAAACAGAGCACAGAAATGTTAAATAACCACCTGAAGATCACAAATCTGGAAGAAGTAATTTGTAATAAAATATTATTTAGTTTCCTCGTGAACAAGAGCATTGCTCATGATTTATATCTTTGCATGTAGTGGCTGGATTGTTTATCTTTATACATGTTACTAAGTCTTACAGTGCTTCTAGTAATATAAAATTTTTGTCCTCAAATCCTTTCCATTAGAACATTAATTCTAAGAGATGATAATGGGTATCACATAATCAGTAAATTTGAGAAATGTTCTACTGAGGAAATATAAACATTTTTTATTATAACAATTTCTGAGATATTCAATTGCTAACATGTATTGTGATTCACAGAGAATAGCATGCAGTCGCCAATTATTTTTGACCATGGCAACACATCTTTTGTTGTTTTAATAAAACAATTTATTTTCTTGATGAATAAGTCCATTAGTTTTATACTTTTATAAAATATCTTATAAAATATTGACAAAATGGTATAAAGTACAAATAGGAGGACTGTCCTCTATGCCAGTTCATCTAAAATATGGCCACCGATATTGTGTAAAACCAAGCAAATATATATATATATATATATATATATATATATATATATATATATAAAATTATTTTTTCCAGAAGAAATGTAGATCAATATGATGAACTAGTAGGGAACGAATCTATCACTATATGAGAAAAAAAGAATTTATAATTTTCTCCAATTCATTTTAATTAATATTCCCTATCATGCCTTGTTCTTGAAGAGTAAGAGGTATTATTCAATCCTCACCTACTTCCATATGTAGTAAAATAATTAGCCTGACCGTGAAGCCCATACTCTTATGATAATGCTAAGGAAAATTATATATATTTCTGAAACTACATGTGTCAGAAGTTATTTATTTATTTCGGCATTCATCCACTTAAGAATTCATCTAATCAATATTTTTTACCAGATGACATCATAGAAATGGCAGCATGATTTGAGCCTCTTGAAATTTCCCCTGGAATTTACAACAAATTGAACAACTACAATTCCACAAAGATCTTCCTGAACAACAGACAGGCAAGACTAAGAGACACACAACTGAAATCATCTAAAGGTGGGCAAATTGTGCAAGTGGGGAAGGAGGAAAGGGGGAAAGGTGGAGATGTGGGCCACTCAGGCACAGGAGCAGACCAGAGCTCAGAACACTGAGCTCCCTGCATTCCTCAAGGCAGCCAAGGGAAAGAAGACAGTAACCTACAAAAGGAAGCCCTTTAGATTATCATCAGATTTTTCAGCAGAACTCTACGAGCCAAGAGGGAGTAAAATCAAACACTCAAACTATTGAAAGAGAGAAATTATGATCCATGAATAATATGTCCAGCAAAGATATCCTTTAGATATGAAGGAGGAATAAAGACCCTTCCAGACCTACAAAAGAGGGAGTTTTCTATCACAAGACCTGCACTACAAGAAAGACTGAAGGAGACTACTTGACCTGAATAAAAGGCAAAAAAAAAAAAAAAATATATGAAACTATGAGTGATATTACAAACAGAGAGACAGTAGCAAGAAATGGCGACAACTACACCAAATAAGACACTATAAACTTAAACATAATATACAGTGAAAAGAAGAAAAGAAAAAAAAACAATAAAAAATAGAAGAAAAGACAACTTGCTACTGCAGAGCAGAAATCAACTCACAGTATAAATAGGGACGATTTATAAATAGGATGACAACAACATCAAAGGGGAGAGAATAAAGGTCTGAACGGGCAGAAGGGAGTGGAGAAAGTAAGCATGCTGAACAAAATGGAATACTCCAAATATGAAACTTAATTTTACATAAACTTAATGGTAACCACTCAATAATAATAATAATAATAATAATAATAATAATAATAATCCAGAACTGAAATATGTAACAAAGAAACAGAAGAAACAGAGGGGGAAATCATAGACTGCCACCACACTGAAATAATAGACAGGAAAGAAAAAAAAAAAAAAGACAAGAAACAATGGAGACACAGTCCTACCAGAAAACCAAAGATAGAATGATATGAAATCCTCATATATCATTAATCACCCTAAATGTAAATGGACTGAACTCACCAATAAACAGGCACAGAGTAGCAGATTGGATCAAAAAACTAAAGCCAACCATATGCTACCTCCAAGAGACACATCTCAGCTACAAGGACAAATGTAGACTCAAAGAAGACAGGGTGGAAACTGACACTCCAAGCAAATAGTATTCAGAGAAATCCAGGTGTAGTCATACAGATATCAGATGAAAGAGACCTCAGGACAAAAAAAGTAAAAAGATACAAAGATGTACCTTTCATAATGAAAAAGGGGACAATAAAAAAGAAGACATAAGAACAACAGTCATCAATATTTTTGCTCCCAATCATGGAGCACCAAAATATACCAAGCAACTACTAAAAGAACCAAAGGGAGAAATTGATCAAAACACAATTATATAAATACATCATTGACAGCTACGGATAGACCATCCAAACAGAAAATAAATATCAGTCCTAAATGATACATTAGATGAAATGGACATCATTGACATTTTTAGAGCACTTCATCTTAGTAGAACATCAGACTATACATTCTTTCCTAGTGTACATGGAACATTCTCAAGGATAGACCATATATTGGGACATACAACTAGCCTCAGCAAATTTAAGAAGATTGAAATCATACCAAGAATATTCTCTGATCACAAGGCTTTGAAACTGGATATCAACTGCAAAAAGAAAGCAGGAAAAAACACAAATATATGAAGATTAACACCATAATTTTAAAGAACTAGGTCAAAGAAGAAATAAGAAGAGTGATCAAAAGATACATGGAAACAAATGAGAATGAAAATATATCCTACCAAATTTTTTGGGATGCAATGAAAGCAGTTTTAAGAAGGAAATTTACATCATTACAGGCCTATCTCAAGAAACAAGAAAAATCCCAGATAAATAACCTCACATTACACGTTAAGGAACTAGAAAAAGAAGAACAAATTAAACCCAAATCAGCAAAAGGAAGGAAACATAAAAATCAGAACAGAATTAATGAAATAGAGAAGAAAAAGACTATAGAAAAAATTAATAAAACGAAGAACTGGGTCTTTCAAAAGATTAATAAAACTGACAAAACCTTCGTTAGATGCACTAAGATATAAAGAAAAAAACACACAAACAAAATCAGAAATGAAAGAGGGGAAGTAATCACGGATGCCACAGGAATACAAAAGATCATCCAAGAATACTATGAAGGGCTATATGCCACCAAATTCAATAACCTAGAAGAAATGGACATGTACTTAGAAACATATAGTCTTCCTAGACTGAATCACGAAGAATTGGAAAATCTGTATACACCGATCAACAGTAAGGAAATTGAATCGTTCATCCGAAACCTTCCCAAAAGCAAAATTCCACACCAGATGGTCTCACTAGTGAATTCTACCAAACATTCCAAGAGGATCTAATACCTTTCCTAATCAAACTCTTCCAAAAAACTGAAGAAGAGACAATATACCCAAACTCATTTTTATGAGGCCAACATTACCCTGATACCAAAACCTGGTAAGGATAACACAAAAAAAGAAAATTACAGACCAATATCTCTGATGAATACAGATGCAAAAATCCTAAACAAAATTCTAGCAAAGTGAATACAACAATGCATTAAAAAGATTATGAATCATGACCAAGTGGGGTTCATCACGGGGGCATAAGAATGGTTCAACATCCACAAATCCATCAATGTGATACATCACATAAACAAAATAAAGGACAAAAAATCATGTGGTCATAGCAATAGATGCAGAAAAAGTGTTTGACAAGATACAATATACATTTATGATTAAAACACAATAAAATGGGTATAAAAGGAAAATACTTTAACATAATAAAAACTATATATGAAAAACACTCTGGTAATATCATAATTAATAGTGGAAAACTGAAGTCCTTTACTGAAGTTCCCATTCAGGAACATGACAGGGCTGTCCTCCATCACCTCTGCTTTTCAACAAAGTTTTTGGAAGTCCTAGTCAGAGCAATCAGGCAAGTGGAAGAAATAGAAGTCAGCCAAATAGGGAATGAAGAACTTAAATTGTCATTTTTTGCAGATGACATGATGGTATATCTAGAAAATTCTAAAGACACCAGGAAAAAGCTATTAGAAACAATAAACAAACACAGTCAAGTTGTCAGCTACAAAATCAATGTACAAAATCCACTGTGTTCCTATATGCTAACAATGAAACCTCAGAAAAAGAAAAACAAAACAACAACAACAAAAAAACCAATTACTTTTGCAATTGCAAAAAAAAATAATAAAATGCCTGGGAATAAACTTAATAAAGGATGTGAAAGGCCTATACACTGAAAACTATAGGACATTTTAAAAAGAAATTCAAGGAGACACAAAGAAATGGAAAGACATTCCGTGTCCATGCATTAGAAGAATGAACATAGTTAAAATGGCCAGAATACCCAAAGCAATATAAAGATTTAATGAAATCCCCATCAAAATCCCAATGGTATTTTTTAAAGAAATAGAACAAAATATCATCAGATTTGCAAGGAACCACAGAAGACCCTGACTAGCCAAAGCCGTCATAAGAAAAAAAGAACAATGCTGGAGGTATCGCATTCCCTGACTTCAGCTTGTATTACAGGGCAAAAATAATCAAAACAGTATGATACTGGCAGAAAAACAGACACACAGACCAATGGAATAGAATTGAGAACGCAGAAATAAACCCACATAAATATGGACAGATAATTTTTGACAAAGAAATCAAAAACAACAATGGAGAAAAGACAGCCTCTTCAATAAATGGTGCTGGGAGTATTGGAAAGCCCAATGTAAAAGAATGAAATTAAACTGCTATCTGTCATGCTGTACGTTGGGTTCAAAGAGGATTTTATTAATTTGACCTCAAAGGGAAGGGAAATAAATGCTAAAATAAATGAATGGGACTATGTCAAAATAAAAAGGCAACCAGCTGAATGGGAGAAGATTTTTGCAAACAATGCCTCCGATAAGGGGCTAATATCCAAATTACATAAGGAACTCATAAAACAACCACAGAAAAACAAACAATCCAATTTGAAAGTGGGCAGAGGACCTGAATAGACACTTCTCCAAAGAGGACATACTGATGGCCAATCGACATATGAAAAGAAGCTCAAAATAATTAATTATCAGATAAATGCAAATAAAAACCCCAGATATATCACCTCACATCTTTTAGAATGGCTATCATCAACAAGAAGACAAATAATAAAAAGCGTTGGAGAGGATATAGCAAAAAACGAACCTTCATACACTGTCGGTGGGATGCAGATTGGTACAGCGACTATGGAAAGCAGTGTGTAGGTTCCTCTAAAAATTAAGAATAGAATTACCATATGACCCAGCAATCTCTCTCCGGGGTATTTACCCAAAAAATCTGAAAACATTTATCTGTAAGGACATATGTGCTGCAAAGTCCATTACAGCTTTTCTATTCTGCCATAAGTAAAGATGAAATAGTGCCATTTGCTACAACATGGCTGTATCTTGAGATTATTATGTAAGCGAAATAAGTCAGACAGAAAAATTCGAGAACTGTACGATTTCACTGATACCATGTTTCCCCAAAAATAAAACCTAGCCAGTCCTTCAGCTCTAATGTATCTTTTGGAGCAAAAATAAATATAAGACCCAGTATTATATTATGTTATGTTATGTTATGTTATGTTATGTTATGTTATGTTATGTTATGGCATGGCATGGCATGGCATGGCATGGCATGGCATGGCATGGCATGGCATGGCATGGCATGTCATATTATAAAGATCTGGTCTTGTATTATATTAAAATAAGACCAGGTCTTGTATTCATTTTTGCTCCAAAAGATGCATTAGAGCTGATGGTCTGGCTAGGTCTTATTTTGGGGGACACACGGTATGTAGGATATAAAACTGAAAGCAACAAAGGGACAAGACAAACAAGCAAAGAAACAATACAATAGTTTAGTGATTATCATATATACCATATATAATATATACAATAGTTTAGTGATTACCAGAAGGTAAGGGAGTGTGGAGTGGTAGATGAGAGTAAAAAAGATCAAATATATGTGATGGAAGGAGAACTGACTCTGGGTGGTGAATACGCAATGTGATATATAGATAATGTATTACAGAATTGTACACTTGAAACCTATGTAATTTACTAACCATTGTCACCCCAATAAACTTTAATTAAAAAAAGAGATATACAAATAAGTAAATAATTATAATAGAAACATTGATCTTATAATTGACAGTTTTTAATTATCATACTTGTATTTATGCAATTATTACTACTACTGATGATTAAAATAATGGCTGCCATTTAGTGACCACTTCCATGAAAGTCTCAGGTAGAAAGTATATCATAAAAGTTAAGAGCACAGATTTTGAGTAAAGTGCCTGTATTAGAATCAGATGTGCATTTTTATGAGCTGTTTAGGCATAGTCTACATAGCTCCACACATTAATTTTTCTCACCTATTATTTGTGAATGATAATAGAGTTGTTCTGAGAAATAAGTGAAATAAAACATTTACATTTCAAAATTAGCAACTGAAAAATAACAGACATTCGATAATTGTTAAGTTTTATCTACACCAGTGGGCTTCCCATTTTGTTAATATTCCCTCTAAAAGACTTCAAAAATGTTGTCATAGTTGTTTTAAATTGACAAGATAAACACAATGTTATAAATTTTGGCATTCTTTGCAGAAATAGAGAAAAAAAAGTTAAATTTCTGGATTATTAGAAATAATAACATTAAAAATTTTAAATGATGCTATAAATGTGTGTGATGTCAATAAAATGTCATCGCAATGTGATACCCTACATCATCCTCAGAAAAATAAACAAGTTCTTAAAAAAATTTATTTAAATGAATAAGTGTGTGGAAATAGAAGGTGTTTGAGTATAACCATGCCAATCAATCTGTGAACTCCAACGTTATATGCCAAAAAATATATATAACCTATCATTACACTGTATGCCTACTGACCTATGTATCAACTAGTACCTTAAATGAAGTTTTCCTTCAATTATGTTGAAAAAAATCAAACAAAAAAAGGAAACCACTTAAATAACAAAATCACTTGTTACCCAATCATTAGTATAGTTCACTTTTTAAATATCTAGATCAATATTTTAAAAATTCTTTCTGTGGCTTGTTTAATTTAACTCTCCAAACAGATCACCGCAATGAGGTTAGAGACATTTAACATTTGTAATGTTAGGTTGTGTCCTGCAATTTATAACAGCTGAGTTTGGAAAAAAACTCATGAGAAAGTCTCTGGCAGATGATTATTAGAAATGAGTATATGGAATTTGAAATTCTGGAAATTTATGTCCTTAATGCTTTTTATTGCCAAATAAACATTGAAACATTTTTAATAAACCTGAAGTGCACGTCTCATTTTGAAGAAAGAGATCATTTTCAGTCCTCAGATCAATTCTGTCAGTAAGTAAAATCATGTACATGTTTATAATAAGGAAACAAATTCTTACAGAGGTTAGATAATCTGCCAAAGTCATAAAACTAATGAGTGGCTGAGTTGGGATCTATGCCAAGGTAGTCTAATAATGTCAGACTTGTACTCATTTCATTACATGTGCTGGAACAGAATGTGCCTGAACCATCACATTAACGCTCACAGTGAAAAGTACACTTAAACAATTTTCGAGAGAGATTGGATTTTTGTTAGGACTTTGCAAAAAAATGCTTTTTGGAAGAGGATAATATCATGCGTAAAAAAATACCTGAAATATCTATTTCTTCAGTTACAAGATTTAAGTTAGTCCACATATTAACATTTGAATAATCTGGATGTATATTGCAAATGACAGTATAACAGTCTAATTTGCAGAGTTCCCTTTTCTTAGTGATACAGATGCATATGATTTTTCTATTGATAACATCAAATCTAAACTAAAGAACAATAAAAACATCTAGAAATATAATTGTACAGAATAAATGTGGTGAACTTACATGAAATGACATAATATTGAATAGAAAGAAATATCATCTTGGTTCCTATGAATGTGTATGAAACTTTATGTCTATTTAAATATAATATAATCTCTGTACTTTTTAACCAATTTAATCAGGGTACAGGTAACTAAATGTTAATTGTTTTATAATTATTAATGCTTCTGAAAAAGCATATGAGTATTCTGCTTAAGTTCACTGACTGCATATTTAAAAACTTAAGAAAGATTAAAATAAAACAAAAAATATGACATTTGATATCTAGATTTTCAGTTTTAAAAAATCAACCATATGTTTATTATATATTACATATATATATATATATATATATATATATATATATATATATATATATATATATATATATATATCAAGACCTAAAATGATTTTAAGATGCCGTAAGATCATAAATTCCTGTGTAATAGCATTCTGAAGGAGTGGATGTAATCTTCTGTTTAAGTCGAAATAAAATAAAGACAGTTCTGGTTCTCAAAGTTATCTGAAATTCCACTTTAATAACTTATTTACCCCTGATCCATTTTTTTCTTAATAGTAGCATCTACTACAATTAAACATTTGTATAAAAGTACCACTTAATTAACTATGTTTCTTAATGCTGATATTAGATTCCTATACGAAAATATTGGGAGTTTTATACATTTTTATTTAATGGTAATTTATATTTTTACTATCATGAAGCATACCGATGTTTGTTTTCATGTCATATTACCAACATGTTATTGTAACTATAAATATATGTCATTATTCATTTCTCCCAAGACATATAATGTACCCAAAAAATGAAAGAACTCTAAGGTAATCTCTGGACTTTACGTGATTATAATGTCTCAACGTGGATGCATTCTTTGTAATAACTGTACCATTCTGGTGAGTGATATTGACAATGGGGGAAGCTATACAGGGCTGCAGGTTTGGGAAATCTCTGTACCTTCCTCATAATTTTTCAGTGAAAATGAAACTGCTTTTAAAAATGTTTTTTAAAAGAAAAAGAAAAAAAATCAACCAACAACTTCAAATCGCACCCACCTACAGTTTGCCTGTCCCTACTTGCCATCCTGTGAATAACAACCTAAGTTTCAGCATACTTTCCAAGAATTTGAACAGTGAACATTTTTCAAAGCAAAACTGCTTCTTCAATTTATTCCATAAATCTATTGATTGATTAATCTAGTAAGTAACAGGTTTTGATTGGTTTGCTCCCTTCATCATAATTCTTCATAAGAGGAAATAAAACTGATATAAAGTTTTGACCTGAGGGCATTCCATTAAATTTTATATTT
This sequence comes from Rhinolophus sinicus, assembly GCF_057876585.1. Lineage (NCBI taxonomy): Eukaryota > Metazoa > Chordata > Mammalia > Chiroptera > Rhinolophidae > Rhinolophus > Rhinolophus sinicus. The sequence continues at coordinate 158,686,725 of NC_142516.1, forward strand.
ATAAATGAAACAATAAGTGCTTATTTAAATATCATATATATAATAGTTATGAATATATAATATATATATCATATATATATGAAAATCCTATGTATATACATATATAACATTTTATATTAAATATAAGTGTTTTTCTAAAATATATATCGCCAATAATTATTGAAGATTATATATAGATAGGATTATTAATTACTTGTCATTTTTGTCATGCTTATACACAAACCAAGTACATTCACACATCATCAAAACAACAAATAAATAATGAGTCCCTAGTATGTTACAGACAGTTAACTATTATTCTAAGTTCATATATTATCTGATATTCCTTTGATGTCAAATTAGTATTTTTGTTTGCTTCCATTGAATCATGTGGAGTTGTGCCTGAACTTAGGAGGGAAACTTTGATCAAAAAGCATTTCAGATAGCAGTCTAGTTTCATTCTTTCGAACGTTACTTTCCAGTTTTCCCAGCACCGTTTATTGAAGAGGTTGTCTTTTCTCCATTGCATGTTTTTGGCTTCTTTGTTGAAAATTAACTGTCTATATTTATGTGAGTTGATTTCTGGGTTCTCAATTCTATTCCATTGGTCTGTGTGTCTGTTTTTCTGCCAATACCATGCTGTTTTGATTATTTTTGCCCTGTAGTACAAGATAAAGTCAGGAAGTGCGATACCTCCAACATTGTTCTTTATTCTTACGATTGCTTTGGCTATTTGGGATTTTGTGGTTCTGCCATAAGAAAAGATGAAATAGTGCCATTTGCAACAACATGATGATGGATCTTGAAATTATTATGCTAAGCGAAATAAGTCAGACAGAGAAAGTCAAGAACCATATGATTTCACTGATACATGGTATATAAAATTGAAAACAACAAAGAAACAAGATAAACAAACAACGAAACAAAAACTCATAGACACAGACAATAGTTTAGTGGCTACCAGAGGGTAAGGGGGAGAGGGGTGGTGAAAGAGGATAAAAGAGATCAAATATATTTTGATGTAATGAGAACTGACTCTGGGTGATGAACACAAAACGTGATATACAGATGATGTATTACAGAATTACACACCTGAAACCTATGTAACTTTACTAACAATTGCTATCCCAATAAACTTTAATAAGGAAAAAAAAAAAACATTTCAGATCCTATGAAATAGAGAGGAAAATTCAAACAGTTTTATAAATAGAATGAATAACCTTAGATTTTCTGTTGCCTTGAAAAGTATGTGTCCATACACATTTACATGTCTCTGCTGTTCGGGTCATGCTAATTCTGGTCAAACTTTCTAGAAACAGTGCCAAAACAGAGGCTAACCGATTCCCTTAAGTAAACTTGAAAAGGAAGATTTCAGAATAGTTCCAGAGTTTTATTTTATCTCATGTTTCTCAAAATCTCCTTCTGAATCATATTTGCTTATCTTCCTTTGTGACGTTCAATTATATTCTCTATTACTATCCCTAGCCAAGAATTCCTAGCATTTATGCCTTGATCTTGTCTGAAACTTCTGATTTTATTTGAACTTCATTTGAAGTTTATGAATATTGCTCTCTCAAGAGGACATGGTCTTGCTTTCAAACTTTTGTTTTTCTTTTTTTCCCATTGTCAATTTTACGAACTCTTTACTTCCCCACAATTACTGATCAGGTCAATTTAGATCACACAATCTTTTCTAAGTGCAAATATATGCTTAAACACATTTGACTTACAAAGCCTCATCACTGTAAAATACAGTTATAGTTTCCTGCTGTTAAATTAATCAAACAACATGACCCTTAGAAGGAGGTGGCTCTAATGTCTTGGTGGTCATTATAAGAAACCAAAATCTAAGCCTATAAATACCTGAAAGTTATGAAATCAAAACCGAAGTGCAACCAATGTCTAAAAACCAAATTAGCTTTAAGCTATAGCCAACCAATTATTTCCTTACTTTAGCTTCTGCTTTTTTCTATACAAATCTCTCCCCACAGTTCCTCTTGATGGGGTGCTCCTAACCACTTCCAATTTGATGCTGTCCTATTAAAATAGATTTTTGCTTAAAGAAATTCTTAAAATTTTAATAAGCCTCAGTTTGTCTTTGAACACTATACTTGGTGAACACTACAAAAGCAGAGTTAAAATTATACAAATTTCTGGGTTTTCTTTTATTCTCTTAAAATTTAAACTTGCTTTAGAATGTATCCTAACAAAATGCTACATGAATGGATATCATTAAAATATACTTTGCTTAACAAAAATTCTCTTATTGGTTTAATAATATATCAGAATATTCAAATAATATGTATCTTCCTATGATGTGTAGCTCTTTCAAGTGATGGTAGGATAATAGAGACTAAAGATACTGTAATATGATATTGGACAGTTAAGTAATTTATTTGAGCCTTAATGTCCTCATTTTAAAAATACTTTCATTGACTAAAATTACCATTCTATGATACTTGAAGTTTTAAATATTGCTATTGAAGTTGTCAAGAATAGAAGAAACATGCATTTTTTTGAGAATTGTAAATAAAGATTAGAAAGTTTAAATGTTCTGAAGAATAAATGGCAATCTCTACTTCAAGAAAATTTTGTAGAAATACATGAAGACCTACCATATGAAAAGGCAAAGACTATTTAGAGTGTCCTATAGCAAGAGAGTCAGCCTCAAAAATAGGCAGAGGAATGGGAACACATCTTAGTGGTAAAAGGCTTCGAGTATGTCCTGATAGAAGGTTTTGGGCCTGGGGAAGCTCTAGGTGTGTTAATTAGAAGCAGGGTATCCTAACTGATTGGTTAGGGGTGCACATTTACCACAAAGACTGATTGGTTGACTGCATAAGTCATGTTTTTGTTATCCACATCACAAGTGACAGAGCAAATTATAGACATGCATCAATTAAATTGAGCATAATTCAGTGTTCTGTGACTTTAAATTCTATCATGAAACTAAAATAGATTTATTTCACAATTTGTATGAAATTATTAAATTATTTCCATTAGGTTTCTTGAGTGTGAGTTGATACATGTCATAATCACTCAAAAGAAGCAATTGTAATTACACTGACAAGAATATTAATTTCGCAAGTTTTCATCATTTCAGTCTGTAAACTAATTTAAACATGACTAGTGGGAAGAGACATCTTAGTAAAGAAAACATTCACCTTTCAGGTTGTTATTTTGTAAATAACTTGATTTAATCTAATTATTTTAACATCATTGTTTTAACAGAATATTGTTTTCTGTAATGAAATTGTGGTACTTGTAATTAGTACAAGCAAGACATTATGTTAACTAAGGATACCAATAAAATAGTAATCCAAGCTTTCATTTAATTTTTCCCAATTTTGTTTGTTACATTTAATGTTCTAGAATAAAAGTTATTAAATAGTTTTATCATTGTAACTTTTGTGAGAAAAATATGTTTCATCATCCAATGTGTTCATAACAAGTTATAGCCAACAAGTATAAATATAACAGTAATTAGAATAGTGGAATTCATGGAATTTTTCTTCCCGAGTTTCTCACATTTACATAACGTACTGGGAGATAACTAAGCATATGCTGTGTTCTCATAAACAAAGCAATTCTGGAGGAAATTGCTACTTTAGGAGAGAACAAAAATACTCACTGGTTTTAAGTGCTATGTTTAATAACTAGGTATAATTATAAAGATTGACAAAATGAAATGATGAGAAACATCATAGAATTAAAGTAAATTATGTAAAAGCTAATTAAAACACAAGTATTATAGAAAATTATGCAAATTACTAGAGTTCAATTTTACCACTATACATCAACAAGAGAATACAGAGATTTCTATAATTTAATCATAATAATTAAAAAGAAAAAATTATTATACATTTATATAGGACAAAATGCGATCTGGTAAAATTTTAGTTCTCCACATTTAAAAATGTCATCTTTACTGTTTAAGTTTTCTTAATCTATAAAAATCAAAAAACATAATAGTTGTGATATATAGAATGGCTTGACACTTTATTTATTGTTTTATTTACACTGTAAAGTTTCTAGCAGAAGGATTAAAAATGGAAGTTGGTTCAACCAAACTGTAGATCTCACAAGCTTTGTAAGAATGCACATTTCAAAGAATGTATACTCTCTTCTCAAAGGATATACTGGACATCTCATTTGCATCTAGAATTAAATCATAATAACTCTGTCTTCTCAGTAATTTAAAACTTAACTCTAAAATACTAGCTAAAATCTTATCTTAAACATTATCACCTCTTTGTTTAGGCATAGTTAACCAAGGTTTATTCTATTGTGTTCCAGATTTTCACAGTATGCAAATAGGTTTCACTCAGCCAGAGGATATAATCAGTAATCTTTTAAAAATAATCAGATAGGCTGTTTCCATGTCTTGATCACCGCAAATAATGCTGCAATGAACATCGGAGTACATATATCTTTATGGATAAATGCTTTCAGATTTTTTGGGTAGATAGTGAGAAGAATTAAGAATACTGGGTCATATTCTTCATTTTTGGAGGAACCTGCATACTGTTTTCCATAGCGGCTGTATGAGGTGTATGAGGGTTCCTTTTTCTCCACAGCCTCTCCCACCATTATTATTTGTCTTTTTGATGATAGCCATTTCAATAGGTGTGAGGTGATATCTCATTGCGGTTTTGATTTGGGTAAAGAAGATATGGTACATATACACAATGGAATGTTACTATGCCAAGAAAAAAATGAAATACTGCTATTTTTGATAATATGGATGGATCTTGAAATTATTATACTAAGCATAAAAGTCAGACAGAAAAAATCAAGAACCGTATGACTTCACTCATATATTGGATATAAAACTGAAAGCAATAAAGGAAAAAGACAACCAAACAAAGAAATAAAAATTCATAGAAACAGAAAGCAGTTTAGTGGTTACCAGAGGGTATGCAGGGAGGAGAGATGGTAGAAGAAGGTAAAGAGGAGTCGAATATATGGTGATGGAAGGAGAACTGACTCTGTGTGGGGATCACATAATGATATCTTATAGAAATGCACACTTCAAACCTATGTGAATTTCCTAACCATTATCACCCCAATAAATTTAATTAAAAAATGAAATAGGCTTCTTTTTACAGATATTTATACAGAAAACCTTTTACAAAACTCTGAGATTCTTCAATAAAAGAACCATTTATGTTTATTTAAAATGATTTGTCCACCCCATATTCCAAAAATCTTGTGATAATTCCACATAAAGCAAGAGCACAGTAAATACAAAATAAACAAGTCAATGAATAAATAAGGCAGCCCTTCCCAAAATTATTAATTGAAGTTCTTCAGTTGTCAGGACCAAAAATCACCTATGCATAATTAAGCAGAAACTAATTTTTTTGAGAGTTTTCAGAAGTGCACAACATTTTTTGGGAACTGGAGAATAAATCTTAATTAGTTCAGAATCTAGTACAGTTTCTGTTTCGGATAACAGGAACTATTATTTCACAGATAGATAGATAGATAGATAGATAGATAGATAGATAGATAGATAGATAGATAGATAGATAGATAATCGCCAACAGTTTTTCTCTTAGCCCTGTCATCACTTTGCTCATTATTTACAAATTTAGATAACTAAATTACTATCTAACTTGGGTCATATCCCTTTATTTAGATAAAGAGGACATTTATCATTTTTGCCTGTCCAGGATTACTTGATTCCCCCAATGGCTCCCGGATTACCATTTGAGGTATTGTCTTTCCACAGAAGCATTTCCTTTAAACAAGGCCATACCCAAACCATGTCCAATTAAACTGACATGCTTAGCTAGTCAGACTCCCTACAGTATTTTCAATCCTCAAGGAATGATAAAAGGGAGAAATCATAACTAGAGTCATGCTTTGCAGCGGAATCGTTTTTGAGGTGTGAATTTGGCCATTGAACAGAATGACTGCTCTTTTTATAGTATCAAATTATTTAAAAGTAAAAGAACAACAAAAAATATATAGTAGTCTCCCCTTACCTGCAGTTACATTTCTGAGGTTTCTGTCACCTGGAGTCAAATGCAGTCTGAAATATTAAATAAAAATTTCAAAGATAAAAAATTCTTAAGTTTTAAATCATACAACATTCTGAGTAGCATGATGAGATTTTGAGCTATAGTGCTCTGTCCCTCCCAGAATGTAAATCATCCCTTTGTCCAGTGTATCCTTACTGTATATGCTCCCCGCCTTAGTCACTTAGTAAGCAGCTCTTTATCAGCTTGACAATTACACTATCACAGTGCTTCTGTTCAAGCAACCCTTATTTTACTTACTGCCCCCAAAGTTCAAGAGTAGTGACTTTTTATATTATATTGTTATAATTGTTCTATTTTATTAGTAGTTATTGTTGTTAATCTCTTACAGTGCCTAATTTATAAAATAAACTTTATCATAGCTATGTAGGTATAAGATAAACATAGTGTGTCTGTTGGTACTATCCATGGTTCAGGCATCCACTAGTGGTCTTGGATTGTATCCCCTGTTGATAAGAGGGGACTACTGTATGTGTGAATATATATATATATATATATGTGTGTGTGTGTGTGTTTGTGTGTGTGTATACACACACACATCTATATGTATATCTATATATATACATGTATATATGCATATGTGTATATATATATATATATATATATATATTCATTCTATTATAGTGTATTTGTGCTTATATTTATATATTTACATTTATCTATTTTAAGTGATTTATTTCATTCATTTCTGGATTCTGACATTTTGGAAAACATAAACAGATGTTTTGATCCAAAGGACAATCATCATTTTCTCTTCCTTCCCACTCTCATTTTATGTGCTACTTATTCACTGCCTTTACCATTTTTATTTTTTCGACAGGTTACACAATTGTGAGATGAGATATGATTCAAATATTGGAGAACTATGAACTAAGATGAACTCTGTAATACGAAGTATTTTTGGCTTACCAAGATTATTCCTGCTTAATAGCATTTTTTTTTTTTTTTATTTCTTCAACTTTACTGATCTGAGCTACCCAATTTCCCATCTCAATTAAACAAAGCTGAAAATTATTAAGTATATTTCTCACTTCATAATTATCAGAAAGAGGCACATAAACTATGCCTGACTGATTAAAAGTTCTTAGCTGGGAAAACCACTCATCCGGTTCACTGTGTGTCTGTATTACCCTAGCAACAAAACCAGACTAAATATTACAGGAAATAAAAAATTGCAGATACATATCTATCATGAAATTGGCAGCAAAATTCTTAACAAAATAAGAGGCAATTAAATTTAACAATATAAAAACAGGTAACATGGCATCATCAAATGGATTTATCTCTAAAAATCAAGATTGTTTTAAAATTTAGTCAATGTGAACTTGTGTGCCCTACTAGGATTGAGTATGATGGTCTAGAATTCTTTGATAACAACTAAAAAACTGTATATATATATATATATGGAAATATATATATATTAAATAACTTTTTTTCAGACATTGAGCAACAGGCTATACTTCACTATATTAGTGTATTTTACAAATAACTATGATCTCTGGGTTATGATCTCGGACAGAAGGTAGACAAGTGAGGTGAGTCCTAGAGTGTCTGGAAGCAACTTTTAGAGCACAACTCTGAGAGAAAGAACTAAAAAAGTGCCTAATTGTTTCACTGTGTTGAGCTGACAAGATAGGCTTTGGGAGAATCAAAAACTTCTAGAAGTTGTTGAGTACAGTTCCTTAAAAGAGAAAACTATGTAAAGAAACCGCATTAGAAATTTACATGATTCCTTTTGTATCTTTGACTTAATAGCAATCTGCATGAGTAGTGTGAAACTCTATGCCACCCAAAAATAAATGCAATAGAAATTTATGTTTCTGGGTCCTCTAGATTGAAAAAATGGCCAGAGCTTAAACACAGTTGGTCAGGTGTAGCGATCTCATCGAATGAATGGATAGAAGACTCTAGTATGGTCACATCATAATAGAATAGCTAAGATAAGCCTTAATGTAAAGTCAGTATTACCGTGTTTCCCCGAAAATAAGACCAGGTCTTATATTAAGTTTTGCTCCAAAAGACACATTAGGGCTTATATTCAGGGGATGCCCTCATGAAAAATCATGCTAGGACTTATTTTCCAGTTAGGTCTTGTTTTCAGGGAAACATGGTAGTTGCATCATCTTAAAAACTTTTAAAAAGCCTCAATTCAGTTAATATATAATAACTATCCAAACATATTTCAAAATATTTAAAAGGATTTCAATAAAATTCAATATTCAACAATACATTCACAATGTCCTTTCTATCAAGAATTATTTATAAGCAAATAGGGTTCATCTAAGGAATATGAGGATGATTCATCTTTGGAAAATGAGTTCATGTAATTTACCACATGAACAGATCTAACACGCACACACACACATTCCACTTTCAGGTGGAAACATTATTTGACAAAATTTAACAATCACAAAATTTTCAACAAATCAGAAATAGAAGAGAGATGTTAAAATCATATAAAGGGGATCTAAGAAAAACTTATAGAAGCCATCATACTTGATTATGAAAGACTGAATACTACCCCTCCAAAATCATTTACTGGAATAATATTTCATTACTTATCGATGTAGTTCGTGTGAAGATGAATAATCAACATCAAGATCATACTTTAATTAGCATGAGTAAACACATTATTTCCAAGCTTTCAAAGTTTGAATGAGTTAATATTTAGCAGCTTGATAGAGACTTTTCTCAGTGTGGTATGAAGACATGGGGAAGTTGGGGTATCAAGAAATCAGTGCAGTCAGATAAATCAGTGAAACCCAATTGTAATCTACACAATTACCTTTTCTATCATTTCCTGGTATATGAATCATGAGTGAAGCTTATCAATGTAAAACGACACATCTGTACATATTCAATCTAAAGGTGCATATTACATGAAGTCTTTCAAAACTCTATGTCTGAAAATCTGTTTTTGTGGAGTTAGAAGTCTCCACATGACAACAACAACAATCTCTACATTAGCTGCATTTTTTCCATATAAATTCATTCTCTCTGAAATATTAAACAGTGGAATACAAAGAGTACACTGTTTAGCTTTTTGTATACCATTTCAATATAATAATTATATTCCAACATTTCAGGCTATACTTCACTATATTAGTATATTTTACAAATAACTATTTGTCTACTTAACTACTTTTATTATGGTGTTTCCCCAAAAATAAGACCTAGCAGGACAATCAGCTCTAATACGTCTTTTGGAGCAAAAACTAATATAAGACCCAGTCTTATATTATATAAGACCCAGTATTATATTATATTATACCTGGTATTATAATATATTAATATATGACATATGATATGATATGATATGTTACCCAATCTTATTATATTACAGTAAAATAAGACTGGGTCTTATATTAATTTTTGCTCCAAAAGACACATTAGAGCTGATTGTCTGGCTAGGTCTTATTTTCAGGGAAATATGGTACTTGTGTACAGGAAAAATTAAATTATGTCAGTGTAGTCACTATGTTTAAAAAGTTTTTTTTATTAAGTTGATATTCAATGAATATCAATCTTTCTCAAACAAAGAACCTGACTTATTCTGAAAATCTATTCCTTACCAATTTATAGTCTCTAAAAGCAAGGATACTTTGTAATTTTAAATAGTTGTATAACCAAAAGCAATTTTAGGTGTAATCTAGTCCACTTTTCTTGTTTTACAAATTGAATCTCAGAGAGAAAGGGTATATTAGTTAATATTGGATCGTTTATATTAATTTTTAGGTTACCTTATAATTTATCAGACTAGAATTAATGACTTGATAACAATGACTAGGTTAAAAGAATTTGTGTAATGAAAGTAAATTTGAATAGGCTCAAAATGAGGAAGAAACAATGTTAATATGTATATATTAATTGAAGAATACAATTATGACGATGTATGATATACACATATATAGTCACACATTTAATTGAATATATAATAATTTTCTGACATAAAATATGGAATAAGTAGTAATTAAAGTAAGTTTTTGGAAAAACTATAATATATTTTTGGAAGAGATATTCAGTTTAATCAAGGATATACTTAGGAATTACACATTTTAAAAGTAGCACATAGCATTTTTTATTTTATGGTCTAATGCTAATTTCATTGCGGGCTTTTAGATTTTCTTTGTGAAATAAATAGGGAAGCTTTTTAGATTACACTTATAAATCCTTATGTCTATAGCTAAAAGTCGCTTCTTTTTTAAAGGTGTCACAAGAATCCCTCATGCATTTGACATCTATTGATCTCATCTACTTAATGGTTTTCTTTTCGGCTATAAATCTATGTCCTGGTCTTATTTTAAAACACTAATGACTCTCTTAATTTTCTTTTATCTTAAAAAGAATAAAATACAACATTTTAACATTCAAGCTGGACAGAAATAAAAGTAGGTGTAATTTTTAGTTTCTCTCAAGTAGATTACATTTTTTTTTTTTTTTTTTTTACAAACTTGTATACACAAACATCCCGGAAATAGCAGCCAAATATTTGAAAATGAGTAAATGTCCACTTAATATGGACTGGAAATTAATAACAATAAAAATATATATTCATATTTCATGAACTTAAACCTGAGCCCACAAGCTTCTCCTCACAAATCCCAATGCTTAGCTGTCTCATTCCTAAACCCTCCAATACTGTTCTCTGACTATGAAGGAAATGAGAAGTGAATATTATAATGAATATTGATACCGCTATTTGGTAGCTAGACCACAATGTCTTATTATGCAAGTTGAGGATTTCAGAACCAGAAAAAGCATTTAGGAAACTCGGAGGAATTTCTCCAGTCATTAGAAGAAGAGTTATTCCAAGATGATTAGAGAGCAGCTGACAAACAAGCAGTTTATCAAGGAAAATCCTGTAGAATTGCTTTGTTTAAATATTTGTAAAATAAAAATTAAATGGGTAGTGGATAGAAAATGGGACGGGAGGAGCTACACAGACATTCAAATACCACTGTAAACTATCTTTCCAGTTCCATCGTGATGTTCAAAGTTAAGAGTAGTTGGCTAGAGATATTTTTGTTTTTGTTTATTTTAATGTACTTTGTAGATGATAAAAAGGAGAATAGGCTTTTCTCATTGTCAAAGTTTATGGATAATGATGCTGGTGATTTGAAGACTGTGTCAGTTTAGTAACATGTCTCCTTGCAATAATGCTATTGCTGCCTTATATACTAGGTCATAAAGTTCAAAATATTATGATATGTGTTAAAAAAAGATGATAATTTAAACTAAGAAAGTAGTTCACATTCCAGAATACTGGTCAGTTTCAAGACATACATAGACTTAATGTCAATTGTCTGCTATCAATAAGATTGAAAGGAAAATAGACAGTAAAGAGGAACTGAGAGTTAGGAAAAAAGACCCAAATTTCATTAATCATCAACAAACAAAATCAAAATCAAAGTCATGTTGCATGTATATATATATTTTAAATTGTGACTAAAATATATTTGCAGTTATTTTATGTTAAATTTTTATTTAAATAGTTCTTTAAGAACTTTTATTTATCCTCTTCCCCTTGTGGAAAAGGTGTTCTGACCTTGGAGGTCTGTGTTTGATACAGTCATACTGAAGTCACATGGTTGTGTTATGAAGAGTAAATGATTTAAAGGTTTCAGTTCTCTTACAGAACAATGAAACTTTGTAAATAAATATTTTCATCATTAACACTATTTTAAGAAGTTTGTTTGTATATATTTGATATATGCAGTTTAAGATACATATTTGTACATCTTTCCTTCCTTGGTATTTGCATAGCAATAATTTAACAATGAACATTTTCATTATCTATAAAAAGTTTGTTATTTAGGTTTTATTTAAAATTGTAAGTAATTTTTAATATAATGATTGTTTAGATGTGGTGGAGAAAAATCCACTTGGACAATTAAATAAAAGTTTTGACAAATAAAATGTCTTTTACCAAATTATCATTTTTCTCTCTAAATTCTTAGTAGTTTCTCTATTCCAGAATATGCTTTACTAAAATTATGCTTTAATTGTTCATAGATTCAACATTCTATTTAATAATTATTTATTAAATATTTACCATATGTTATCCACCATTCTAAGTGCTGGGAATATGAAAGGGATCTCTACTTAAAGTCTATATTCCACAAGCAGAGGCAGAAACTGATTCCCATTAGATCAAAGATCATCTTGATTTTTTTGTTTGTGTTGTCAAATTTAATTGAATTCATGCTCTTTTTTCACACCTGAATTTTCACTTTTAGAATAAAAAGAAAGGATTTGCTAATATGTGATCCTTGTGTTATTCTTAATTATACAAAGTAATATGCAGAATTATTGTAATTTTCAAAAATAATCTAAATCAAAGCATATGTTTATAATGCCCTCACTGAGATTTGATGTAGAAGCAGAAGACATAGGTAAAAATAATTAATCCAGTTACTTATTAATTTATAATTTTCTTAATATTTCTTGACTGATTGCCATATTGACACTGATAATAAGGCTTTGCTTTTTTTTTTTTTTTTTTTTTTTTGCAGAACTTAATTACCAGAAAACACTTATTATAAGTTTCTTAGGTGAGAAAAAGGTAAAACAGTTTGAAATGGCAACATACAACATGGACCTTTCCTAGTTTCAGAAAATATCGGAGAAAACATTTGTGACAAAGTGACTTTGAATCTGGTTGACTTAAAAACACCAAAGAAAGCTATGAAGTGTTAGTTGCCTATATGGATTTGAAATCAGAAAACAAAACAAAACAAAACCAAAAAAAAAAAAAACTAAGCAAAAATATACTGGAATTAGCATTGATAATTTATCAATGTGAGGATTATAGATGTTTTTTGAAGATACTGGAATGTTTAGGATTGCCTAGATTAGGAGACCCTATGGCTGAATGTAGAGAAAATGTGAATGTTCAAGATTGGTTTACGTAAGGTGGCAATAAAAAAAAAAAAAAAAAAGAAAAAAAGATAGAAGGCCAACAGTGTGTGTAAGCGGTGATAATACTGACAGCTGAAGACCATTTAGACTCTTGCCTCCTCTGCCAAACCTGTTTTCATCACACCAGTGTGTGTGAAACATTAGCTCATGTCTTGTGGTTTCTGCTTCAACAACACAGAGATACATCTCAGGGTGAAGTAAAAGAGAAAGCACTAGCTTAAGATACAGCCCATTACATTAGAAAAAGTATTAGCGAAGAAGGCAGTGATCAATATCTTGGTGATGTAAGACTGGCAAGTAAGATCACTGCAGTCATGAATTCCAACCAAATGAGCTAAAAAATAGATGTGATTTAGACTTCCAGAGCATCAGCGACTTCAGAGAAAATATAAACAAACTTTGGAACACATTTTGTTCTTCAGTGGACAGCCACCAAGCAAAATAGTTAATAGTTTTAGGTAACAATTCAAATCATAACATACCTTGAGGACATGCTCCATTTGTATATCTTTGCATAAAGTTTATCCTACCATTTAATGAGGGAAATAAAATTATCAGAGGCTATCTTCCAAACCAATACAAGGTGTTGAGAGTTCAGTCTACAAATTGATACTATTAATTTTTATATGGCATGCAGTGGTAAGCCAATTGAAACATTAAAAAAAAAAAAAAAAAAAAGTTTGCCTGGAAGCGCTTTCTGGATGAAAATGAAGTGCCCAAATCTAAAGATTATGCCACTCGAATCATGATGGAACTGTCTACACCTCCCATGTACATATTATGTCTGCAACAAATGGATAAGTCCACAGAAAACATCTGAACCACATGCAACCACAGTTTGTGTAGTCAAAACATATCACTAGTGGAGGACAATGAGAAAATAAGGAAAGTAATATTCAGAGGAATTTAGGATTTGTTTCATATGATGTCATATAGAGTATAAACAAAATATAAGTTGGTATGCTTAATAGAATTTCAAAACCATGGGGAAATACTGAGTGAAATCAATTCTGTTGAATGTCATTTTCAAGTAAGATAAAAATAAATAAATAATTCATCTATCAAATGTTTAAAAAATTCTCTAAACATTGCAGGTTTAAATTACAAATACTAGCATTTCTGTCAATTGATATTGGAGAGCATATGGCTGTATGGCTGGAAATATTATTCAGCAAAACAGAGACTAAATGAAGAAAATGTTAATATTATTTTGGATATTATATTTTAATTCCAAGATTTGCAGGGATTTTGCATTTCATAAAGATTAAGGATAATATTTGATAAGACTACAAATTTGTCTTATGTTTATTTGAACATCGCCAACATCGTATTACATGACCATTTGGACATAGGGTGATTGTTTATAACAAAAACTATTACAGGCAAAAATAATACTCTTCATTTAATATTCTGAGCAGATTGTCATATCCTGATACCTTCCATGCCTTTCATATTACCATGGTATAATCAGAGATTCTCTTAGGGTTCAGGTTCTAACATCAGGAAGTGAAAGATATTAATGTCTTACATGGTTGCCTGGAGGAATGTATAACTTTAAGTTTCAGCTGAAGAGTTATTTTCCCTCTCTTAGTTTTTGTTCTCTAGATTAGTCCCACCTCTTTAGACCTTTCCAAAGATGCCCCCACATCTATCACTTATATTTAATAATTACTGATGATAACCGAGTTTCTGTTTATTGAAAGGTACCCTATCCTTGTGTTCTATTAACTTGTCACAAAATCCTCTTTTCCCCTTACCTATTTTAGTTTTCCCTTACAGATTTTAAATAGCATTTGTAAAGCTGCATACTATTTTCAATAAATTGTCATTCATTTAAAAAATAATTGTACACTTGGAAACAATGTAACTTTACTAAGTATCGTCACCCACACCAATAAATTTTAATTAAAAAAATACATTTAAATATAGAAGTGGTTATTAAATGGTCATCTACTAATTGAACAAGTAGCTTCAGTACTTTTAGGAATGCCTGGTTGGACGTTTGGTCTTTTAAAGTATAATCTTGGCTTGCTGACATAGACTGCCATGGACATATATTGCTTCTTTCTTATGTTATAATACATTTTATGTGTCTTTTGAATATTTTTTAAATTGAAAATAGGTACTTCTGATACTTTTCTTTAGAAATTGAGATATACAAAAGTAAAAAAAAGGAAAGTAATTTCAAAGTTATTCAATTTCCTATAAACACATATAAAATTAGACAATTATGATGGTGGGAAATACTTGTAGAAACAGGTGTTGTAGAAACAGTGTTGCATACTGTCCTGTATATCTTTGTTGACTTCCACTGTGTTTGGCTAATTTGCTGTTTCTGTATGTTGTGACCACAGATGAAATCTGTGTCCTGTAAAATCCTTTTAGCTTAATCAGTGTCTAGGGGTTTTCCCAGTACAACACTCACTGATACTGTCAATACCGTTGCAGTTTGAATGTAATTCTGAATTCTTCATCAAGCCAGTGGCTTAATGTCTAGCCTTATTAGGTCAATATGCCTCACTCTGGTTAACTGCTTGACAAGCCTCCCACTCAGTGAAAGCAACTAATATCAACGTCTGCTGTCACTTATAGATAAAACTTCTATATGCTTCCAGTACCACACATCTGCCAAGAGTAAGTCTGGAGCAGGAACTCAGCGACCCTCTTGAGCCATCGTATAACCTCCTTTTTCTGTAGCTGCCCCTATTCCATGAAGGTCATCTGGGTGGTGGTGTTTACCACCACCCAGATTTTTGAGATTTTTTGAACGAAGAACAGATCACAAGTCTCTTTTGTAGGTGACTTTGTTTCAAATATTAATAAATCTGTAAACTTTCCTCCACTAAATTTTGCACAAAAGGGTAAATCTAAAATACCTATATGTATCTCACTGGCTGCTTCCTTTAAACCTTCCCATTTGCTCCTTCTTTTCACCCTGTGTTCCTTAAGAAAATGGCTTATTTTACTAACCATTGTCACCCCAATAAATTTTAATTAAAAAGAAAAGAAGGCTTCTTTTTACTTCCTTCCCTTTCCTATCCTGAAGGTCACCCTCCATCTTGCTTTTTCAGAGATTAACATATACTCCCTACCTTTCCTATGCCCAAAGTGGTGAAATTACTGCCAGCAAAAATAAAATATATGGAGAAAATAGGAAAAACAAAGTCTTAGATTTGTTTTTAAGTTATAAGTAGTATCTCCATTATACATGACTCTGTCTTTCCTTGGAAACATATTCTTTGAGGGTACGAGTGATGATCAGGGCATATAGCACAGAATCTGGTATAAAACAAGCAGTTAAAAAAACATGATAAAGTAATGGGAATAAACTGAAAATAAGACTAGTGTATAGCTATATAGTGAATATATTGTTTTTATATTGAAATAATTTAAATATTTTATTGTGGTATTTATTTATCCAAATCAGCTTTAATTTCCTCCTTCAAAATGTATATTTTATTTTTAACAAAGAAAAAATTGTTTAGTTTTCAGTCTGGGTAAATAATATTTCCCCACCATATAAAACAACTTAGGGGAAGTAATCCTAAAATTATAAATGTTGCAACTCAAAAGATAATGAAAAGATATGTCATTCAAAGTAAGTAAAATAACTTAATATTAGTATGACAAGAAATAAATTGGTTTTGTAGACAGACATAAGGGCACAAACAAGCATGTTATTCTTTTTTCTTATTGAAATTCTATTACATGCAAAAAAATTAAAAACTACATTATAGTTTGTGGAAATATTTATCTAAGATAAGCATAAAATATACTTAAAGGGCACCTCTGTTCTTTTTAAAATAACTAGATACTAGGTCATGGAATTCAAATTTAAGCTTCAGAGTAGATCTTGCATGCAATGCATTAAAATTAATATTTTGACAACATAAAGGCTTACATATATTTATAGTCACTTAAAAATTTGAGAATCTGCCAAAGCCAAAATTATCTCTTTTTCAAAAAGATAAATGTCTTACTAAAACTCCTTTAAATCTTCATCTTAGTTTTACATACATATCCAGTACTTCATTTGAATGCAAATTTCTGCATGACAGCAATAACTAGTCTATAAAGTCTGATTTTGTAAATCTCTATATTGGGCTAGTTGCTGTAACTAGTAATAACTAATTAATGTCCTTAAAACAATATATTTTAAAATTAAATTAAAAAAGTAGACAAAAGGAAAATGAGTTAAATATATATTTTTTAAGATAATTGTGCTAATTATGTCTTCATTTTACTAATAAGCTGTAACGACCAATTAAAATGTGTAATTAATCAGGTTAGCTGTTAGAAACATGTAGACGTATTTGCAGCTTTTAAATTCACTCATGTTTTAGAATACTAAATTATTTTAAGTGATTTTATGGATAACATCATGGGACATAGAAAATGCTTTTTTGACTACTGAAAATTAGTTAAATTATTAAAGATTAGACAAGACTATGTGAGAAAATTGATCACATTGTTCTTTAAAAGAAAAATAATGTTTGACCTTGATGGGGCAAAAACTCTTCAGGACAACTTTATCCTTATACCTATTTTCCCCTACTACACACACACATCCTTTCTAAAGATAAGTGATAAGAGTGGTAATTTAATATAGTTTCATGAAACAGAAGCCTGTATTGTGAAGTCTTAGGCATCAATGCATCCCCGGCTTCCAGAAATGCTTAGCACAATTAGATGCGAAATAAGTATTTGTCAAATTAGTAAATGGATGAAAGGTTTGCCTTATGTGGTGGGTTCATATTTCACTGATCAGACATTATTTTTTAATTATATGTATAAATGTTTCATTTTAAAATCAATGTTAGACACGTTCGTGTCTAATATTAAGCACTAAGATTATTAGAGTGCAGTTTATACAATTCTTGAAGAGTCTTAGATTGTTCTTAATAGTTTGCAAACTTTACAAAAGGATTGTGCCATTGGCTATGGAAGAATTAAGAAGATTCTTACATCAAAGATTTTTCAGGAATATCAATTGTGTATGATATTTCCCATTTACAATCATGTAATTATGGAAAATTTGTTTTATTAATTTGAGTATACTTAATAATTACTCAAAATATTTCATTGTATACTTTTTAAACTATCATTCTTGTTTTCTATGTGCATTTTTTGTAAGTGCGTTTTTCCAACTGGGTTATAAATTCAGCTTGGTGTCAGATGCTGTTATTTAGCATCTCTGATATTGGAATTGTAAATAAGTGATACTTTAGTAGCCTATCAACTTTCAATTGCCATATATTACAATTATAATGTGCACTCAAACCACTGCTTAGAACTGAAATATTTCATTCCATAGTTAGGTGCTGCCCCCTAAAGATGATCTCAAATCATTTTTTACTGGAAATCAGTTTTTAAAAATGGCATTGTCTTTCAATATATAAGTTATTTTCTATTTTGAACATAGTCTTGTAATTAAAAGATATTTTTTGGAAACCATGAAGGAAATCAGTCTTTATTGATTTTTTAAAATGTTTTTTCTAGTAAGTAGTTTTATGTGATTAGCATAATAAGGTATTTTTAATTAAGATACTGAATACATTTTTGATAAATTGTTAGAATAAATGCAGTGAATCATTAATAGCATGATTTACAAGAAAGAATATTCAGTTTTTATTGTACATGCTGATATACATGTAAATATTTTAAACATACTCTGAAATATTTTCTAACATACATATTTATGAAAAAACATCAAATATATATGTTAGAAACAGGCAAATATTCATGAAAAAGAGAAGATTATGTAACTGCTTTTGGCATTTCAGTGAATATGTTGTAGTATATGTACTCATTATTTCAGAAGTTGTGTTCAGTTTAAATTGGATAATGTAATATTGAGTAAAATCCACATGAGCTCATTTCACAAATGACTTTTTTTAGGATAACTGTGAATTATTTAAAGAAAAATAATACTGTTTTATGCTTTTATTTAAATACTGATTTACAGAACAATACCTTTAATTTAAATATGCAGATATAGTAATTTGTTACTCTGATCTGTTATAATTCACTCTATTTTTAGGTCTGGATTTAATTTAGTAGACATTTTCACCTAAAATGGGAATTTTCTAATTTACAAATCAATTTCAAAAAAGTTAATTGGATGGTTTTACAACTTTTGAATAACTATTATCAAATAGCTTTTTACGATATTTTAACCGAGTATGAAAAATTTCAATTATGCAATAAATATCCACAAAATGTATGGCAAAGTACAGATTTAGTGGACTGGTTGACTAGTGCCATAATTATATTTATCATGCAATAGAAATAAGTCATTTAAAAATAATCTGCAAGCAAACTGAATTTTAAGATAATGATTTTGCACATCTGTACTGAAATGTGTGGTGCTTGCCTGAATATTTATGAAAATACCACTTTTCTTTTTACTCATTTAAAGGAACTTTTAACTCAACTTTATGATATTTAGAGTATGTTAGTTATATTTGTAATGAAAAAGGTGGTTTTAAGTATTTATAACACATATTACATTAAGAAAAAAGAAAAGTGAGAAAAGTTCACGTATTTATGTTACTTAACAATTACTTTTGAATATTTTTTTCTAGAATGAAGTCTTAAATTATTAATGTTATCTCTCCCTGCTAACCTGGAGAAATTACATTTATAACTTGCTAAAATAAAGAGAAACAATTTTGAAATATTTCATACTAATTAAATGTTAAACTCTAAACTTAACTAAATTTTATCGCGTGTGCGCCTGCGCCCCCGCACGTGTGTGTGTGTGTGTGTGTGTGTGTGTGTGTGTGTGTGTGTGTTGGAAAAGGTAAAAATGTTATCATAAGTAATTTAGTTTGCTGGGATTTTATAATTACTCTTAAGAATCCAAGTTAAACAAAAATATTCTGAGACCAAACAAAACATGAGGAAAAAAAGCATAAATGTGTTAATTTATTATAAAATGTTGCTTTCACTTAAATATTTTGATTTTCATCAAGTTACATAGCAAAATCACTTCCTCTCTCTCGGTCTCTCTCTCTCTCTCTCTCTCTCTCTCTCTCTCTCTCTCTCTCTCTCTCTCTCTCTCTCTCTCTGTTTTTTTTCCTACATTTCTATACCTCTGTCTCCCCCATTATACCGTATATATCAAAGCCATCTGCTGAAAAACTAAATGATCACCATAAATCTTAGTGCATCTTTATGACCATTCCATGTCCATTTATAGCTATGCATTGATAAAACAATGTATAATAATCTATTAGTCTCAAAATATTTTAATATGTGTTTTGAAATACATAACATGTAATTGCTCAATAATTTAGAATTTATAACACACCAAGAATACATTACTAATTTTATTTCCCCAATAATGTGTGAGCTAGATATTATTGTCCTCTCCATTTTTAGGTGCAGGAATTGATATATTAAAAGTTTAAATGACTTGTTCACATTTATCAGAAGTACAAGTGAATATCTCAAACAAAGAAAATGCCACTGATTTTCTTCAACTTCTCCACAGAGGAAGTAGAAATTATATCTTTCATTTTTTATAAAAAACATATTTTAAAATATATAGATTTATATGCATTATGTAAGAACCACAAATTCAAATTTTTTTAAATTTGTATATGAGCTGGATGATTTAATTTTACTTTAAGTATGCCTGAATGGGATAGCCCGATTTTTCTCCTACTTGAAATTCTTATCAAATAAACATTTTATTAGAAAAGTAAAGTGTAAGGTTATTCTACCTACTCTATGAAGAAGATTAAATAGCTACTGTATAAGAGCATTAGAGATGAGATTACTTTAAGGTCCAGAAAGAATCTCAGATAGCTCATAATAGATTGGTTCTAAACCTAAGTAGGCAGGAAGCTAAAAACAAACTGAAGATTGATTCAGTTGTAGAACTAACTGTAAGATAAAAACAAGACAATACTAATTTTTCTAAAGCTCAGCAAAAGGTTATAAGTGTTTTGTACATTACTGAATACTGATTCATGTTTATCTGTTTATTAAAAAAATAGCTTAAACAGCAAAATTATAATAAAATCCATTGGACTGCAGAAATCATTATATAGATAAACAATATGGTCTTATACATTGCTTTATATTCCACATTTCTATGAATGAGTCATACTTATTAAAATATTTTTAGTACTACAGGTTTTCCCCACTCTCTGAAAGTAGAATGTATCTTTGAAAACGTTCATTTGCATAAAGCAAAGAAGCAATTTGCCACTTATAAAATTTTTTTGAATATTTCAAGACCCCCCAAAATAACCTACCAAATCATAGAAAATGACATATACAACATCACATGACATTAACATGTAGTGAAAGCAGGAATGCACAAAATAAATGGGGATAAAGCATAGATGTTCGTAGATACAGTACAATGGTATGGTGTTTGATGCTGAGATGCTGAGTGTAGTTCCAGGGAAAAAGGCTTGGTGGGGCCACTCAAGCCGCTTGGGGAGTGCACTGCCTCTATAAACAGATGACTGCAAAACAAATTCTGAATATTATTTTCACTTTGTGCCTTCTTTTGTAAAAGTGAAAATCCTCTGGATTTCTTTTTGTTAAAGAGGAGAGATTCTAATTATTTCTCTTGTCTGGATAATTCAAAAGTCAAAAGTTCTGGAGATCCATTTTACAACAACGTAAATATACTTAACACTTTTGAACTATACACTGAAAAGTTGGTAAGATAGTACATTTTATGATTTTTTTAACCACAATTAGAAATGTCAGTATCATCAGCCGATAGTATTAATAGAAGAAAGTTGTTGGAAGGTTTGAAAAAAGCCATAGAGAAGAGTGAACAATAAATAGATAAGGAGAGAATAATATGATCCCTAGGCACCATAAGAACCCTACTTAAAGTTAGTGATATAAATGTAGAATGAGGCCAATCAGCATGTTTTTCCTCAAACGGTACTCAACTACAAAGAAGTACACGTTAGGGAGAGGCACTATGATAGGGACCTAATTAGCTAGAATCTTAGTAATGCAAAATAAGTATGATAAGAGATAGAGTGATTCAAGTCAGTTGGAGATGTATACAAATGATAATTTTAAACCATTGCAAAATTTAAATTTGGAAATTATCTTAACATATATATTCAAGTGGTGAGGTAAAGTGGAATCATCTGTGGCTACTGGGCCTCATGGGGTATGAGACTTTTCAGAGTCATAGAGGAATGAGCTATAAATACGAGAGGTTATGGGTGAAGAATAAGATACATAAAACTGAAACTATTGAGACTATAGTATGTGTAAGGACACAGTTTCAGGAGCACAAGTTTGAGGTAGAGTATTAGACTACATCATTAAAAAGCCGTCAAGGAACTGAGAGACCAGTCTATTGCAAGGATCAACTGGTAGGTATTAAAACTACCAGTAATTATAAGGGGAATTGTGTTGGAGACAATAGCAATGAGTAGAAAATAAATTGGGACTGTTGAAATTGAATGATGAGGGTGGATTTGGAATATACTTTAGCAGTATAGAAAATAGACTTTGATATTTGATTGAAACTGGTAGGTGTTAAGGAGAGAAAAAAAGTGTGTTTTCGTTGTCGTTCATTTAAAAAATCAATTCTATTGAAAAGGCAATTAATTGTATTAAGTTTCGATTTATATTTTCAAGGACATACAGCAGAGAAAAGACAATTTATCAGTAAGGAAATAAAAATCCAGAGTAAACTGCCTTCACATACTGAAAATTTATTTGTCAAATATTTAGTCGGAAAAAAACCCACAAAGGTAGAATTGTGAGAGGTTAAATATTAAGCTAAGAAAAGATAGCAACTAACTTTTTTCCTAATAATTTAATGTAAAATGGGCACAGTTACCTCAAGGACCATTGGAAAGGAAAGCCTTAAGAGTGCAAATTACACTCTTGCCCCAAATTTGAATGATTTTGCTTGATGGCTTCTAGTCTGTGTTTTTAGGAGCTATGCACCCCAAGGTCTGAAGCTGATACCTGACTTTTAATAATTCAACAAGTGATGTCTGATGCCCTTCAGAGATAGAGGGATATAACTAATAAATTTCCAAAATGAGCACATGAGCTTTTCAGCATGTTTTCAATTGTTCACTTGCTATAAAACTTAATCTGATAAGATACTTAACTAGTTAAGCTGATAAAACATTTAATTTCTTTGGTAAATATATGTATCTGCATATGTCTTGTTATTTTCATTTAGTAAGTATGCCAATAAATATCAGTTATTAAGCTCTGCTGATTAGAGAGGATAAGCTGTCACTTAATTCTGACACTCTCGTATATTAGAAAATACTTTGCTTTTGTTTTTTTAAATTAACTATTGGATAAAAACTGTTAGTGACATAAGTTGAGTACTTTTTTATCATCCTTATAAACATTATAAGCAATTGATTTCCCCTTCATACTCTAAAGTTACCTCAAGGGTAATAATATAATTAACAACCATGAAAATATCCATAGATAGTCTTACATGAAGAGAGCACAAATGAGACTAGAATAATGGACCAATTGAAAATTTAAATGATTTCATTCTCAATTTGCTCTTTTACTGTTGAAGGTTAAATACTAATGTCTGGTATAGAATGTATATTTATAATGTATAAATATCTGAAGAATAAATAAAATATATGTATTTCTTGATACTGCTATTACAGATATTATAATGAACATGGGAAAGACACTGATAGGACTCTGCAAATGCCATCACCTCTGATATTTCCTTGATGTCACAAAGTAGAAATAATGGTTTTATTTTTCTTTATCTTTTTATACTTTGAATAAATCTATATAATTTACATTATAATGTAAAGAATTAGTGAGGAGATTTCTCTCATTTCTCTTCACAATCACTACTCCCACTCCCCTCATCTCTGGTAAGTCCTCAAATGATGAGGATAAATGGTATTTATCTGTCCTTCACAGGTGCTAGTAGAGTGTGGATAATATGGAAAGAAGTGGGTTGATATTAGATGAAATTAAAGAACAAAAGGAAGAGATGTTAGGAGGAAAAAAGAAGGAAATCATGAATGTTTATTTCTCTTCTACCCATTGTGTATCTCTCCACATCACTATCACTGTATTATGCATAAGTGAGGAATACAAGTGACATGTTCAAGACCATCATCAATGTGGCAAAGTGGGTCGACTTTGTCCAGAGAGGAAGCACACAGCAGTTACCCTGCCCCAAGGAGTAAACAGTCAAGGATGATAATCCAGTCTGCTACAAGGAATGCTTACTGTCACCCCTGCGTACACAAAGAAG
Organism: Rhinolophus sinicus; assembly: GCF_057876585.1. Classification (NCBI taxonomy): domain Eukaryota; kingdom Metazoa; phylum Chordata; class Mammalia; order Chiroptera; family Rhinolophidae; genus Rhinolophus; species Rhinolophus sinicus. Next base: position 158,710,914 of record NC_142516.1, read on the forward strand.
TGCTTTACTTTAGTTTCAATACCTCTAAATATTTGTCACAAACAGGCACATATACACAAACAGATGTGTGTGTGTGTGTGAGAGACAGAGAGAGTGAGAGACAGACAGAGAGAGAGAGAGAGAGAGAGAGAGAGAGAGAGAGAGAGAGAGAGAATGATTGTCTTCTAGTGATTTTAGAGATGGCATCACCCCGATATTTTTTTTAGAATTACATGATTTGGGGGGAAAATAAATTGGGTAAAAGTCTTTTTTCATTATGTAGTATAAAGAACATAAGCCTCAAAACTGATTGTCATTTCCTTATGTCATCATTAAGACATTTCACCTGGGGAGTCCCAACTTCCTTGCTTCTAAAATGTGAACACCATAAGTGTGAAGTAATGCCATTTAGAGCAAGCTTTCTCCATTTTTCACCTCCAACTAGTCGCTTTTTGTTCTAATCTATTTGAAAATGGTATCTCCAGGTGCTACAGTCCTTTGGTAGCTTGGTGTTTTCATTTGTACCTCAATATTTATGTTGTTATCTGGCTACAACTATTAAAAATCATAACGTTCTTCAATGTGTTCTACAAATTCTAAGATATTACCAAGAAGTTTAAGTTCAGTAGTTTCTTTGGCAAACATAAAATGTTCCCAAATACTCCATTTATAAAGTTTATTTGAAAAGGTCCCAAAACTGCTGATACTTATATAACTCCTCTTTGTTTTGTTCTTGCAAAACCCAGAAGGCACTAGGGAATGATTGCAATGGATCACAGACATGAATATTTCAGCACTTTAAAGACTCCTCCTCAGCATATTGCAGAGTGTAAAACAAAGTTCTATCTAAGCTATGGTAAGGGAAAAATAAAACAAAAACCGAAAAACCAGCAATTATAAGATTATACAAATTGAAGCCAACCAGTAGCAAGTGCTTTTCTTAATGAAAAGTTATTATGATATGATATGACTAAATTGAATCTAACATTTTTCATAACAAATAAAATATAACTTTGGGTCATTTTGGCAATTTTAGAAAAGGGATCATGAGCCACCCTGAAGGGGTGAGTAAAATTAGGCTGTATTTTTTTCAATCACTTTCACACATGCACATATTCATACCTGTTTGTTTCTTTGCTAATGGATTCTAGATTCGATACCAGACTTGTATTTGGATATGCTAATTATTGTTTTTTTTAATATAAAAAAACCTATAAAAAGGAAAAAAAATGATAGCAATACTTAAAATAAGATATTTGAGAACACCGAAAGCTTACTTTAAGTTCTCTTATTTCTCTTTCGTGTTGGATTCCAAGCAGGAATTAGATAGCATTAACATCATGGAAAATTCTATGACAGTTTAAAATGGGATGGATAAAAATTAATAATTATTTATGAAGAACACCTAAATATAATAATGAATCACTTGAGAAAGCTATTTTAAAGAGCATATGCTTAAGAGAAACCTAATAATTGTATTAAAGAACATAGGAAATTTTAAGTACAAGTAAAAACTCCTTAAAAAGCAGAATATAGGTCACATAGGGAGAAATGCCACATTGCAATGATTGAATATTGAAAAACTTTACCTAAAATAACATGGAATTTTGTTTTCTGAAGTTTTTCAGACTAGGCAGTCCTAGAAAAAGGAGTAAGTGTCTGTATATACACATTGTCTCTTAGACATAGTGCTACAAAGCATCTTGTTGATAGCTGGATGGAGGGCTTGCTAATAAATTAATTATTTAAGTTATCAACTACAACAACTCAAAATGTGTGTGTGAGAGAGCAAGAGAAAGAGAGACTTCTGTTTCTGTTGTGTTGTAGAGTTCCAACAGATTGTTGCTTTCACACTAACAACACAATAAGCCAAAACTGTTAAAATATCATAGCTTTCTTGAAACCATCAGAGAACTAATATGCAAAGAGCTTAAGTGAAATAATTTTAAGAAAGTGACCCACTTTAGATAACAGGGTAGAGATGTATGGCTTTTCTGATTACAGGCAGTGTGTTCAGCGGTGGAAAATCCACTGTAGATGGAGGTAAGGGGGGATGACAGCAAAGCAGAGAGAAACCCCTCTTACACATTTTTGTCAATGAGATGTCACTAGGCAAAAAGTGTACGTCAATATGAATGAGAAAGAAGAATTAACTATTGAACTAGAAACTGGCAGTGGATATAGAATACAGAGATTTATGGTGTGGAAATTGGAGGCTCAACTGTAAAGCACAAAACAGATCTGTTGAATCTCATTTTCCTCAGATCCCAATTTCTAAAAAAAGGGAAAGTTCAGGTCTTTTTCTTGAAAACATTTAAACCTAGTGGTAGACTGAATCAAATTAAACATTCAAAAGTGTCCAGAACCTGCTCAACTATCAATCAGATTGAGGCGGCTTCCCACTCAAGTATTCTAGCTCAATAAAGACATGCCATTTAAAAATGTTAGCAATATTACAACAGTATTACAATATTATTGGCTCTGTTCTTCTGGGAATTATGATACATCCAGAAATAGGTATATACCCATATGTATTCATTTGCTAAAATTCATGAAACTGAACAATTTAAATCTTTGCTCTTTATTTTATGCAAATAATACAATTAATTTTAATAAGGAAGTGAGAGTGAACAGTAGAATATGTGAGCTCATTAACACCATATACTATCTCAAGCATTCTATAATTTCTTGATTTCTGGAAGATAATCCAGTTCAAAGGGAAATAGACTGAGGGAATTTAAATTATACTGAAAGAAAGGATGTTTATTGGAAAAAAACATAATGAAAATCACTGAGAGGTATGATATTGTGATGGGACTCATTGGGGATCATGAGTCAAAGTCAGGCAAAATAGTATTTATAAATAAAGCCTCTATTGGTGGAGAAATTAGAGATAAATATGGATGAGAAATAGTTCACCTATTCTTTCCCTGACATGCCATAATAATGTATTTAGAGATCTCCCCAGCTCATACTTTGACGAACTAGTAATTTTTTTTTTTGGGGGGGAGGGAAGGGTTGTTCTTGTTTTCGCCTGACTACTGGTATAATTCTATTTTCAGGATGAGCAAACACACATCAGTTCAGTGCATCTGGTTTTCTTGGACCTTAAGATCTGAAGGGCCTACATGTAAAGTAGTTGCACTATTGTAAGCATCACTTTACTTTTCAAACAACAATATTGCATAGGTATTTATGAGTAGTATAATTTATTTCCTTTCAAAATAAACAAAAAATTGAAATGTGTTATAGGACTAGGTTGCTGAACAATATCAATAGACTGTACATGTCTAAGTACATAATTGATATATATTTTTTGCTAATATAGAAAGTGGATGTTTTCTTGTATATTAATGAAGTATTGAGAAAAATAATTATCCCCATTATACTATGAAATCTGAGAAAACAGGAACTTCATTTATTGATGATTATGTTATCTTACAGCCTGCTAACAGATGGCATATGGTAGTTGTCAAATAATAAATAACTTAGGCAAAGCTTTCAGAAAATACTTTTTTTACACTATGCTCCAACATATCAAAAATATTTGGATTATTTGAATTCTGGATAAAGAGAGCTTATCTGAATCATAGTAAGTCTTCCAAGCTCCTTTCAAATTAGATATAATATTGTAAATTTATGGATGTTTTAGATAGCCAGACTTAATTCTAGAAATATATATCATATATCAGATCTGTGTGTTTTACAATTTAAAGTTGTATTTTATCCTCTAATTTAACAAAGCTATCTATGAGAAAATATTAGAATATTATAAAAATACTGGAGATAAGATGGGACTCATTTCATTACAATCATTTTAAATATGTATATTAAATTGTACTTGATTGCATATATTTATTCTATTTAGTATAGATTTCGCTATACTTAATATTAAAAAAAAAAACAGTTTTGAGAATATTTTTCTAGTAAAAGCCTAAAATAAAACAAAAGCTTCCAAAACATTTTCTTATGTTACTCTCAGTGTCTCAGTACCTGAAAATACTACTGAATCATTCCAATGAATATTTCAATGGAAATATTTCTGAATTACTAACTCCTAAAATGAAGACAGTCTGTAAAGGATATAAAATGAGAAAAGGGAAATTACCAGCTTTGAAGTGCAGTTTCAAACATTGCTATAGTGATATTAGTCAGAAATTCTCGTGTCATTGGGAAAGAAAATGTCAGCCTTCTGCACGATAACGGTGCAGTGATATTATGGGACTTTTAGAGACAGTAATGACTGCAGTATTTCATCCGAAACATGTCTCCCTGGAATGCAAGATTAAAATGGAGGGTCATAGACATGATTGGGTACCTATGATGTTAAAGATATTTTATTATTTTATGTTTGCTTTTAGTTCTAGATTTAAAAGAAGGAATAACCTACTTACCACTTTAAACATCACTAGCAACAAAAAGAAAGTGACTGTTTTGTCAGTTAGCCAATACATATTCCCTCATTGTTTATAATGATACTTCTCATGGACTCATTCCTGCTTTTACAAAAGTTCAAGACCCAAAAGGAAAAGACATTAGACTGCAAAGAAAAAGAAGGTTCCTGAAAGTCAGTTGTAATGCTTGACATTTTATATTATCCTGCCCAAAACAAAAAGGTTTAACAATACTTTGAGGTAACAATCTTAATGGGAAATAGATCCATCACTTTTATCTGTGCAACCATACCACACATTATGGATTCAAAGTTGCTGAAGGTTACAAAAAGCAATATACAAGATAAAGTAAAACTAAATTTTATTCACACTTTAATTTTGCTTCCTACCTTTTTATTGATGTCTATAACTTCCTCTTTTTCACAGGTTTTCCCATCTAAGCTGGTATGCAGCTTAACAAAAATGATTCAAAGGCTTTTTGTTTTACAGATTGCAAATTTGAAAATGGAGAAGAGACATGAGTGAAAAATTAAAAGCTTATTTTACAAAAATAATATTATTTTCCTGAAATATATTATTCTAGTTGTTCAATTAATAAAGACAGAATAAATGTGAAATGCCCATCAATATACAATTAGGCTGATTTTATAATTTTTTATTTTTTTCATCTACTCAGACTCCTGTAAGCTAGTCTTTGTTTGCTTTTCTCCTTGTGCTACTTGTCACCAAAAGTAGTTATTTTTAAAATTATTCCATATTGTTTTTTTACTAATTTCACATCAGCAGAGGGGCTGAGTTTATAGAAACTGATAATAGGATTCCGAGTATCTTCTTTTCTACAATTAAAACAAAAAAATGTAAAGTCAGTCTAACTGTATATTGATGGGTATTTCATGTTTATTCTATCCTAATTAATTGAACAATAGAGGAATGCATTTCAGGAAAAAACATTTTTTCTTTGGAAAACAAAGACAACAAAGGAAACTCATTTGGAATTTTGGAAGATTTCGTAGAGAGTTTTCAGGTTATTTTATGTTATTTCAGGTTATTTTATGTATATAAAGGAAATTATTTTAAATAGACTACCTGTATTGATCTTAGTTTTATTGTTCAAGATTCAGTATAGTACTCTTCTTCTATGATGGTAAAATAAGGTCAATTAAGATAAAACAATCCATCTGTCTCAGAGTTTGAGGTGTGTGTGTGTGTGTGTGTGTGTGTGTGTGTGTGTGTGTGAGTGATTATGCTCATTGTATATTTCTATATGTAGTTTTACAATATTGTACCTTAATCTAAAAGTTTTGGAAACTTACCTCTTATATAATATTTTAAAAGGTCTCTATTATGACTATTAAAACTTGGATCACCTAGAACTAAAGAAAAAAAAGAAATATAATCAGGTTAAGGATATTTCCTATTACTATAAAGATTCATGTATAGTATTTTACTATTTGGCTTATGCAATGCCCTCATGTGTGTCTGTGTGTGTGTGTGTGTGTGTGTGTGTGTGTGTGTGTGTGTGGTATATGTAGAGCCGATGAACAGGGTAGCACAGAATTTTAGGACAGTAAAGAGCACAAAGATTCACTGGAATCTGCTTACTGTGGATTAAGGATTTAGATAAAGTTTGCAGGAAAGTCCAGTCCTTAATCTTTAGAGCAGGGGTGTCAAAACTGCGGCCCGTGGGCCAACTGCAGTCCACAATCCATTGTTAATTGGCCTGCAGCAAATTCCAAAAATATATTTAGTTTACTTAAATAAACCAGGTGAGGCAATACGTACTTCACCTCGAGTGAGTGGCCCGGCTGTTTGTGTATTTTACCTCATATGGCCCTTTGTGAAAAACGTTGAAAAAAGTTTGGACACCTCTGCTTTAGAGTATTCTAATAAATTCAATCAATTCCTCATATGATCATCCTTATTCATCTATTCTTCCCTGAGAGCCTTCATACACACTACGATGCCAATAAATGATAACAATCAAAGCCACAATTTTCCTCACAGAAATTAAAAATTTAACTACCATCAAAACTATATCCTACATGGATGCCACTACATATGAGCCCTGTGGGAGGGTGTGTGGGGGAGGTCGTAGGGTTCCTTTATTCCTGGAATCATTCAGATAAGAAAATCAACTCTCTCCCCCCCCCCCCATCGTCTTAATTGTCTTTCCTGGTCATGACTAGACATACAGAATACTCGTCTAATATGCTCACATGTTTGCATAAGTATAGCACCTGCCCTATCTTGCACACAATTTAATATCTAATCCTGTGACCAAATTAAATCTAGAACTCATTATTCATCATCAGCATTATGTGCAGAAAGTCTTAGAAACACATTGAACTGCTGGTGGACTTTTTTATTGAAGGATAAATTATAAATAAGAAAATAACATTTAGTAAGAAAAAATCCAGTAAATCCTCCCTTAAGAACATATACAGAAAGTCACATAGCAAGCATTCTAGTTAGCTCATTTCATTCATTCATTCATTCATTCATTCATACATTGAATCATACTTTTTTTTCAACAAATGAGTACTAACTACCTAATATGCACCAGAAATCTAAGTTTCTTAGGGTCTTAAATGTTGTGCCTTACTTAGAAAATCCCTTACCCATTTTAAGGCTTTAATCTTATAACATTTTGTGATTGGAACTACTTCTAATGGTTTTAAAATATCTTTTTAATCCATCTAAATTTTATTTGCTATATAACATTAGGCAGAAATGTAATATTGTTGATGTTATTTAGAGTTTTTAATTTAATTCAGTTTTTATTTACTAAATATAATACAGTGCTATGGCTATTGGCTCAAATTTTGAAGCCAGGTTTCCTAGGTTCAAATCTTGATGCGTACTTTTGAAGTAAGTTTGGTCACGTAATATAACCTTTTTGTGCTTCCATTTCCTCATTTAAACAAAATGATAAAAAACACTTCTTGCCATTTAGTGTCATCTATATAATTTACTTAATATGTAAAAAGATATATATTATATAAAAGTATAGAGCAGTATTTGATAGAAAAATAAATAAATGAGCTGTTTTCTTCCTGGATTCATGAACATTCATGGTTATTTTTCTCTTGGACTTTTTATTCTGTGTCTTTTATCTATTTGACATTCTTGTGTTCAAACTCTGAGTTTGTTTTTATGTAAGTAGGTTTTGTCCTGCTTCTTCTTTTCCTTTTTATTTATTTATTTATTTATTTGCCACATTTCTTTGTTATTTAACATATTTTCATCCCAGTAAAACATTATTGACTAAACTAGTTCATATTCAGGCGGAAATCTTGTGTTAATTTTGGATAAAACTGATGTTTTTCAATATAGTTTCAGGAACATAATGTGTTTGTTTTTCTGTTGTCTAAAAAATTCTGATGCCTAATTTTAATAAATATTATACAATTATTTATTACATGTAGTGTTAGTTTTTTTATTTATTTTAAATGAGCTAACTTTCCAAATATTCCCTAACCATTTATTACAGACTGTCATGCAGGGACTCAGCTCCTGTTCCCTGTACAAGAACGCAGGATCTGGTGAGGCCAAAAAGGAACACCAACGGAGCCATGGATAGGGGAGTCATACCACGATATTCTCGCTGGCAGCTGAGTGCCAGCACCTTTCCACATGAGTTTCAGAGCCTGGAAACTGCTCTCTGGGACTGTCACCACACTCCAACCCTCCAGGGTCTCCCTCATAATCTACAGGACAAGCGTCTTCCACGAGGGGCCCTGTGTCAGGAACCCAGCTCACGAGAAAAAGTTTCAGTCTAGTTCAAGTAATGTCCCAGGGGGTGTCCCTCGATGTCCACCTACTTTCTGGGCACAGCCAGGGTTTCTCAGGGTACCCCCAGTCTTTCTGGATACTGCCAAGGTGCTTACATATTCTCGACTGTCGCTGGTCGAGACACAGGAAGAAACCATCCGCCAATACCCCAACAAGGGGTTTTCCTGCACCATAGTCTGTGTGGCGGCGGAGCGAGACATCAGAAGTAAACATCTGTCAGTTCCACTACATGGTGGTGTGTTCCCAAGCAAACAGTCAAACCAAATCAGGAAAGGAAGGCAATTCCCCACAGTCCACAGTTATTCGCCAGGGCTGTATGTTTGCATCACAATGTGTGCCCTCTCTGCAGGGTGAGGGCTCCAAGTCCTCCCCAACCTGGGGGTGAGGGATGACCTTGACCTGACCCACGTCCTCCACTGAGGACTCAGCAAGTGTTCCCTCATGGGACTACAAGTCCAGCACCTGGGCTGCCTTAGCAAGCACTTCCCAGCCCACATGGCCACAATGACCTTCGCTCTCTCTGGCCTACGATGGTTGGAGAACTGTCCATGTCTTCCCACCCCTCCACAGGGGTCCAGCTCTCCAGCAGCTTCTCACAGGCTTCCCAAAACTGAGTGTTCACATGCACAAGCTGCTGCTCCACCTTTCGTACAGTTTTAGCCAACTACACACCCTGCTAGCTATACCATGTGTCATGCAGGGACTCAGCTCCCTCTCGCTGCACAAGAACTCAGGATACAGTAAGACCAAAAAGGAACACCAACAGAGCTATGGATAGGGGAGTCATACCACTATATTCTCACTGGTGGCTGGGTTGGAGACACAAGAAGCAGGAGCTGCAATCTGCCATCCACTTTTCTTCCAACCAACCCACAACCCCCTAGTGTAGCGATGACAGTTGTATTAGTGGCTAATGGCTGACTGGTTACAGCTGATGGCCAACTAGTCACAGCTGACGGCCATCTATTACCTGAGCCAGCACCTTTCCATGTGAGGTCAAGAGCCTGGAAACTGTTCTCTGGGACTCTTTCCCCACACAGACGTATTGGAAATCCAATGTTTTTGCTTATCTGTGTTTTAAACATATTACACCCTCAAAAAGATGTAGAAATTTCCAAATTAATATCATAAATCTGTTTAGATTATTGTTCCCTTTGAATACTTTAAGTGATTCAATATCTTATAAAGCACTCCTGGATTTGGGCAGAGATTCATTTATGAATATCTTTTCCTCCCTTTTCCAGGATAACACCCACTTTCCCCAGCTTTCTTCCATTCTCTATGATCCTGTTTCCATATTTACCTGCTTACAAAGTGAGAAAAAAAGAGTTATCACATACTGATGCTTTATAATCATTCTAAATGTGATGGAATAAACATGTATGTCTATGAAATGCCCAGCTTGGGCTGTTCTGTGATGCTAGGGGGAATCTGGACTGAACAGACATGGTGTGACAGCTTGAGGAAATGGCACTAGTGAAATAAATGGACTTGCATAATTTCAGAAGAAGACACTAAGTTACATACACCCAAACTTGTATGCAAGTTGCTTATTTAAGTATTAGTGACATAAACAAAGTTACCTACAAAATACAAGCTCCTTCATAACAATCAGGAATAAATTGCTCCTTAACCTAGAACTTTCAAATTTAGCTGTTTTATAAAAATTTCCTTTTTCTTTCAGATACTATGAAATTAATAAAGTGGTAAAACCTGTGAGATTAAATTCTTGTAGAATTACTGAAATCTAAAAATATAAAATTGTGGCTTATAAAATGTGTAAAAATAACGAGAAATACAAAAACAACTAAGTTCCTTCTATTAATTACCCTTTAGGTGTGCATTTAGTTTTATACTTAGTGTGCATACATTTGATTTTATTAGCTTTTTAAAGTATTTATAGCACTTTAGAGAATTGAATTAATTTGCTTCAAAAGGTTAATTAAGGATATAGAACATTTTGCTAAAAATTTTGTAATCAATGCATAAGTGGGAAAATATTAGCACATTTAATCAATACTTTTATTTAATAATTGCACATTGTAATATTTAGGAGGATTTAATAACTATTAATCATTTGAAAATCATAATTCTGATTCAGTATTAAGCAAAACTGCACCAGTAATGAGTGTTTTTCTTTTTATATTATAGGACTCTTTGCATTTACTATTGATATCTTTTAAAAAAATATTTAATATTAATATTTTAAAGCTAATGTCATGGAACATAAAGCCCAGAAGTAACTTTTGTATTGCATTTCTTTTGACAAGTACAAGCTGTTTCTGAATGTCATTTCCTTTTCCAATACATTTTCAAAATAGTGTGTTTAATAGCAAAATCATGCTATAGAATTTACCATGATTAAAATCCACTAGACTAATCTTAAAATCAAATCTCATAATAGAGAGTCAACGAATGGTGAATGCATGCATGAAAACAGCTATTGCTTTTTTCTGCTTCATATAAACTAGAAATTAATACTGTATTTTCTAATTCTCAAACTTTTCTCAGATTTTAAATAAAATATATGAAGAAACTGTGTGTTTAAATTATATCAAGAAGAAGAACTGAAAAGTAATATACCAGATTATCTATTTCCCAAATTTCCTTAAGGAGAAAACTGTGCCCTTCCTCCCAAACCCCCCACCTCACACAAGGTTACAAAATATTGAAACACAAAATCCTGAAGAACTTCCTTATTTAAGGGTCAATCTAGTAAACTGCAAAAGTATTATGATTAAAAATAAAACTGAAAAAAGGCAGTTTTATCAGCATATATAGACCCAAAATATTCAAACTAATGATGTTTTTTAACTTAATTAATCTCCTCCGTGATTCCTTTTTTTGGTCCCACCAGTTGATTAGGGTACATAAAACATCTTAATATGTGCATACATGATTAGTGTATGTTAGCATTGGATAAACATTCCATTTTGGTTTTGTTTTAAGATTGATGATCCTCCTTTGCTCAGTCAGCACCCCCATTAGCTCTTCCCAGAACTGCACAGACTTCTAAGTCACTTGTACCTTCCCCATCTGGCCACTAGTTCTCCTGGTATCTGTGACATGGTCATCTCATCCATTGCCTCTCAATTGAAGAAACTAAACTCCCAAGCTTTTGAAAAATCACCATTCACAGAAAGTCAAAATATCTCTAGCATGGACCAATAAAGATGATATTATCAGAGGAGGGCTATCAGGGCATAACCAAGCAAAGAAAATAATCAGAACTTCAGTGTCTCCAACTTGATAGACAGCAGCCCAAGGGCCCGTAGATCAGCACAGAGATAAAAACTGCATGTGAAAAGTCGCTCTGATAGCCACAAAGGTACTTCAGACAGGGACTTTTTTTTTTTTTTTTTTTTTCTAAAGAGAGGTGTGGGTTGGAGATGATATCTAACCTCATTCATTTTTTTTATTTTGTATTTGTTTTTTAATATGTATACATTTCTAACTGTGCTAACAGAAAATACACATTCTATAACAATAATTAAATCCTAGTATTATCATATGTAATATGACCTATAGTTAGTCCACTTAATATTAAATCCAATTTAACCTTCACAGCAATTCAAGAGGTAGGAATTATGTTATTCTTACTTATAGGTAAGGAAACTTGAGGCAGAATTAATTAGTATTTTTAGGTTAAGTCAGTTTTACCTCCAGAGTCAGGATTCTGAGACTATCCCTGGCTCTTTCCTATGAATTGATAGTTTATTTTTTAACCACTACATAATACTATGTGGTCTCTGTAGGGCATTAGGTGCCTTAGAATTTGTTCTGAAATCTATAACCTATTTTGTTCCTGGTTTGCCCTAGACTCACAGGGCAGGAACCTCCTCAGACTTGGGCAAACCTCAACTGTTGGTCACCCTATCGGGGGCAGTCTAACACAGAAGTTAACAAAGTGTAGATTTTGAAATTAGACTGTCCTGGATTTACCTCCTAACTCTTCAACTGTTTATTCACCTGACCTTTCACTTCTCCTGTAAACGACTCTAGAAATTCTATATAAGCTATAGATTTCTGAGAAAGAAATGAGATAAATGTATGTGGAATTCTTATCCTAGTGCCTATCACATAGTAATCACTGGCTGAGCTTGAGCTCTTGTTAATATTATTGTCATAGAAATATATGTATATTATATATAACAAATGTGTTATATATAAATATATATATATATATAGTTGTTATATAGTTGTTATATAGTTGATATATATATATATAACAACTAGGCTCATGCTTATTACGTGAAATATCTGTAATTACACAGTTTTTTTTTTTTAAATCTATTTCAGCAAGTTCTTAGGTGAGTTTGATTTTAATTCAACAATGCTTCTGAAACAATTTGTAAACATACGTAGATTTTTAAGTCTTGGAATATTTTAATTTTTCCATCCACATTTTCTCTTTTTCTAAAATGTTTTGAAGAAAAAATATATTATTTTTTCTTTATCAACTATATTATGAAAGAGTACATAAAAACTATTTTTTTTATGCCAGAGTTTACATGTTTTAGATAATTGGAGGTATAGAAAACATTATCATTTTTAAAATGCTGAAAAGTATGCTTCTTGTAGTTGAAGAAGCTGCAGTTTCTGAACAGTCTCCGATTGTTCTGGTTTTCAGTTGTTGTTGCTTGACAGACAGAAGTAGCATGGGACATCAACATTATAACTATGCCCAGAGCTAAATTCTCATTGACATGCTTATTCCATCTGCTAAAATCACCTCCTCATGCTTGTTCCTCACTCACATTTTTGGGTTTGACCAAAGTCATTCAACATCTCCTTACATGTGTCCTTCGAATCACAGAATATGAAAACTAAACTTAATTCCCTTGAAACTAGGATTCTGGATAGGAAGTAGTTTCCAGTGAAATGGGCCGAGAGATTGGGATGATTAAGTAACACAGGCCATATACCTACTTCTGTTTTGATTATCATGCAGAGAAGCAGCTGAAGCATCCAATCTCTGCAGTCCAAAGTCTGCTCACAGACTCTGAAACTCTAGGGTAACAAAACCAGGGGCACAACTACATACAATACTTTGTCCAACTCAATTCGTTAGTGGTGACTCCTGACTTTCACTTTCAGTCACTGAAATCATTTTTAAGCATCGCATTCTCTATGTTAAATCCCTTTCTGCTTTAAATATCTAATAGTTTTGGTTCTCTCTAGAATTCAGACAGATGCTTTTAGACAGTCTGTCCCCATAATCTCGTAAAGACTTGTTCAGACATTCTGAAGAAGCATTCTCAACTGAGAGTTTACACCCAATGTCTCCCCCATCTTAGTGGCCGTTTTTTCAGTGATGATTTTTCATTCCTATTCACACTGCCTTTCTGTTCACTAATGTACTTCTCTATAGTATTTACCCAGAAGAACACTGAAATCTTCATGTTTACCTAATCACACGGTTGATACTCTTCTCTAATTTTAAGGCGTATGAAGTAGTCAGGCTAACTTTACACATTCATGACACTCATGCATCTTCTCCGATATGTTTTTCATCATTATGATTATCTTTTATTAATGCCTTAATAAAGAACATAAACCTTCAAGATGAGCAAATGTAATAGATTTAAAGCTATGAAGAATTATAGATGTAATAGCTCCCCTGGTCCTTTACTTAAATTTCCCACTGATTTCTATAATAATGTATATCTACATGTGTCAATATATTTTATCAGGTTTTCCACTCCATTTTATTACCACCAATCTAATTTAAGATTTTACTAATTTTAGATTGAAATATCATTTTAATCCCTAACCTGCCACCTTGTCATCAACCTCTCTATCCCCAAATTGCTAGAGTCTCCATGTTGTTTGTTACAGCACAGTTCTGAAAATTACATCACGGCACTCTATAGTAAGACACAACTCACATTGCCTAACACCTCTTGTCATCTCCCTTTACCTCAATCATATATAATTTTATTTCTCTATGTCAGTGCAATACTTGCAATATCACAGAAATCTATATAATCTTTCAAACAATCCATGGAAAAAGTGATCCATGTAATAAAGATAGTAATTCATATATTAAAATTATCTCAAACAATTACCATTTATATTTTCTTGTGCTGTAACACTTTTTTGGTATTCCTTTATTTCATATGCGATTACAGATATTCTGCAGGTTCCTTAAGATTATATATGTAAATGGGAACTGCAAGCTCTTAATTTTTGTTCCTCTTTTTTGTTGTTATACACTAATCAGACCTTCATGCTCTGATGCTAGTTACTTGTAGCCAATATTTTAACCTATTTCTTGCGTTTCCCAGGGAGGGTTTTATAAAAGCTATCCGACCTGATTCCTAGATAACCCAGGCGCCAGAGACCTAATTGCAAATATCACGAATGACACAGACAAGACCCTCATCTGACTGGTTTCAGAGTGTCTGCGGAGCAAGTTGAAAGCGGGAAAAGAGAATTTCAAGGTCTCCAGGAGAATTTATGAATTTGTTTTGCAAAACTAAGAAATGTCTCTAAGGTCGCTATGACCAGTTACTGGAACCCAGGAGCCTGATCTGGAAAAAAAAACATTATCTATGACTAAAGAAATTCAAACTTTTCTCAGTTCCCTGGAACTCCCCCTCTCCTTTTTTCCTTTCAAAACTCCTCTACTAGTTCCGAAACTCAGGAAAAGTCTTTGAGACAATAGTCAGTCATCATCTCACTGTGCTGGTCCCTGAATAAACCTGCTTTCCTTCCATCAACTCTTGTCTCTAGGTTATTGGCTTCCAGTGGCAAGCAGCCAGACCAAATTCAGTAACATAAACCACAAAATCTTCCATGACATTTCTTCAATAATCCTAGATTCCTTCTGAAAATTATTAGAGATTAATCTTTCCTAACATTTATTTTATGTAACTGTGCCTTAATTATCTTTGTACAAATTATCCTATTAAATTCTAAGGTTTCTCAGTAGATGAAACAGTTATGTTCACTTTTGTTTTCCAAAACACTTAAGTCTCTCCATAGCAGATTTTATTATACATGCAATTAATAATTTTTCATTGACTTTACAATTCATGACTCCATTTATTTAAAACAGTGTTCCTGAGACCCAAATATCTATAAATAATTTTATAATATACCTCTGCAAAAGATTAGTGAATAGTACCTGTAATAAAACTTTAAAATTAGATTTTGAGACAATTTGTTATTAATTTGGTAAGCTTATTATATTATGTTTAATTTACTATATTCAAATAATTTTAAAAAGTTTCTTCCTCTCTTTTAATTGCTAATCAATTGCTTTATTACAGGTAATTTCACTGTCATAGCATGTAAATGCCGGAGAGTTAATCATTATTTAATAAACGATCTATTTCATTTTTAATCAAAGGGCTTATATGATCTATTTAATGAAGCCATATTGGTCAAATATCCTAGAATTAAAAATAATCAGAATTTGTCATTTTACTAAAGGAAAATGTATACTAATTTATTAATTTGTGCTAGTTTTTACTTAATTTGAATAATATAGTACTTTCTGTTTTTTTTCATAACCATTTAAATGTCTTTTAAGGTTTTTTTGTTTGTTTGTTTGTTTGTTTTTAACATTCTTAACATTGCCATTTGCTAGAGAAGTATCTCTTGTGCTGTTATGATTGTTTATGTTGTATGTTTTTTTAATGATAATCTCTTAAAAAGCATCATCTAAAATACATATTTTTAAACATCAAAATAAGAAACACAATTTATGTCAGACACATTTCCATTAAATTCTCATTATAATGGCTTTAAAATTTAAAAATAATTGTACACACCCACAGGTTATCAGTGATCTAAATTTTTATTCTGTTAGTTCTATTCTTTTCTCAAAATCCTAAGAGACACAGACATATCTTGAGACTTGTATATTTTAGATAAATAATATTTTCCAACTGAGAACAACTTCAAAACAACATTTTTAATTGCCTGTACTCTGTAAAACAAGTGAAATTTGTAGCATCGGGTACAGTCCTAAAATACCTGTTCTTAATCTGAGGATATAAAAAAACTGAGGCTGTTCTTTAACTCTTGAGAAGCTACAGTGCGATATTGAAGGTGGTACTGGAACTGACAAACTGGTTTCACAGTCAAAAACTATGGATGAATGGATATATTTTACAAATTAAATATGTGAAACATTTTATAAATATAATTTCATCCCTTAACAGTTTATTTCCTGAATTTATGTAAGTTTACAATAATTTGGGATTCTTTTTTTGGGGGGGAGGGCATGGGGAATGATTCCATCTTTCTGGTGTATCACAGCTTAGATGATCAATGTCACTTGGAATTCTTGTACAGTATGTTTTTTAATCGAATATAGATCTATTATCTTGTTATGTCATACATATTATAGCTCTTTTACAGCAGATGGCAGCACTTGCAATAATATCACATTTTATAAGAAGAAAAAGAAAAGCAAAAAACCCTGAATGTTCAATTTTCAAATTATTGAACTCAGTTAAAACTGGTATTATACCTGATGTATTTCTGAATTTAACATTATTAAGCTTATAAAAATAATATGTAATGCATCTTACTGAAATATTTAAGATGAATTACTTTGGACAAAAATATTGAATGTAATATATAAAATCTTCACTAATACATCATACAATAAAACAAAATTCAAATTATCCTATTAAATTCTAAGGTTTCTCAGTACATGAAACAGTTATATTCACTTTTGTTTTCCAAAACACTTAAGTCTCTCCATAGCATATTGTATTATACATGAAAAATACAACAAAATAAAATTCAGTTATGATCACAAGTTTAAAATGATTTCTATATTTAAAATAAAAATATCCTTTTGCTTATTTGGTTAGTGGCTTAAAGGAACCATCACTTGTTTTACGAAATGTCTTGCTCCACTATTTGGTTGGTTAATGACATTACAAACTTGCAGCTCTTTAAGTATTTTAAACAAGAGCATTTATTCACCAGTAAATATTAAATAACACAATAGAGCAAAGTCTTGTTAATCCCGTTTGGAATGGTTCTACATAAATCAATTTTTATATAAATGTAATTTGCCATGTTAAAAATCCACATATGTATACTGTATGATTTATGTTTAAGTAAGACGCTGTTCACGTATGTATAGATGTCTCCAAATTAGCATACACTTACAGGACAAGCGTTTAAATTATTTAGACGAAATGTAATACTGACAATTAGATGGTCGAAATAAACACCTTTATTTTGGCCCTTTTAGTAATATAACAACTAGCAAAATATTGATTCATGATTAAACATCTCTAAAACCCAAAGATATATACTGCTATTTAAAAATTCCTAAATTTCCCTTAACCTGTGGATTAAGACAAGTCGCCTATTTTCCCTATTCATATCCCAGGCCACTACAATATCCCTCAACTTACACCTATTTGTTTCTACAGTGTATCTTTGATTGTCATAAACCAAGCTGATAGTGTTAGTCATTGAGTCTGCTTTTCTTCTCCTTTTGTAGCTTCTCATTTTCATTGCCCTCTCTCTATATTACTTTCAGGTAGCCTCATCATAGTCAGAAGTTGTGCTTCTTCTCATGCTAAGTATATGTTTGTTATCCAGCTCCAGAAGAATTCTGTCCTGTTTAGAAATTGGTATTTTCTCCCTCTGGTCCACACTTTATCACATATTAACAA
The DNA here is from genome assembly GCF_057876585.1 of Rhinolophus sinicus. Classification (NCBI taxonomy): domain Eukaryota; kingdom Metazoa; phylum Chordata; class Mammalia; order Chiroptera; family Rhinolophidae; genus Rhinolophus; species Rhinolophus sinicus. The sequence continues at coordinate 158,728,729 of NC_142516.1, forward strand.
ACAAGCAAACAAATCAGCACCACCTATGAAATCCCCACCCAAAGTTTTGTCTCATGGAACTCTCCTTCAATAAAGCTTCTTCTGATTTAGCCCATAATCTTTCTATCCACAGAAGTACAAGATTAATATCCCCCCAAAATAAAACCTCACTCCTAAGGAAATCATGAGGTTACATGCATTCAGTAAGTCATAATGACTCTTGTCTTCATCACTTCTTCTTTCCAGTCACAGTGTACATATGTTTTCCATCCTTACAGAGGCATATGTTTTCCCCACTGAAAACAAAACTCAAAATGTTCTTCAATAGTCATACTTTAATGAACAGAACCGAAAGACTCTAAATTCTCTTTATGTAAACTTCTGACTACAAAGTATCAAAAGGATGGACTAAATATCAGCAAATATTTATGCCCGTCATTCTCCATACTAATTTCTGATTGATATTCACATTACAATGGGCATTATGGGGAATTTTCCAACTAAGCAAGATGATTCATTTAAGAAGTACACTTGAAAGCAAGGGTTCCCAAACCCAATAAACATAATGGGAAACCGATTTTAATTGGCAAAAGTCTTCAAGATTCCAAAACAGATTCATTGAAAGATTCATTACAAACGTCTAATGAAAAATTAAAGACATAACAGGTACCTAAAACAAAGGACTATAAGACTGACTCAGCTACTACTACTCCCTCTATCCTCCATTAAATCAGTGTCTTATTTGTAATCATCCGGGACACTGGAAAAATGATTGCCCTCGAAGGTTTCATCAGCTCTTTCTACACTGACTCAAACATCTCCATTATAAGCCTTGGGCAGAGGGACCTGTATGGGTTCCTCTCAGAGGCGATGGTCTAGTAAAGCATTGCCAGAGAGGAACATGAAACAATTCAAAACTTGCACCTGAAGTGAAAGTATCAGTTTCAAGCAGCTGCCAATGCCAGAGGAATGCCAAATTACTTTGTGCCAGTGAAGTCATGCCTTCCTTGCCACTGACCTCTCTTCACTAAAACTGATCCAGGCAAGTGTCAGAAAGCAGTAGAGTATGTGTGGATGGGTGGACAAAGTAAGTGAGGCTCAATGTAAAGATATAAAGGAGCTGACCAACAACTCCTTTTTCCAATTTGTGTTTCTTTTTTTTTTTTTTTAAATTTTATTTTATTAAATTTATTGGGGTGACAATTGTTAGTAAAATTACATAGATTTCAGCTGTACAATTCTGTATTACATCATCTATAAATCCCATTGTGTGTTCATCACCCAGAGTCAGTTCTCCTTCCATCACCATGTATTCGATCCCCCTTACCCTCATCTCCCACCCCCCACCCCCCACCCCCCTTACCCTCTGGCAACCACTAAACTATTATCTGTGTCTATGAGTTTCTGTTTCTCATTTGTTTGTCTTGTTCAATTTGTGTTTCTTATATATGAAGTAGTCCTAGCTAAATGACAGAATTTTTGTGTTAATTTATAAGTTCCATGCTTACACATAATGTTTGTGGATTCTCCAGTCTACTTGGGAGTAGAAAGACTTCTATGTACATTTATATTGATAGAATTCCATTTGTTATCTCTATTTTTAAAAGTTTACCATGCCCTTTTCATAGCCTGAATCCTTATGTGTTTTCATTTATTTCAATAAAATAAAATAAAATAGATTTTCATTTAGACACTTGGCCATGTTGTTGGGAGGAGATGGGGTGCATGAAAACCTTTAATCTTTAATGAGTATAAATTGCAGGCTTATCTTAGTTTCCTTCCTAAGGTTTACTATTGAAGACTGTGACTGCCAGAATCCCAGATATATCTTGTCTTTTTCAGAACAAACACCTCTCCCCCACAAACAAATATATGCACCCAATTTTGCCATCATCTGACTCCTCATTTTTCTGAGTGTCAGCATAAATGTCAATACTATGTGGAATATTGCTTAAATTCTCAAATCAGATTATGCTCCCATACTACAAATCAAACAAATTTTATTTTCACCATCATACACAATGGTAATTAACTGCAATGCTGATATTTCTTTTCTATTTCTATTCTTATATGGTGTAATCTAGAAAGGCTGGACTATTTTATTTTTTGCTAATTAATATATCCAGCATCTCCTAGTTGGTCTAGCAATGATTAAGTTCTTCACAAATAGTTTTGAATAAAGTGACAAATAAATGTATGTTAATTGCCATAAAATAAGCTATGCATAAAGAAGCATAGTGAATATAACAATTTGGCTTTCAAAAAATCAAAACTGAAAATAATGCCAAAGGTAAAGGGATATTAAATGTACAGATTTTTAGGTAAGGATGTGTGTGTGTTGTGCATATTTCAATATATATGAATATAATTATAATACTTTAATTAATAACTTTAAATTATAAGAATGAATGGAAACATATAACATATTCCAGGATGAAAAACAGGCTTAGGGATCATTTGAGATCTTGGTCTCAAGCATATATCTTAAGTTTGCCTGAAACTCATAAAAATTAAAACAATAACAAGAAAGACTCGATATGTTCCCAAAATTAATTTATAACAGTATTGCCATCACAAATTTTAACTTTATAATTTGACTACAATAGCCACCTAAATTAGAACAAAAATGCACATAACTAGCTAAATTCAAAGAAAACATTAATGAAAAATTTGTCTTTTCAGATACCAAAGACACATGCAGAAATTTAAAATGTGCCACTGACATCTCAATGGTACCTTCAAACATCTATGTATTAACTCCCAAGGGTAACTGAGTCCTTCGGTATCTCTTGAAAACCACAAGCAAGTATGCTGACATAAACATTTACTTAGGCTCTTATTTCTGTTACGCTCAATAGCTATGGACATAGTTACATGTAAGGATGTAAGTCTTGGAGATCTGTGATTTCTTGCAGATCACATCCAAAGAAGCATATTGCATTGATTCCATGTTCTCATGTTACTTATTGCCTATTTGGAATATACTAATACCCTCTTCAAAGTTCAGCCATAGATTAAGAAGAGTGGAGTAGGGCAACAGATAGCTATGATCTTAGTTTCTTACTTTTTGTTTTATTTTCTTCTTCTTCCTTCTCATCTTTCCTTCTCAAGCTTCCTCTCAAGCTTCCTTCTCAGCTTTTTCCACAGCAAAGACAAAGCTTTCCATAAGCTTTTCTTTTCTGGAAGGGACTAGCATTTAATTACATATTTTTTTTCAAATTGAGGTGAAATGGGAACATGGCATGTTTTATCAGAAGGAAACAAGAAACATACTTGTCAATTTAAGAGAACATAAAATATTAACACCACCACCATCTAAAAACAAATTAGAGGACAATACTATAAAAAAAAGGCACTGGTGACTTCTAGATTTTGCCAATATCCAGTTCATCTAGGACTCCAACCTAGTTTAGCAAACATGGAATATACCATTTCTATGTTTAGCCCTAAAATGGTCTAACAATACTTCATACTCTTTGTTTTCCCTGCCACCACAACTAGAAACTAAAAGTGATGCATGTAAAGGCTCTAAAGAGAGAGATCTAAGATGGCTACTGCACCCTTCCATGAACACATCAAAATTACAAAATTATAGAAGAATCAATCTAGAGAACCATTTGAAGTCTGGCTGAAGAGAAGTTTTAAACTAAGGATATAAAAAAGAAGCCACATCGAGACTGGTAGGATGGGTGGAGATGCGAACTATGCTGGCCCCCAACCTCCATTTAGCAGTTGAGAACTAAGGAGTATCTCAGCCACAGAGGTTTCCCAAGAGGAGCGAGAGACACCCAGTCCACACTGGCCTCCCTGGCCCAGAGTACTGGTGCCAGGAAGATGAGACACCACAACACCTGGCTGTGAAAAGCAGTTGGGATTTATACCATCTGGGTGGGACAGAAGGCTGCAGAAAACCAGAAATCCTCTTAAATGACTCGCACACAGACTTTCTACCCCAGGCACTCACACTGGGCTCCAACCGAGAGAGGCTGACTCAGGACTCGTTGGGAGCATACTAGGGGGAGACTGAGGTGTGTAGTTTTGGACCAGGGCTAGAGGACAATCGCCATTTTCCCTGTGTGAGGTCCTTCTCGCATGCAGCCGGCAAGTGGGCACCATCTTTCCTGTGTTGAGCCATCCTTGACGGGCCAAATATGAATCTGATTGTTCTGGTGATCTCTACTGTTCCACCCTCCTGACTCGCTGAGAACATGTTGACCCAACTCCCCCAATGCCAGAGACACTTTTTCAAAAGAAGTCAGCCAAGACCACATTGTACTCTTTCTTGGAAAACTATCGGAGTCCCCAGGCCGCAGGTGGGCAGAAACTGGCCTCAGTGTCCTCTGAGACTTTTGTTGAGTATTTCTAGGCTCAGCACTGGCAACAAACCAGAGTATATATTAACCATGCATCCACAATTCTTCCCGCTTCAGTGATTTCTTGACACTGTGTCTCACTCAACTCAAATGCTGCACAAGGTTTCAGCGGTAACTGAACCTTAAGGGAGCTGGAAGGTGGCAGCAGGCCTAGGGGTTTCCTGACATTTTGCAAAGCTATCCCAGGCCTAGGACTGGTGGCAATCCTCCTTGGTTTTCAGTGTGGCCTTTGCCACGCACCTCCAGGTTTAGCATAGGCAGTGAACAACCATGGAGAGTTATATAGCTCCTACCAGATAGTCTCTGCCCTGTCACAGACAGTGGATTACCTGAGCATGCACCAGAGTTCCTCTCAAGAGCCCCAGAACCAACATACTTGGAGGTTGGCTTCAGACCACAGCAGAGCACCACCCAATTAGCCCTACAAGTGGCACACAGAAAAGGTGGTCTCAACAGGAATTAGGGCTCACTGAGGTGAATCCCATTCAGTGAGTAAGCCTGTAAGCTATGGTTGACACCAAAGCCCACAGCCAGCCAGTCTGAGGGCCAATCCCACCCACTCACATGACAAGAATAATCAAGGATCAACCATAACAGGAGGGCACACACAACTCAAACAAGAGACACTACTGGAGCACCCAGAACAGGTGATCAGGGAGACTGTGCCAGGGCCCCACAGGATGTGTACTACATAAGGCCAGCTAGCAAGAGTGAGAGACATAGCAAGTCTACCTAATACATAGAAACAAACACAGAGAGGCAGCCAACGTGAGAAAACAAAGAAACACATTCCCGATCAAAGAACAGAAGAAAACTCCAGAAAAAGAACTAAACAAAATGGAAGCAAGCAACCTACCAGAGACAGAGTTCAAAGAAATGGTTAAAAGGATGCTCAAAGATCTTAGCAAGAACATCAACAGAGAGACAGGAAGCATAAAAAAAGGACATAGAAACCATAAAAAAGAACCAGTCAGAAGTGAAGAATATAGTAACTGAAATGAAGAATGCATTAGAAGGAATCACCAGCAGATTCGTTGAAGCAGAGGATCGAATGAGTGATTCGGAGGACCAGGTATTAAAAAACAAAAAACAAACAAACAAAAAAATCAGTTACCATTTCTCTCAATTAAGAAATGGTGAATTCCTTGCAGATAGTTATCTTGCTAGAAGGATTTAAGGAAAAATGTGGTTGAGTTATTGATACTTGGCCTCAAATAAACAAAGTATTTTTTTCCAAAGAGGTTAGGGATTAAATAACTAGATGTCAGAATGGAAAAACAACAACAACAACAACAACAAAACACACAAACTGTTGAAGTTTAAGCTTCAATTACGTTAAATCATTAAACTTGATATTTACATGAGTAATATATTGATTCTATTGTGAAATTTATTTCATTGGATTACAAATCACTTTATTTTTTCCCCTGATTTTGTCTGAATTAATTTGACTGTCACATTCTGTCTTTCCTTTGATAAAAGTAGTTTATTTCCCACTTGTTTTAGTCTTCAAGATTCTAATTTTCTTGATTGTCATAAACAATAGAGAGTATTAAAATATGCCTGTCTAATACTACCTTCTAGAAATATAATTTTAAGAAATGGCTTATAAACCACTTAATATTTTTAGTAAACACAGAAATTATATATTATTTTTAATATCCAGGTAATGCTTTCAGAGAAAAAAATGTTAGTAACCAATTAATACCTTTTTTATATGATTTATGACTGGGTGTTTGTATGGTTCTTAATCTTTATTATCATGAAGTTGCATGATAATAAAATTGCATGATGTACTTAATTCTATCAATTGATTAATATAGCTCTTGAAAATTATATATTTTGTTACAGTATTGTCTTACTATGGAAATCTGTGAAAGTGGAAATATTTAAATTTTATAAGAGAAGAAAAAGTTAATATTTAATTGTCAATTACTAGACATTGAAAGATTCATTATTTGGGATAACATAGAAATCTGAATGTATTCTTTCATTTGTAAATTTCTTACATAGAATGAATAACTGCAATGCTATATGATAGAAATAAAATTTATGGAAAGAAAATTAGTCATACATGTTATTCACTGTAAGTTTAATGGATAACAGTTACTATATTTTTACACATTTCTAGAAAAGAAATGTTTTCTTAAATGTAATATAGGATTAACAATTTTATAATACAGGAAAAAAAGTTGTGAAAATTGTAACACTTTTTTTCTTTTTTAATTAAAGTTTATTGGGGTTACTATGGTTAGTAAAGTTACATAGGTTTCAGGCGTACAATTCTGTATTACATCATCTATATATCTCATTGTGTGTTCACCACCCAAAGCCACTTCTCTTTCCATCACCACATATTTGATCCCCTTTACCCTCATCTACCACCACTCTCCCACTTACCGTCTGGTAACCACTAAACTATTGTCTGTGTCTACGAGTTTTTGGTTCTTTATTTGTTTGTCTTCCTTTGGTGTTTTCAGTTTTATATCCCACATATCAGTACAAATTGGGAGGAGATTTTTGCAAGCAATGCCTCCGTTAAGGGGCTAATATCAAAAACACATAAAGAACTCATACAAATCAACAACAAAAAAAAACAAACAATCTAATTTAAAAAATGGGCAGAGGACGCGGATAGACATTTCTCCAACTTCTAACATATTTTAGTGTTTTAAATGTACAAACTATCATCTAAGTAAACATATATGCTTAAACAATTTTCATTAGTGTTTTCTAACACCAGAGGGAGATATTGAACTACAAATTAAGTATTATTCAGTACACATCTTTTGCAGAATGATTTATAGTCAACTAGACATTTTATTTTCAACTTATTTTCTTCAAAAAAAACTTTAAAACAAGCATTTTATAAAAAGTTTTTTCCTCAACATGTTTTACAATCAACAAGGTGTTAAACAAAATCTGAAAATTAATGTATTTACATTACACTAATACGTCATTTTATATATTCCTTAAGTGGCTCAGACTTAAGGATTAAGTAATTCAAAGCTTAAGAATTTTATGTCATTAAAACTGGCTAGTACAGTAAAGCGTGATTTTTTACAGAGTCAGACCTGAATGTTTGTTTCTGGTCTTTCATTGTGTGACTCAGAAAGTTATTTTTCTTTCTTAATTTTCACTTCCTTATCTATAAAGTGAGGATAACAATTCATGTACTCTATAGAGTTAAGGTTTTAAAAAATTGAGATATAGTAAGTGCCTAGCACAGTAATTTCCCACTAAACATTATCAATATGTATTTATTAATATTAATATTATTGCAATTTTTACAATTAAATAAATATGTATTGAACGAGTGAATATGTGAAAAATATATAAATATGCTACTATTAACCACATAAAACCTAAATTATATAAAATTATGCTGATATTATACATTCATACTTTGTAATACTGGGTGTATGACAGAATAAAATATACCTGATAAGACTTATAATATAAAACATACAATTACATATTTGTGTCCTATATACTATAATAATCATAATATAACTTGTATTATAAATTTTCTCTGTTATGTTTAAGATTTTGTTATAAAAGCTGATTATTTTCTTTCAGTAAATATCATCAGAACACATGCTATCCCAATTATATAAATTCCTTTAAAAGACTATTAAAAATAAAGTGTGGGGAATAAGATAATACTCATACCACATAAATGTAATCTCAGAAGAATGTTACTTTAATGACTTCAAATTGAAGTATCAGAAATAATTTAATTATATTGAACTTTGTAGGAGCTGTGGTTTTCCCTTTGGTTCATATCATTAGAAAGATTTCCATATGTTACATGGAAACATTATTCCATATAAAATCATTGAACCTTGGCTCTAGTTGTATTAAGTACCTAATTTTCTGATTTATTTTATTATGTTGCTCTATGCTATAGAGGAAGTTTTTACTAAGTTCCCATTATAGAACAATGTTTCCTTTATTAGCAAGCCCCAAGTTGAGATTTCTACCATAATTCAACTGATGAGAGTAAATAAGAATCAAAAGTATTCCTGGCAGATGCTGGATTCACAATCGATTTATATGCTCAGATAAGAGTTTGACAGGCAAATTGAGCAAAACGAAGTAATAGAAATTTCAGTCCAAAGGACTTAAGCAAGCCAGTTTAGGTAATGGAAGAAGGAGAGGATATTAAGGAAAAATTGTAAGTATTATCCTCCACTGGTATATATGAAGGCATGTAAGAAGTATTCTAGAATTTAACTAGGAGTCAAATTATGTAGAATTTTGAATGCTTTATTGAGTTATTTAATTAGTAAAGAGATAGAAAAGTCTTCTCAATCACTAACAACTAAATCATGAATTTACTTGCTAAACATTAACTTATGAGTGTGAGGAAGATAATACAAGAGTAGAAATTCAGTCCTCCACGAGAGGCCTGAGCAATTGAAGATGTGGGGATTATCTGAGGAAAGATGGCATGAAAGTGAATTACTGAAAGTAGAGGTCAAAAATGACTAAAAATATTTCCTATAAACCTTTGAAAACCAAGTAAAATGATAACGTCATCACATTAAAATATGCATAGATAAAACTTAGCCTATAGATATTTATTACATTAAAGGAAAATACCCAGAAGTTAAAGATTATTATTTTAGAATCACACATGTACAATTTTCATAAAGAACTGGGCAATATAGGCTTATATTGGAACTTTCTGGCATACCTTATCACATTTTGCAATTTATAAACTGTGTCCTTGATCCAAATATAAGGCAAATTGTGTCCTTTAGTGAGGCTATAACAAATAGCCCATGACACTTGAGCACCAATAGTTAATTAATTCTCTACTTTTTCTTTGACATCTGTCTTCCATATTCTTGTACTAACTCAGTTCATGTTTAGATATTGAACTATTTTATTTTCTTTCTTTTCAACTCCAGAAGAACAGCTTCTAATTGTCGAGGTGATCTGTTTCAGAATACCCTGCAAAGCACACCAGCATGCTAGATTTCTTTCCAAATCAGCTTGGATAATCATCCTTCTCTTAAGTTACAAAATAAAGCATGACTTTTTTCTTATTCATGTTTCATTAATGTGGCATTTGCCATTAGAAATAGATTATTTTAAATAATCTGTTATATATATATATATATATATATATATATATATATATGCATGCATATATAAAATATTTTATTATATATAATATCTATCTAGATATAATAGCTAATAAATATATTTTTTATTTTCTAAAATTTTGATAGCTGGATGTTTGATGACCATACATACCAACTTTCAATATCTAATGATTATCATCTTCTGCAAAAGTGTCCCTGTCCTGGGGGCGGCTGGTTAGCTCAGTTGGTTAGAGCACGGTGCTTGTAACACCAGGGTTAAGGTTCGATCCCCACATGGGCCAATGTGAGCTGTGCCCGCCACAACTAGATTGAAACAACTACTTGACTTGGAACTTATGGCTCCCAGAAAAACACACTTAAAATAAATAAAAATTAAAAATAAATTAAAATAAAAAAGATGCCCCTGTCCTGTGAGAGCCAAGCAATGAATATAAACAAAAAATATTATAGACAGCCCTTTCGTTTCCCATGCGAATGACAAACTAATAGCAAATCACCATACCTTATCTTAATATCAATAACAGAACCTTAACCAACATGTTAGTGAAAATGATGTGTTGCTAATGCTAACCTCTCCACTATTTTCTGTAGTGAGAAAGAGCTTTATGAATAGGTAATTTATTATTCATTTCCCTATATTCTCTAAATGACTTTAAGAAAGAAAAAGATGAAAATTATAATTTTTACTTCTGATAGGTCACTGAGATATATTTTAATAAAAGGAAACTTGAGTACAAGTTATGTTTTATATTTTATTGAAAATTTATTCAAATTCATAAAATATTTTATTTTTTGCCAGAAGATTATTAGAATATATAAATTTAACTTATTTCTACTTGTGTACAAATCTCCTGCTCACACTCTCAATAACCAATCAATAATCAGTTATGTTAAGTTTAAGAAACAGAAACGTGTTAATTTAACTGTATCTAAAGCATGTAATTCAAACTGTGATGGTTTCACTAGTGAATTCTACCAACATTCCAAGATGACTTCATACCTGTCCTCCTCAATTTCTCCCCAAAAAATTGAAGAAGAGGCAATACTTCTTAACTCATTTTACGAGGACATTTTCCTGATACCAAAACTTGGTGAGGATAACACAAAAAAAGAAAACTACAGACAAATATCTGTGATTACTACAAATGGAAAAATTCCTAAACAAAATACCCGCAAATTGAATAAAACAATGCATTACAAAGATTATACATCATGATCAAGTTGTGTTCCAGGGGCACAAGGATGGTTCAACGTATACAAATCAATCAATGGGATCCACCACATAAACTTATAAGGGGTAAAAAGCATACAATTATATCAACAGATTCAGGAAAAGCATTTGACAAGATACAACAACCATTTATGATTGAAACACTTAATAAAATCCATATAGAAGAAAAGTACCTCAACATAATAAAGGCCACATATGACAAACCCTCAGCTGATATCCTACTTAACAGTGAAAAATTTAAAGCTTTTCCTCTAAGATCAGGAACAAGACAGTATGTCCACCATCACCACTGTTATTCAACATAGTATCGGATGTCCCAGCCAGAGCAAACAGGCAAGACAAAGAAATAAAAGGTGTCCAGATTGAAATGAAGAAGTCCAGTTGTCACTTTTTGTAGATTACATGATTCTTTATATAGAAAACCCTAAAGACTTTACCAGAAAATTATTAGAAACAATAAACAAATACAGTAAAGTTGCAGGACACAAAATCAACATACAAAAACTCATTGTTTTCTCATATAATAGCAATGACATTTCAAAAAATAAATGGAAAAAAAGAAAGATATTTTGTGTTCATGGATTGGAAGAATCAACATAGCTAAAGATGGCCATATAACTCAAAGCAATATACAGATTTTATTCACTCCCCACCAAAATCCCTTTGTCATTTCTTAAAGAAATAGAACAAAAAATCATCAGATTGTATGGAATCACTAAAGATCCTGAATAGCTAAAGCTGTCTTAAGAAAAAAGAACAAGGCTGTAAGTATCACACTCCCTGACTTCAATTTATGTTACAAAGACACAGTAATCAAAACAAACAGCATGGTATTGGCAGGAAAACAGACACACAGATCAATAGAATATAATTGAGAACCCAGAAATAAATCCACAAATATAAGATCAGATAGTTATTGACAAAGGAGTCAAAAACATACAATGGAGAAAAGAAAGTGTCTTTCATAAATGGTGCTGGGAAAATTGGAAATCCACATACAAAAGAATGAAACTAGACTGCTGTCTGTCACCATACATCAAAATTAACTCAAACTGAATCAAACTCTTAAATATAAGCTATGAAACAATAAATTGCATAGAAGAAAGCACAGGTAATAAATGTATGGACCTTCGTTCAGAATTAGACATCAAAGGCAAGATAAATAAAAGCAAAAATAAATCAATGGAACTATATCAAACTAAAATGCTTCTGCACAACCTAAGAAACCATCAACAAAACAAAAAGGAAACCAACAGAATGGGGGAAGACATTTACAAGCAATACCTCTGATAAGGGGCTAATATCCAAATATATATAAAAAACTCATACAGCTCAGCAACAAAAAAGGAGAAACAGGAACACTCATACACTGCCGATGTGAATGCAAATTGGTATGGATACTACAGAAACAGTATGGAGGTTCCTCGAAAAATTAACAATAGAATTATCATATGATCCAGTAACCCCTCTTTTGGGTATCTAACAAAACAAATGTGAAAATAGTTATCCACAAAGAAATGTTAATTTCAGCTTTATTTATGTGCCCAAGATACGGAAACAATCAAAGTGTCCTTTGATAGATGATTGGATAAAGAAGTGGTGCATCATACAATGGAATATTATTGCTCAGCCATAAGAAAAAATTAAATACAGTACTGCCATTTGTGACAATATGGATGAATTTTGAGATTATCATACTAAGAGAAATAAGTCAAAAGAAGTTGAGAACCATGATTTCACTCATATCTGGGATATAAACTGAAAGCAACAAATGAACAAGTCCAACAAACAAGCAGAAACTCATAGATACAGACAACAGTTTAGTGGTTATAAGAGGGTAGGGGGGTGAGTGAGGGAAGGTAGAAGAGGGTCAGTGGGTCAAATATATGTCGACAGAAGGATATTTGACTTTGGGTGGTGAACATACAATGCAATATATAAATGATGTATTATAGAACTATATACTTAAAATCTATGTCATTTTATTAACCAGTAAATGTAATAGTAAAGAAAACAAAAACTGTGAACACTCTTTTTGTAAGCCTTACCCTGACTAGTGGTCTAATAGCTCCTCCTCCTCCTCCTCCTCCTCCTCCTCCTCCTCTTCCTCCTCCTCCTCCTCCTCCTCCTCCTCCTCCTCCTCCTCCTCCTCCTCCTCCTCTTCCTCCTTCTCTCTCTTTTGAAGGAAACTACAAATGTTTTAAAACTCTGTTAGAATGTACACAAGCAAAAAATGATAGAAGTAAATTTATCTGAACAACCTAAAAGTGTAGACAACTGTCTGACCAACAGAATAATATAGTATCAATATCATAGAAGACAAATAGTGAGCGTAACTGGGTAATTGGAGAAAAAGGAGACGTTGATATTTTCTGAGGAGTTAAAGAGATGCTTTATAGGGTCTTCATGCATTTAACACCTAAATATTAGGGGAGTATTTTCATGAATGGAAAAGAGAAGACTGAAAGAAACAAAAAGATGAATGCTGAAGAAGTCTGTTCCTGAGCTACTAGAATAATAATAATAAAATTATTCCATTGGAAATGTGTTAACAGTAGATTCCAAAAAAATTATACTTTCATATGCAAGTAGAGATAGTAAGTCTACTGAACAAGTAGTGTTGGTAAAGTACAAAACCAATGTGAGAAAATATAAATATTTAGGTGGAAATAATAGGATTTAGCAACGATTGGATATTGTGGTTGTGCGAAGTAGAGAGGTTCTAGGGATTAAGATTCAGGTTACTGGGAAGATAACCTGATATTAATGACAACATAGGAACGTAAGATGATGAGCAGTCTTCTAGAAGATGATGGTGGGTTTGTTTCTGAAAATATGCATTACTATTTGTAAAGATGCATATTTGACTTACAAAGCTAAAGGCAACACTTGAATATTTTCTTGTATTTCAAATATTCTACATATTAAGGGATTACTATTTTACAACACACAGAATCACAGCAAATGGATAATGTTTGAAAGTACATTTACTTGAAATGCATTAGATGTATGTACTCTTTCTAGTTAAAATAAATATCGTTCAGCATTTGTTTGCAGTGAGCCTTTATAGAGATAGCATGAACCCCCCACACCGAGAGTGGCCCCACCAAGCTCCTTCCCTGAAACTACTCTCAGCATCTCAGTATCAGGTACCAGAGTTTTCAACCGTGTCTGTGAGCATCTGTGCTTTATCTCGATTTATTTTGTGCATTAGTTAACAAGACATGTCCTAAGGTATCAGCAAAGCCTAATAGAGGGATATATATATATATGGCCAAAATTAGATATATATTACTATTTATTTATATGGAAAAATAGTATATATATATATATATATATTACCCACTATTTGAAACTACAGCACTCCTATGAATGCTGTATAAACTACAGAATATACCCACTATTTGAAACTACAGTATTCCTATGAAAACGTTCATAAACTGAAATGGCATAAAGCAAGGAAGAAATTACTATTTAATATGGAAAATATAAATAAATAGTAATTTCTTCCTTGCTTTATGCCATTTCAGTTTATGAACGTTTTCATAGGAATGCTGTAGTTTCAAATAGTGGGTATATTCTTATTTAAATATGTATGAACCAAATATGAGTTTATGTGTGTATAAATATAAGTGATTCATCTTTATGTTTGCAACTGACAGATTGATTTGCCCACAATTGTCATTAACGGTTACATATTGCATTAAATATGCTTCAGAAAAGTATACTTTTTTATTTAAAAAAAGAAAACCAAAAATGCCATTTTTAAATTTCTTCCTTATATATGAAGAACTAAAACCAGTTCTTATTATAGATTAGGTCCACTTATTAACATATTTGACCTTAATGACAATGTTACCTGCTATATAAATGAATTCTGAAGTCAGAATTAAGTAGATAGGTTAAACTCTAGACTCTGATTATTTCTGCAACATTGGATTTATATTTATACTCTGATTTTTCAGTTGTAATAATTATTACTATATAAATTTGCTCTAAGGATAAATGTGTTACCATGTTTAGAGTTATTATAGGAGTTATAAACATGCGGGTGCTCATAGTTATATATATTTACGTATTGTCATTAATATTATTAATTAAACATCTAAGTTAAACAAAAACTTACAAAAATAGAAGATAGTTTTACTCTAAATCAGAATGTTATTTTTTTGAATTAGAAGAACTTTTATAATCCTTTGCAACAACATGACGAAAACAATGGGGATTATCAGTTATTCTTACAAAATAATATTTTGCTTCCAATTATGCTGAAATTTAGTTAGTTTCATCTTAAAATAAACTTTTAACAAACCATAATAATAATCATGAGGCAGTGATAGAACCACTTTACACATAATCTACATATTTGGAGTAAAATTTGGACAGTTTGCATGCTCCCTGGCTTTTTCAGTTCTGAATATTTTTTTTTTTAAATAACCACTAGAGGGTGGTAAAAGAGTGAAAAATCTTTTAAAAAAGAAGATTTTAGGAATGATTCTCTTAATTTTATTAATACTATGCAAACATTGAAGGTTAGTTTTAGACTGAAAATTGTGTTGTTTTTTTTTTCTTTCTACCCCAAATGATGGATTATTAAGTAATGATTTCTACTACTATCAACAATTTGTAATATTTCGTGGACAGTATGTGTGTCTATGTATAAGAAGGAAGAACAGGTAAGTGCAATTTTGAATTGCCTCTTTTTTTTAAGACAGATCAGTTATGTTTTTAAAATTGTTTTATTATTAAATGATTGTTTAAAGCTGTGAAATTTCTAAAAATCAATGTTTCCTAAATTTAAGTAGATTGGAGTTACAAATAAAATTGAGGAACTTGTTAGAAATGCCTGTCTGATTATAATTAGTCAAGGGAAAAAAAAATGTTTCCAGGAGTATTTGTTTTACTGTAGTCATGTGACTTCAAACATAATATTGTTTGAGGGTGAAGGAAAGTTCTTCTTAGGTCAAAGGCGTGTTTTATGAGGAATAAATTTTGTTTTTTATTGACCAGGAAAATCTGGTATAATATATGTTTAACTTGATATTTTCTCTTACAGACTTCTCTTTCTCCATCCCCCAAAAAATAACAACAAAGGATATCTGTCTATGTAAACAGCTATAACTTATTACAGTCATTTGATTATAAGGTGATAGTTTTTATTAGATTATTTTTAGTCTTAGTATTTTATTAGTATTTACTATTTATTATAAATTATAATGGTGTGTGTCCTATTTCAATATAGGGAAACATGAAAATTATATATAATATTGCATTATATTCTTAAACACACAATAAATATAGTAATATTATGTGGGATATATACACTTTCAAAATATGTCATAAAGAATCCCAGCTATTCCAGAAGAGGTATTCAAGAACAATATGGGTAAGATGTACACAGTAAAATCATAAAAAATATAATTACATCAGCAAAAGTATCCATATTTATTTGCATGTAGATGTATTGGTAAGGCATAAATGCATTTTTACATATTGAATAAAGATTCTGAAGGAAAATCTTTATCTGGGTTTGTGAGTATATAATCTGTAATATTATAACTCAGAAATTTATTCTCTGACTACATAAAACTTTTTTAAAAAGTTGTATACCAAAATGTAATATTTTGTATTTTGTTTTGGATATTTAGCAAGATTTCTATTAACAAAAAAAAGCCAGCATTATTCAGTGAAATCTGTCACTGATGAATTATTCACTTTCTTGGTTAATATCAATATCCCTATGGTGACAACAATAGTTCAGCCTTTTTATATTAACTTCATTGTTATCAATTAAACACGCAAAAAAAAATAATGAGTCTTCTGTTGAACTATGCAGTTATATTTCTCAACAAACATGAGTACCTTGACAGTTTTATTTTTTTTCTTAACAGAACATAGATCCAATTGTAACAATAATAATTTTATTTCTATACAAATAAATGTAAAACTTGATACTTAAAATTTCAAGCAAACTAATCAATCTTAGGTTAGGAAAAGTCATTACTCTCCTTCGACTATGTGGATATTATCTCCATATAGATCATCTTAAAGAATAACTATCTATCTATCTATCTATCTATCTATCTATCTATCTATCTATCTATATTTACACACATATATGTGTATATATATGCATATATATATGGTTATTCTATATATATGTGTATATATATACACACACATATACATGTATATATTATAATATTTATGGTCATAATATTTAACATTTCCAGCTTTATCTAATTGAAATAATATGTTAAATGCAAGTTACATATTTTTTTAAAAATGGTTGATATCACAATTATAAGATCAAAACTATTAAAATAAGTTTGCATCCATTAGGGATATAGCAATCGGTGATACGGAGAAGCAGTGACGTATGAATTGTGATTGAAGATAGGAAGAAACAAGGATTTAAAATCTCCTGCAGGTGATCCACCAAGACAGAAATCTATTATACATATTTGATTCAGTGGTGTTTGCCTACCATTATTGTTAATCATTTGAATCCAAAATAACTTAGTCAGACTGTGTTCTAATAACTGCTGAAAAATATTTGGAAATATTTGAGGCTAATATTTAAGTTCTCTATATTGATCTTTAGTAATATTTTTGTTATATGAGCAAAACTTTTTTAAAAAATCAATCTCTACATATTCCTAAGAGCTAGTTAAGTGAATATCCTGAAGTAACATGATAGTGAGAACATACAAAGAAGCCATTCATTTAAACAAGACTGACCACTGTGCTGTACACCTCAAGCTGATGTAGAATATTGAATGCCAACTATAATTTTTAAAAAAAGAAAAAAATATATACATGCATACATACATAAATACATAAATACATACCTACATACGTAGGGTACCAGAAAATGTATACACATTTTAAGAAAGGAAAAAGCTGTATTAAAATTGTAATACTCATATATTGATAACAAAAGATGAATACAAGTCATTTGTATGAGGTCAGATAATTAAGATTGCAAACTTTCCACCGTGTAAGCGCAAGCATTTTATATATATATATATATATATATATATATATATATATATATATATATATATATATAGACAGGATGTAAAGTACATCATAGGGAATATAATCAATTGTTTTGTAACAGCTATATATGATGTCAGAGGGGTAGTAGATTGGGGGTTATCACTTTGTGAGGGGTATAAATGTCTAATCATTATGTTGTTTTCTACACCTGAAATAATATAAAAATAAAATAAAAAACAAAAAAACAAAAAAACATTCATCTTGAATACTTATTTTGACTGCTTTTTATGTGCAATTCACTTTGTAATAATATTGAAAAAAATACGAAGTAGATATTAACCTTCTCTCAAGAAGTCTTTGCAATTAAAAATCACTCATTAGTCTAGCATTAGTCCACAGGCACTTTCCTGTTACACACTGGTCATTATTTGTCATGGAAACATTCATCATTGGTTTATAGTTCTTTTTGTAATTTTTAAGAACAATTTTCTTAGTACTCCACTTGAAGTAGGAGAGTTTATGAAATTTCAAATATAATTTATATGAAAACAGACAGCTCATTGTCCAAGCTTCCAGGAGAAAGTTTCTGTTTTATTTTGTTTTAAGTTTTGCCAGGTTAAACAATGATATCAAAGAGTTCCTTTGTGTCAACAGATATCAAATAAAAACAGGAAGTTTTATTGTAAAATGTCTCTTAGAGTAAGGCAATTACATTATTAGTTTTATACCTTTGATCTGAGATCAAATTGAGCATGAAGGAAACTTAAGTTTTAAATAACATATTAACCTTTTTATCAAAGGTTCAATGCAAAAGGCAAGTTTCATAAACACCCATTCATGTGTGACTTTATAAAATATTATATAGGGCATGCACAATCCCTTTAAGATGCATGGACTATTCACTGAGAAGTCATTATTCATGATATGTACAAATGTTCTTCTCATGTATAGAGATGTTATTGCTAAGAGGTAAGGACATTTTCTATTTTTCCATATACGGAAGCAATGGTACCTTAGTTAAACTGCATGTTATTGTCAGAAGTCTGGGTATCCATAATGATTATTCTCTGACTGTAACAGAACCAAAAAGAAAAGAAAAAAATGCGATAAAGTGTTTTCAGCTTCTCTTCCAAAGAAACATGAAAGGGAGTCCTACATTCCAGATTTGAGAATCAAATTCAAAGTTTACTGTATAGCGTTGAATATTTCTTTTAAATTAATTATATAACATGACATTGATTTGGGACTACTTCTGTGTTACGATTGTTTCTTCAATGAATGAAATAATCAATTGATATTTAAAATCCGTCTATAGTATTATCATGCCCCAAATGTCATGAACTATAACACTTTCTAGCTTCAGAGTATTTACATATTCCTCAGTCTACATCACAGATGGTGAAAAGGCTTCTTTCTTCAAGACTTCGAGATTCTTAACTTAAAATCAATCTGTCATTTGTCTTCACTTAACCACTTAAATGTGGCATTGAAAAAGGTGGGGTGATGCTCTGAGGTAGACCAAGGTTTGTACAGAATGAACAAACCTCTTTCATTGTTTCCTTCCCTCTTTCCAGTGCTTATGATCTTTAATACTATTTGTCCCATATGTATTATCAGTCCAACAAATTTCATAGAACATTTCATCCATCCGGTCTTTGTTGCCATGAGATATGTAAGATGATTGCCTCCCCCCATTCGTAAAGCATGGAAGGGAAGGCAGTCTCCTAACTCTTCATACAGAATGCTGTGAAGTTTTACACATGCCACTGCTCTAAAATGACTAAGAGAGATAGGTTTATGTCTTCTGACTGCTTGGAATTATTCAGTGGTAATTAGCATACTTTCATGTTTCCCCTTCAAGATGCATATCCTAAAAAGCAATTCAAAATCATAAGAACACATAACTTAGAATAAGTGACTAAAAATAATTTATTTCTTCTTAACATCCTCCAATATGGGGTCATTGTGGATAAATTTTGTGGAAAGTAGCATTTATTTTGAACACTTAATAAGTTTATTATTAAAACTTTGAGAAAGCTACAGCGGCAAGGTACTCTTTTATGTCATAATATGAAATGTAAAGTTATGTTAAAATAAAATCCAACATATATTAAACCATTTTGCCATAAGCATTTTGGAAACAATGGCTGTATTATTGATTTAGTGAAACAACTGAGGAATTACAGTTAACAAAACATAGAGAACAGTGGATGTTGCCATAATCATTTAAGGTGCTAAGTTCTATGTTTTACTATTGAGTTTGAGATAATGTTGAGTAATCCGTTATCAAAATAACTCCTTTGAATTAAAAGTTACAGAATATTCCTCAAATAACAATCAAGACTTTTTCTATGTTCCCACCTAAAACTTACAAAAAAAGTGAAGAACAAAAAGAAAAGTCTTAGTCACTCCTGTCATTTATTATTGTGAAGTTTATGCATGAAAGAGACAACATGTAATATGTAGTAAGGGATTCCAAATAAATAACTAAATATATGCTAATTGTATATTACGGATAAACACATGCTTGAATTGGAGAAAATGAGAGAAACCCCATAAATCTATAAGAAATTTGGTTTCATTTGTCCCACATGTCTGTTTGAACAACTTTCCTCCACGGACTCTATATACTCCCAGAATATGTGTCCTGTGACTTAGCCTCCAAAACCTAAAGAAATGGATTTGGAAAATTATGTCTCTCGTGTTAGGAGGAATGTTATTTTAGTTCCTTGTTTTCTCGTTGATTCTAACTTTATTTTGTCACCATTTATCTAAATCATTAGGTCGATTTAAGTTAGCATAACTTGGCCATGCTAGTAGCAAACTGTGCTTAAAATTAATTTCTTACCTTTATTATTTTTTAGTTCTTTTATTATCTTATTCCTCATCTTTATTCCCTTTCCCCACACCTTCATCTCTACTATAATTTATTCCATTTTAATGCACACAGTGTCTTTAAAATAAATGAGGAGCTTAATGAGTGAAACAATATAATATAAAGTCATAATATTAAAAATTATCTCAAAATCTTTATTATATATAGCAACTATTGCACACTAACAATACGAAAACTTTATGAATTTGAATGTATACCTGTAAACGTCATTAAATAATAATCCAACCTCATATTCTCATTTTGATGATTTAACATGAATAAAGCCTCTTTCTTTTTTTATTAGCACTTTTTTTTTATTATTAGTTTCAGGTGTACAAAACAACATAATGATTAGACATTTACACCCCTCAAAAAGTGATAACTTCACCTCCCAGGCTACTACCCTCTAACATTATATATAGTCATTACTATACCATTGACTACGTTCCCTATGCTATTCTTTACATCCTCAGACTATATATATATAGACTATATATATAATATATATAATATATATTTATATATGTATTATAGTATATATTATATATATTATAGTTATACAGTTTTATATATATATATATATATATATATATATATATATATATACACACACATAACTATATGTATAATTTTAGTTGACAAAAGCCTCTTTCTTAAAAGCAGCTTTTTCTGAAATGAGATTTACTGTTATATAGCTAGCCTCTAGAACCTATATGCCAGAGTGTTTCTAAATACAGAATGTTTTAAAATAAATGATAGCATCAAGTATATTTATTTTGGATGTGAAAAGTTCATGTACTGGGAATGCAGGTAAAGAAGAATGGCTTTTAAAGTACAGGCATTTGGGGAAATAAATCTGACAGTTCAGAGTTTTATTAGTGATGATTCAGAGACTTTTAAGAGTTGAAGAAATAAGTAACTAAAAATATAACCTTTTTAGAAAAAAATCTTCTCTGACCTAGTATCATAAAAATCAGGATATTGTATCTTCTACATAATCATTTAACTTATTTCACTTTATCTGAAAATATGTAATTTCACATTTTGACTGATAAGCAATGTTTGACAACCATTTATAATAAAGATTCTTGAATATCATTTAAAATAATCAAATTTCCATTCTAAATAAACATTATCTTAACTGCACAAGAACTTCATTTCTAGTCACATTACGGAATCTTAGCTGTAGGGAAAGAAATAATGAAGTATAAAACTTAGAGTTTCTGACATGAGCCTTTTAAAACATTTTTAAAAACATTTACAAAAACGCAAATGTTGTAGGGAAGCAGTCCATGTTAACATTTTAAAATTTAATTTGTGCATAATTTCAAGTATAAATACCGGTTAAAAAAAGAAAGCAAAAAACTGAAGCAACTGTTCTACAGGCATCATGCTTGTAGTTTTTCTGCACACATGTGTGCAAACAGTGCAGTGCTGTGCTTGATGAAAGTTTTAGATGATCTATCATTCAGCTTTCTACATAACAAAAATACTAAGCATTTACAACAACATGTAATTATTTTAAACCAAATTCACTTGCAGTGCATTTGGTATGAAAAGGGAGTGGAAAGACCATTTGCAAAAAGAGGAGGAGTTGAGCAGTCCCAAGGTGGAGCTGTCTCTTGTGTTAAATGACACTGGCAGATTAAAGCGCTCTGATGGGGAAGGGCTTAAAGGCTGAGTCAAAAGCCAAGAAGTCTCTTTATTTACGCCTACCTCCCAGCCCTTGGCAAACTGACTAATAACAAACTGAGCTAACAAGAAAGACTAGAAAGGGAGGAAAGAGGACATTGCTGCAGCTTGGATCTACAATCTAAGAGCAAGAGTGAGCAATCCCAGCTCTGGGAAACATCTTGTTTATTTACTGCATTCGGCAGTTTGCAAATGGTTAACTATATGCAAAAAAGTCAGCATAGCTGTGAAGTATGCCGTGAATTTTAATTGAGGGGTAAAAAAAAAAAGACAACCGCTTCAGGATGATCTAGCCTGCACTCTGCTTGAAATATTTTCAATGAAATGCTCAGCATTTTGTCTTTGACAAGAGGTTTTCACTTTATAAAGTGATGGGTCTTGCCAAGAAGTAACATTTGAGAAGAAAGTACGTGGTGGTTAGTGTTTTCGTTTTAAGAAAGAAACTGAATTTACTTTGAACATCTCTTCCAGCTGTGCATTACACATAACATCAGGAGTCGTCTCTGCTTTACAGGTAAGATGAATCTCTCCAGGCTTTTCTGATCCCTGTTTTAGCAGGCTTTTCTGATCCCTGTTTTTGCATTATCCTAAAGTGATCGAATGT
Organism: Rhinolophus sinicus; assembly: GCF_057876585.1. Classification (NCBI taxonomy): domain Eukaryota; kingdom Metazoa; phylum Chordata; class Mammalia; order Chiroptera; family Rhinolophidae; genus Rhinolophus; species Rhinolophus sinicus. The sequence goes on from NC_142516.1 coordinate 158,751,599, forward strand.
ATGTGTTTGCCCTTAAAAAAAAATAGTTTAAATTAAAGAATACCCAGTTTTACTCTTGCTCATTGGCACCACTAAATGCTGTATCAGATGCCTGCTTTCTCTGAGCAGTAGAAGAGCTGGCTGAAGAGAAGAACAAATAGAATAATATGCCACTCTATCTTTCACAGCATGCAGTTTGTTATTAGAAACTAAGTAAGTGTGCTTTCTGAAAAAAAAAAATCAGTTCTAAATGCCGCTGTTAAATTTAAAACATAAGCAGAATATTAAAAGATTCTTTGTGTTTTATATACTACTTTAATTATTTTCTGACATAAAAATATGTATTTTCTAAAAATGTGTGAGTGGAGATTTTTGACCTCTTTAATATTGTTATCAGATATTGTCAATACTGAACCACTCTTCTTTTTGTATGCATTTCTGAAAAGATTAGAAACTGTCCCTAGGACAGTTTTGAAGAGCATAAAATGCATGTAAGTTTTGAAAAATCACGAGAGAGAGTCAACTGGAATTAATTTACTATTTTCTTAAGATGCTGTGCCTGGTGAAATGAATAATATTCTTTCTTGGTAATCTACGGAGAAGTACTTTTAGTGTTTATGGAATATAATCCACAAGTTGAAAACTCCAACTACAAGTTGCTTGATTCTAAGCACAGCACTCAGGGCTATTTAAAATTAAACTATTTCCCTGTGGAAACTTTCAATTGGCTAACTTTTCCTGTCTACAGAAAAGCAGTATGTTGTTTTATTTATTCACCTTTCAAAAACTTTAGAGTATACATGTTATGCATAAAACAATGCATTTTCATGGAATAAAAGTTTATTTTCAGGGTTATTGATTGGGTTCTAGGATGTTTTATCTTAATGTGAATTTGGATTAGATTCAAAGTTACTGTTTACATTCCATTCTGAAAAATGAAAGTAGTTACCATTTTGGAAAGGTGAATAGTTCTAAGATGTGGTGTTTGTTTACCTTTCAATTTAGTTGATATAAATTTAAGGTACAATATTTAAAGGAAGGGAATAAAATTAGATGTCCTGAGAGTGATGTGTTTACCTGTCACCGCTGTCATTTCAGTTAGAGTGTTTTTAAAATTTGCCGTTTCTAACATATGTGTTAAATTTTTAAGGAGCTAGACTATGTGATGTTGTTATCATGATTGTCATTTTTTATTTAGCAAAGTAGACATATCCTCAACTACTTTAGTATGGTGCATTTTTTCCAGAGTCCATTGTTCGTAATCTTAAGCTTATACTAAAGGAGATCAACTGCTTAAATATGTGATGATATTTAGTGCCTATAGCTTATTTCAAGACCTCATTAATAAGTCGTTTGCTAGAAGTTTACATGAGACCTTGTTTATTACTTTATAATAATGAGAAATGTGTGTTAAAGATAATTTTTCTTCTTTATATTTTGTGATGTTAACCTGATTCATAACAGATTTTAAAAGTTGTAGTTAATAGCCTACCTCTAGAAAGATAATATAAAGTGTGACTCAAGTGAAATTTAAATGAGCACTCATACTCATGTATATCAAATACTATTAGGTTTGTACAAAGTGCCCTAGAGAGCATAGTTAAAACAAAATTATTTTTATAGTGTTCCACTTTATTACATGCTCAGAGACATATTTTCCCAAATGATTTTAATAAATAATGAAATTAGCAATTATCTTGAGCCAAATTCAAAGAAGGTTAAAGCACAGACACAATTATTAGATCTAATTTTGTGAGACCAAGTTCATAAATATAATTAAAGGAATGCATAACACATGCATACATACATACATGTTTTCTAGCTATCATTTTTGCATTCCGTACAGTTCTCTCTGCTTCTAGCTAATACCTACATATCGTCTTAGCTTTAATCCTTCAGCCTTAGTTTCATCTACTTTGTGGTTTAAAAAAAAAAGTAGGGTCTTTTCAAATATGCAACTTTGCATCATATCAAAGTATCAATCGTCCATTTATCTAGCACCTCTCTCATCTATTAAAATGCAATTTATTTGGCAGATGTAAACATAACTGATGATACAATATTTTAAATTCCCCTTGCCCTAAATTTTATAATTTGATCACAATGCAAGTTTAAAGTAAAGAAAAATACACCGGTCATCGTATTAGAAAAAAGTGAAAACAATGTATATGCAGCAAAGCAGTCATATTTTCAGAGTAATCTATAATTTTGTTTCTAGAGGAAAACCTATCATTTTGAAAATGTCAGATTCATCTCCTCCTTGCTCTTATCCTCTAAAGCCCATTGTTATTGCATTTTATTTTACAGAATCTGATTCTATCACATGACAACATGAAGCTGTGGATCCATCTCTTATATGCATCTCTCCTTGCCTGTACATCTTCACAACCCCCATCTCCAATGTCCTCAGCCAGAGGTACTTGTGATTCTCTTTGCAATTGTGAGGAAAAAGATGGTACTATGCTAATAAATTGTGAAGAAAAAGGTATTAAGACATTATCTCAAATAAGTGTGCCACCCTCACGGCTTTTCCATTTAAGTTTGTTAAATAATGGCTTGACAATACTTCACACAAATGAGTTTTCTGGGCTTACCAATGCTATTTCAATACACCTTGGATTTAACAATATTGCAGATATTGAGACTGGTGCATTTAATGGCCTCGGCCTTCTTAAGCAACTTCATATCAATCACAATTCTTTAGAAATTCTTAAAGAGGATACCTTCCATGGACTGGAAAACCTTGAGTTTCTACAAGCAGATAACAATTTCATTACAGTGATCGAACCAAGTGCCTTTAGCAAGCTCAACAGACTTAAAGTGTTAATTTTAAATGACAATGCCATTGAGAGTCTTCCTCCAAACATATTTCGATTTGTTCCTCTAACTCATCTAGATCTTCGTGGAAATCAGTTGCAAACATTGCCTTACGTTGGTCTTTTAGAACACATTGGCCGAATAATGGATCTCCAGTTGGAGGACAATAAATGGGCTTGCAATTGTGATATACTACAACTAAAAATTTGGTTGGAAAACATGCCTCCACAGTCTATAATTGGTGATGTTGTATGCAATAGCCCTCCAGGTTTCAAAGGAAGCATACTCAGCCGACTGAAAAAGGAATTATTCTGTCCCACTCCGCCATTGTATGAAGAACATGAGGATCCTTCTGGTTCATTACATCTGGCAGTAACATCTTCAATAAGTGATAGTCGCATATCAATCAAGACCACATCCCTTTTAAAACCACCCACCAAAGCACCAGGTTTGATACCTTATATTACAAAGCCATCCACTCAAATTCCTGGACCCTACTGTCCTATTCCTTGTAACTGCAAAGTACTATCCCCATCAGGACTTCTAATACACTGTCAAGAACGCAATATTGAAAGCTTATCAGATCTAACACCTCCTCCACAGAATCCTAGAAAGCTTATTCTAGCAGGGAATATTATCCACACATTAATGAAGTCTGATCTAGTAGAATACTTCACCTTAGAAATGCTTCACTTGGGAAACAATCATATTGAGATTCTTGAAGAAGGATCATTTACGAATCTAACAAGATTACAGAAGCTCTATCTAAATGGTAACCATCTGACCAAATTAAGTAGAGGCATGTTCCTTGGTCTCCACAATCTTGAGTACTTATATCTTGAATATAATGTAGTTAAGGAAATATTACCAGGGACCTTTAACCCAATGCCTAAACTTAAAGTCCTCTATTTAAATAACAATCTCTTACAAGTTTTACCACCACATATTTTTTCAGGAGTTCCTCTAACAAGGATTAACCTTAAAACAAACCAGTTTACTCATCTACCTGTAAGTAATATCTTGGATGATCTTGATTTACTGACCCAGATTGACCTTGAGGACAACCCCTGGGATTGCTCCTGTGACCTGGTTGGATTGCAACAATGGATACAAAAATTAAGTAAGAACACAGTGACAGATGACATCGTCTGCACTTCTCCAGAGCACCTAGACAAAAAGGAATTAAAAGCACTAAATAGTGAACTTCTTTGCCCAGGTTTGGTCAATAACCCATCACTGCCAACTCAGACTAGTTATGTATTTGTCAGTACTCCTACAACCTCAACTACAGCTGATACTATTTTAAGATCACTTACTGATGCTGTACCACTATCTGTTTTAATATTAGGACTACTGATTGTGTTCATAACCATTGTATTCTGTGCTGCAGGGATAGTGGTTCTTGTTCTCCACCGCAGGAGAAGATACAAAAAGAAGCAAGCAGATGAGCAGATGAGAGACAACAGTCCCGTGCATCTTCAATATAGCATGTACGGCCATAAAACAACTCACCACACTACTGAAAGACCCACTGCATCACTCTACGAGAAGCACATGGTGAGTCCCATGGTTCATGTCTATAGAAGCCCATCCTTTGGCCCAAAGCATTTGGAGGAGGAAGAAGAAAGAAATGAGAAAGATGGAAGCGATGCAAAACATCTCCAAAGAAGTCTATTAGAACGGGAAAATCATTCACCACTCACAGGGTTAAATATGAAGTACAAAACTGCAGACCAATCGACTGAATTTTTATCCTTTCAGGATGCCAGTTCATTATATAGGAACATTTTAGAGAAAGAAAGAGAGCTTCAGCAATTGGGAATCACAGAATACCTAAAGAAAAACATTGCTCAACTCCAGCCTGATATGGAGGTACATTATCCAGGACCTCACGAAGAGTTAAAATTAATGGAGACATTAATGTACTCAAGGCCAAGGAAGGTATTAGTGGAACAGACTAAAAACGAGTATTTTGAACTCAAAGCTAACTTACATGCTGAACCTGACTACTTAGAAGTACTGGAGCAGCAAACATAGATGGAGAGTTTGAAGGCTTTTGCAAACATGCTGTGATTCTGTCTTAAGTCCAAAACCTGTAAATAAGTGCCTTATGTGAGTGTGTCATCAATCAGAATTTAAGCACAGCAGTATTCTTATTGGGGGGAAAAAAAAGAGATGAAAGAAAAGAAACTCAGGGATCACTGGGAGAAGCCATTGCATTGTCTTTAGGCAATTTTGTCTGTCCCCTATGACATCAATCCTTGCATGGAAATCATTCAAGGATGACAGTAATATTTTTCAAAATACTTAAAAGTGTTTCACAAAAGTCCTCTTTCACATGAAAAAGGGTTTACTATTTAAGCAACCCTAATTTTCTTGAATTACTTCACCCATGGATTAAATGTAATTGGATTTTGTCATTTAAAAAATTATACCTGTACATGTAGTTATAATACATAAGGAATATATTGCTTATATAACCTATATATGTACTACAAAATGTACATTGTCAAATGCACCTAATTTCCTTGAAATAAAGGCATAAGAAACTGGACCTTTAAAATTATAAATAGTAATAGTAAGGGACAAAAAGGAAGGTTGAATTATATAGACTATGAGTGGCCCAAATCTTTGAACATTTGAGGATAAAAAAAAAAAAATGCCACTGGTATGCTTTCCAAATTTAAAAATAAGAATAATGAATAGTTCAGGTGGAATAAATCAGCAAACTTTTTGGGTTATCTGCACATTTTGTGTAGAAAATTTTATTGTCGATGCTGCTGTGAACTAGGTATGTCATTTGTGCTCAAAGGTTAATTCTTATTCTTGGGATATTTTTAAAATGCTACTGATATTCAAGTGTAAATATGATTAGTGCATCTATTAAGTTTAATTTCTTTCATATTATTAATCCTTTGTAAATTTGAATGACCTTGATAGAAATATGTTTCTTGTGGCAAGTAATTTACAGTTGTAAAACACATAAGACAAAATGTTGTTTTATTTTTATTGATGTATACTGATAGTCGCCATAAATTAGTAGCAAAAGGCATGTCGGAAGGTAAGAGGTTTAAGTTGCCTCAAGAGTGGCACAATGTAGCTTTATTTTACAAGAAAGTATAGCTAGATTTCTATGAACTATTTATTCTGTACAGTTTTGTATATTTTTGGTTCACAAAGGTAATTATTCTTGGGTGCCTTTCAAGAAAATTAAAAATACTGCTCACTACAATAAAACTAAAATGAAAAACCTCTTTCTAAACGTACTTTCTTCAATTAGTCTAATCTGTAATTCAATCAGATCAGGACTAATGTGTATACTCACATATACATACAGATGGAAAATGAGATCTCTGTGTGTTGTCATCCACACAGAATCATATTGTTTAACATCTGCAAAAAATTCATTTAATGTCTGGGTGTGATTGACAGAGCCAAACCTAAAGTCTGACCTGTAGTTCTCCCTTTCCAGCAAATCATTTCCCCACTTAACACAAAAGGAAATTATTTATTTTTCTTGTTTCTGATTATACAATCAGTCATACAGCAATTTTTCACAAAGCAAAAGAGGATTAATCAAGGTAATCCAGTTCTGTTTTTTCAACATCATGCAGATCCTTGCACAGGGTTAGGAAGGAACATATTTCCTACTAGGAAGAACTTTCTTTAATTCAGTTAACTCTATTTTAGCAATTCCTGAATGTTCTAATAAATGTTTTTGTTTTCAATATTCAACGGTCCACACTACTAGGAAATCATACATTATTTCTTTGACTTTGAACGAGAAGCCTTCCTGGTGATGAAAACAGGCCTGTGCTGCATGGTACAAAAACTAATTATGAGTCTATTATGATATTATATCACTAAGGTTTTCTTTTAATTCATTGAACATAGTCATAGAAAATAATCAAGAATTATGTATGAAAAGGTTCATTGTAAACCTCGATTTCTCCATTAGTTTCCCAGATTGGAAAGGACAAAGGTACTAATTCCTTCTGTAAGTAACACTAAAAGGAAATCCATGTGCATATGAACGCTTTACACATTTATTCAGGAAAAGTAAATATTCAGCACAGTAAGGAAGCGTGAACTTTCCAAAGCATGATTTTGAGTTGTATTCTAAAGGAAAAAAAAAATAAAAGGAAGAGCAAAATTTGTGTTATTTCACTGCTCTTATTCAGTTAGTGTATTTGCCAATATTTTATGATTCCAATCAAATGCATAAAGGTATAAGAAAGACTTAAGAAATCCACATGCCTAGAGGACCTTTGGAAGGGTTCCATGAATATAGATACATGTCCTCCAGAACATTCTTCTCTTTGGGGTAGGGGAAGCATGTATATTTCCCTATAAGTAGTTGTGAGTTGAGAAAGTTAATCATGGTTTTTAACTCTTAATGAGCCTGGTGACCTGTGATAATCACTCAGAAGTTTGGTTATTTTACCTGTATTTGCTACTTGTTCTCCTTCCCACTAAAGACAATCATTTTTATTATAGTCCTTGTTTGATTATTTACTTAAGCTGTCAATGTGGTTTCTTTCTGCAACTAACTGATAGATTCAGAGTCCCAAGTGCTAATTGAGTATCCTCAGCCTCATTCACTTTCCTAGGCATTCAAAAAATAAATTAAACTACTAATTATTCTATTTTTTTCTTGATTTAAACAAAAGTTATCCTGCTCATTGCACATAAGTGCAAGTTGTCATTCATGTCTTAATCTTGAATTTCTGTTACATAGTGATACTAGTGTGTAATCATACTGGATCACATTTTTAAAATGCTGTCTATTTGTTAGACATAGATTGTGTTCATCTTTAATTAACAAAATAATTTCACTAAATTACCACGAAACTGCTTACTGTAAATTTATGAAAGTTTTCTTTGGATATCTATTTTCCATTGATTTCCATATAGGAATATACTTTTTACAATCTTATAAGAATTATATCAGTGATGTTGGCTCTCCATTTTGAATTACTCTCTTATATCATGGAGGAGAGAAAGCCTTTCCTTGCTGCTCCAATATCAAGTAAATTGAAGTGCCATCTAAGTGTCCTTTAAGGTGTCTTGATGCTTTGACCCAATTAATTTAAAAGACTGAAACTTTGATTCATGATAGAAACATGTGATTTGAGTGTCCCCTGGTCATTAAAATTGAACTTTTTTAAATGATGGTCTATATCCTTCCATATGTATATCCTTCCATATGTATATTTGGAGAACTCCAAATTTTATATCTATCTATCTATCTATCTATCTATCTATCTATCTATCTAATATATATATATATATATATATATATATATAAATCATATATATATGATTTATTGTGGAGAACTAATAAAGATGAGATGGCTTGCTAGATAGATACCTAGTCTCAAGATATGTGTGTTTTATTTTGTATTATTTATTTTTCTATGATAAGTAATAGTTGTATAGTCAGTTTCTTTTAAAATAAGAGAAATATTACTAATTTGCAGAACTGTTTATCAATAAACTGTATTTTTGAATAGAAACACTCACAAATATATATCCAAAGAATGCTCCACAAAGTTTACCATGTATAAGACAATACTAAATTGTCATCGGAGATGATTCTCTACACAGAAAGAAAGTTGCATAAAAATGCACACTACTCATGTTTGAGCAGTCAGGTTTCAATCTAATGGTAACTGAGAAAGGTTTTACACTGAATTTGAGGAATCCTCTCTATTTCCTTACCCTGAACACTTTTATAATATTACAAGCATGAATGGTTGTAGTTTTCTTTTTGAGAGATGGGTATCATAAAATGGCACTTTTTTTTTTTTTTTTTTTCTGATAGGAAAGGAGACGATTAGAGGTATATCTCAGGAGAAGTAATCCTATATCTAAGGAGACATATCAAAAATAGTCTATTTCGTGAGGATTGGAGAAATTATTAAAAATAAAATATTCCTTTTGCCTTTTCAATTCCATACACCCCAAAATATCTATATTCTTCCAAATATTCCCTGAGGTTTATAACTTAACAATGTCTCAAATAAAAAAATAAGATAAAATAGTTGTTTATCATTGACTCATAAGACAATTATATTATGAAAATTATATTGTTTAATAAATGTCAGTCTTATATAAAAATGAAAACCACTATCTGTTCTATAAAACACAACTAGTTTTGTTTGTTTGTTTGTTTGTTTATATTCAAGTGCTAGTATGTGGAATTTTGTCCAAATCTTATAGCTTGTAAGTGAAGAAAACGATAACCCTAAATCTTTACATGATAGCATTAGTGGTGAGCCATGAAACCTGCAATAATTTTTTCTAAATGATTATTAAAATATTTCTACCAACTGTGCTAGAAGATTGAATTATTTAGTTTTTTAAAGATGAATTTATATATATTACATATATATATATATATATATATATATATATATATATATATATATATATATATATATTCTTATGTATATGTAACAGAGGGGACTGCCAGATGTAGAATCCTCTTCTAGCTGCTTTGAAAGCATAATCAAATAGACAAATACTCTTCTGTTAGTAAATGTCTTTCATCAGATTAGTGAATGAAGAATGGAAACAATTCAAAACAACAAAATTCACACACACACACACGCATTCATGTATTTCCAACTAAAATTATTTTAAATGGTACACTTTTCAAATAGAGTACTGTTGTTTTAGAATTTAAATACAAAAAATAAGCAGATCTAACCTTTAGCAAATGATTATTTGCCTCTTACATCTCTTAGTTTATACTAGTGAAAAAACTGATTATCTGTGAATGACTAAGGTATTTTTCATTACTAGTTTTGCGTAAAATCTCTGAGGATTTTATTGTCATATCATCATATTTGTTTTTATGGAGGTCTTGAGCGGATGTAACATACAGAATGAATCATTTTGTTGCTAAAAAAAACACTCAAGTTTAAGTTCATGGTGTTATCTGTGATGAAATCACCATTAGTGAATGCAAAATGTATTTCCACCCCATCACTTGTTATTGTGAACAATCCAAAGATGAATAAACCGTGATGCTATGTTTTTATGATTCATACTGTCATAGGTTAATGTAATAATACATGGTAGAATAAGAAAGTTAATGACATAGTTTAGAAGAGTCATGATTCTAGAACAATGTGATCACTTTAAATGCTGCATATGGGTTCATCAATTAAGACATTCATGGACACATTTTGGGTCTATTCCTAGCATTCTGAAGTAGTTTGCCTTAGAAAATATGTATTTCAAGAAGACATTGCATTATGGCACAGCAAACACAATTCCCAGATATGAGCACATCATACACTTCTACAGTTTATCTATTCTAATTTCTCATTTTACAAGTAAAGAAGAGATTTACCTTTAATTATATAATTAGTAAGAGTAACAAAGCCAGATTTAGAACGATTTAGAACACTGTCTGATTGTTTTTATTTTGTTTAGTTTTAGTCTCTTTGTTTTATTCTTTACCAGGCTTCCTGTCATAACCATGCCTATTTATAATCCATATGGAATCACAGAAAATTTGTATCTTGCTTTTACATATATTTTGCTTCTGTGTTTAGGTAGAACACTCTGTATTTAACATTTTTGTGAAAAAAATCAGACATTTGAGTTACTTTAAACATAGATTATGTAATTCTAGCTTATTCGAAATTTTATATAAGCACATTTTAGATACAGAAAAATGCTGAATGACTTAGTGGGTTGGACAACATAAACACCTAGCAGACAGAAACTCATTGTGTAGGGTGTTTTTCAAACACAATTCATTTATTAAGAATGCAATTTCTATTCTATTTCATAGACTCAAACACTGACAAAGAAAATACACAGGTAGTTTTCATGACATTGCATTGATTTCAAGCTTCTTGTATAAACAATATGTAATTTAAGCATCATAAGCATTATCATACATTTAGATTGTGGTATCAGATATTTTCATTATTCCATTTCTTAAGATCTCCACCTGAAGTTACTTTATCTCCATGGCATTGCTTATAAATTAAAATAAAGATCACTATATCAGTGAATAAATCATTTTAATCCTAAAAAGACAGTTTTATAAAATGATTATTTTTTTTTCCTTTTTAAGTAAACTTCATTTTTACAACAGATTTAGAATAACAGCAAAATTGGCCAAAAGATACAGAGTTTCCGTATCTGCTGGCCCCTCAGAAGTCTAGCCATCTCCATTATCAACATACCCTACTAGAGTAGAACAGCTTTCAGAATTGAAAAACTTCTATTTATACATATTACCATAAGGCCATAGTTTACGTTAGGACTCACTGTGGATGTTGTACATTCTAGGATTTTTGATAAATGTACCATGATTTGTAGTCACTGTTGTAGTATTATACATATTTTCACTACTCAAAATATTCTGTTCTCTGTATAATTCATTCCTCCTTGGCAACCACTGATGTTTTTACTGTATCCACTGTTTTACCTTTTCCAGAACGTAATATAGATGAAATATACAGTGCATAGCTTCTTCGGATTGGTATCTTTCACTTAGTAATAAGCATTTAATATTCTTCCATGTCTTTAAGACTCAATAGTTCACTTGTTTTTGTCACTAAATAATATTTCATTGTTTGGATGTACCACAATTTATTCATCCATTTGCCTACTAAAGAACATTATGGTTGCGTCCAAGGTTTGGAAATTATGGATAAAGCAGCTATAAATATCTGTGTGCAAGTTATCATGCGGAGAAAAGTTTTTGACTCATTTGAGTAAATACCAAGGAGCTCAACTGATGGATCATATGGGAAGAGTTTGTGTAGTTTTGTAAGATTCTGTCAAACTATGTTCCAAAGTGGCGTTACCACTCTGCATTCTCAGTGGCAATGAATGACATTTTTCTGTTGCTCCATATCCTTTACAATATTTGGTATTGTCATCTTCCCAGATTTTGGCCATTCTAATAGGTTTTTTGGTACCTCATTGTCATTTTAATTTGCATTTCCTTGAAGACAGGATGTGGAACATCTTGTTATGTGCTTACTTGCCATCTGCATATCTTCTTTGGTGGGCTTATCTTTAAGCCCTTTTGGCCCACTTTTTAATCAGGTTGTTTATTTTCTTATTGTTGAGTTTTAAGACTTTATATTTTGGACATTAGTCTTTTGTTAGATATATCTTCATAAATATGTTCTCCTAGTCTGTGGCTTATCTCACATTCTCTCAACAGTGTATTTTACAAAGCAGAAGTTTTTAATTTCAATGAAATCTACTTAGTTAATAATTTATTTATGGGTCCTGTCTTTGCTGGTGTTTATAAAGGCATTGCCATGCCCAAGGTCACCTAGATTTTTCTCCTATGTTATCTTTTAGGAGTTTTATATTTTTGCACATTATATTTAAGCCTATAATCCACTTTAGTTAGTTTCAGTGAAGTGTGAAAGGTTCGAATCTATATTCATGTTTTTGCAAGTATATTTCCATTTGTTAAAAACATAATATGATATTTAAAAAATAACATCCAATTACCATAATAGTTTCTTTATAATATAATTGATTTTACTCTTGATTTAATACTGAGTACCATTGATACTATTCTATGTATTATTGCATGTCTTAGCGAGCATAACATGTAATACAGAAAACAATATCAAGTTATAAAAATGATTATCATTCGGTCTGAATTACCTGAAGCTACAAACATGTTGAATGTGAATGAAAACAATAAGCTTAGAAAGACTCCTCTTAGCTGTGGTCCTTAAGATCACAGTATACCCATGAGTTTACATAAATAATAAAGATAGCTAAAATTTAATGTTTTCTACCAGACATCTATATTCAGTTGCAGGTGTTTTGTATACACTCAGTTTAATCCTCATATCAAACCTTCAAGTGATACTATGATCCCTGTTTTACCATAAAGGCAATGAGATTCAGAAAGCTAAGCTGTCCCAAATCACACACATAGTAGTGGTTAAAGTCAGATTTTCCTGACTTGGAAAATTCCCACTTCTGATAACATCATGCTTCATCTCAAAATGATTTAAGTAAACATATTTTTAAATGTAGATACCATTTCATTTGATTGTGGCAAATACTATGTTAGTCACATTTGCAAACACATTTGCACCACACTTATTATATTGTTATAATTTAAATATGTTTGTTTAGCTTCTAGTCATGAATTAAACCTATCATCAACAGGCATAGTAACCATTGATATTTGGGAGGTCTCAAGTCTCAATATGTTCGTTTATATTTTATTCAATTAAAAAATTATTGTGTAGCATAGATATTTCAGACACTAATAAAGTGCTTCAGTAAGGACTCTCCATCATCCAAATACAACTTTCAACATCATATTAATGATATATATATACAGATATATATGTATATATATCTGTATATATATATGAACAAAGGAATACATTTACCTAAATTTTAAATATGATCAATGTAGTTTGCTTTGTAATAAAAAGCTTGGTTTTCCTTTATAATATATATTTCCTAAATCCCTTAGATTTTTAACTCAGTTGTCTGTTCCCTTTTTGTGTGGAAATGCATCATAAAACCTACTATTCTAGGCAATGCTCATATAACTCCATTAAGAAGGAGGTAATGTTTTCTCAACGTGTCCCACATTATGCATACAAATAGTCACAGCTGTATTCTGTCTTTCGTACTGTGTTTGGGCTGTCAATGGCATGAAATTCACACATAACTTACTTGCTGGGTAAAAGGATATGCAGGTCAACCTCAACCTTCACCACATGCACACACGCACGCGCACACACACACACACACACACACACACATTGTGGAAATAGACTGCCGCTTTAAAAGCTTATGTTTTCACTCATCCTGTGCCTTTGACAATGTAGGAATGCTTAAACATAGCCTACTCTTCATGGAAGATTCAGCAATGCTTGTGAAACAATTCCCAAGTGTTATTGAAACAAACGGACATGGAGTAGGGAAATTTTACATGGATCAATATGTAAAAAGTTAAAATTAGAAGAGGACAAGATGGAGGTTGAGTTAGTAGATAAAGATGGTCTTTTGTTTTCTGCCTCCTGGTATTCTTGGCCCTTTCTCATCCTTGGTGTTCATTTCCCCTGTCCAATATGTTATCATTAAACCCTTATAGCCAAATGCTGGGCAGAGCTCCACAATACATCATCCTCTGCAGACATCTGGGTCATTAATTTTACTCTTTTTTGTTTCTAGGTGGATTTATGTTCCTTTTATCAATGTTGTCATCATTTTCAAACTAAAACAAACAAAACAAAAATTATCTTGGTTATAGCCACATTAAGCTGTGTGTGGTTTAGGTTTATCAATTGAAAAAAATCACATGAAGCTTTAATACATGAAATGTCCTATAAAATAATTAAGTAGCCATTTTGGGAGTAAGAAAAAGACAATTCAGAAAGAGCAAGTTATAGGCTGTTTTCAGTCATGTCATAAATTCAATCTTACTTGACATACCTCTTTAAAATATAATTTTGTTGAGCATAATTCAATTAAGAAACATGCCAATGCAGCCTCAAGGCTATTAAAGAACTTTGGCTCATCAGAGTTTGAAAGCTTCTGAAACCTGCTCTGTACTTCAGTATACCAACCAATTTCAAACCAACGTACTATCTCCTGCTTATATCTAAACAATTAAAAGTTTCCCTCTATAAAATATGTCTGGATCACTGACGATTTAATAAATTCAAAAATTATATTCACTGTTCCTAAACTGTTATGTAATTATAAAATTACACATCAGGCAATATGAGTTGATGGTTACTCCAAGAACAACAAATATAGCGTCTATTCAAGTAAATCATTTCTCTACATAACTATGATAATATGATTGATACTTGGATTATATGAAAGAACATCTGCTTCAGAGTAAGAACAATATGGAACCCAATTTAATCTCAATTATCTACTATGTGACCTTGAGCAACTTCTTTAAACTATATGAGTTCACAGTTGTTTCATCAAGGGAATGATAAGTTATTTTAGAGAGTCAATTTTATGGTTTCATAACATCTAGAAAATAAATTCTTCTGCTTTTGCCTTTCAGGGAAGTTTAGAGATAGTATTGCACTATGTTAGTGAAAAAGAGAAAATATTTGGGTAAATTTAGGGTAATTTCTGTAAATTTCACATCTCTTGATTGTAAAAGATAAAAGGATAATAACGTTCCGATAATTTCAATATTTTGAAGACTTATTGAGACACTTTATATGAAGGATCTGTAAATGTTTCAGCAACATATATTTACTTTAAACACCTACTGAGAATTCACTAGTTGTAATTGTTAAAAAATTCTATCTTGTTTTTAACTCCAGTATTTCTCCCTCACTCATTTTACTTTCTACAGGGTAGCACTGAGTTTTAGATACATAGGATGCATATAAGCAAAAAATACAAATTTACTGAGTGTAGAATATAGAAAAGAAAGCCGTTAGAACGTAAATATTTTCTTCCAATTTCTTTGAAATATAACGCTAACGGATAATTTAAGGAACTAGAGCTGACTTTTCAAATGACTTTTTAAAACTATAAATTTTCTTAATTTATCATCAGATATTAAGCTAGTGTGTGTACTTTAAATATAACACACATTGCATTTAAATGGAATTTTCTACCATATGCATCAACAGGGTTTCGTATTAAACATATTTCTTTATGCAGCATATAGACTTTTAAATATTCAGATGGAAATAAGATGAGAAGATGTGCAAAATTTGGAAGGACAATTAAAATAAAATGATGTAATCCCTTTTTCTATTCAAAAGGAAAAGACAGCATGATTTTTCATTTTACTATCTGATTTAAAATTAGTGTATGTACTTTTTTATTATTTTCCGGTGTACAAACAACATAATAGTTAGACATTCTCACCCCTCACAAAGTGATAACCTCCAATCTACTAACCGTCTGACATTATATATAGCTGTTACAATTCCATTGACTATATTCCCTATGCTGTACTTTACATCCCATGAGTGTATGTATGTATATATATATATATATATACACACACACACACACACACACACACACACACACACACACACATATATATGAATAATTATAGTTGACATTCGGTATTATTCGACTTCAGCTTCAGATATACAGCGCAGTGGTCAGTCACCTGGACTTATTAGGGAGACCACTTCATAGACTGTCTGTGCCTTTTAAATAGTGTGTTCTTTTATATAAAATTTGTATTTTTTTTTTCGGCTGGATTCATATAACAAATACATTTCATTACGATGCATCTCTTTTGTGTATGCATATATGCAGATAGAAACCAAACAATATTCACAATTTGGAAGGAATATAAGAAACATATGATAGTAAGCTGAGAATAATGAGACAAAAAAAGTCACTCTTCTGGAATGCGATCCTTAATGAATTAGGTAGTTGTTTGCTCTCCAATAGAAAGAGTACCTGCACAAAAGATGTTTAAAGTGCCCTTTCTGTATCCAATACCAAAAATACTAGAAATAAAAATTTCTAAATCATAGAAAATGATACTCTTCCTAGCTTTCATATTAAGTTATATAACCATGGAATATAGAACCATCAAAATAAGGAATGTAATGATTTTCAGTACCAGTATTCGGCAAAATGTTAGTGTCATATCTTGTAGGGATGGCATATTAAAAAAATTAAGCATCTAGTAATAATACACATGTCTCTACATGTTAATGTATAAATACGTGTAAAATAATCTTACAATCAAGTTTCAAAATTATATTTATGCAACCCACAGGTGCAAAATTACATTACCATTGATTCTAAAGGATTTAAGAAGAGGTAATATCCCAATCCATACCTTATAACACTTCTGGATGTGATTGGACATTAGTTTTAATACAGGATCATAGCTCACCAATTTCCTGTTGCCTTTGTTAAAGTTAATACTGACTTTTATTTATTCATACTACCCTTCTCTGCAAATTCCAGATTAAAGGGGAACACTATATTTAAGTTTCTTTAGCTGATTTTTTTTCCCTCTGCAATACTTTTTTTTAAAACCCTGGAGGAACAGAATTCTAAAGGAAAATAATTACAAATGACCTTGACCTTGTCATTTGAAAATTAACTTTTCCGATAATCAGTCATTTTGCTTTGAAATTTTATAAAATACTAATGCAATGACAAATAATTGTATAATTGGTATTAAATTCAAAAGAAACATGAATTCATCTTGGACTAGTGTTTCATCTGAGGGTATTTGGTCCTCTCAAAAGCATTTTTTGTTTGTTTTGTTACCCTTTTCTCTAGTGCATGAGTCAGATACTTAGAGCAATAAAACATCAAATAGACTAAAAATAAAAGCATTTAATTGTTGGAGCTCTCAAAAACTATTGAAAGTTTTGTGATTGAATTATAAAAAGAGAGGTTATTTACTAATACATGAAGATATGTGAGGATCTTGTTTGAAGATTTCATTCGGAAAACAATTATTGGTTAGAAAAATTATATGAATATATTGTACTCTTTTGGCTGGGAAGAATGATATGTATGTAATTCACAGAGGTTATAGCTTCCTAAGGAACTTTATTTCTTAGTCATTATGACTATGCTAATTCGAGATGAGAATTTAAAAATCTGAAAAAAAACCCACAAAGGATGATATAGTATATTGCTTAAATTACGAAGAAAGTGTCACTGAAAAAAGAAAAAAATAATGAAATGAAGATAGCAAGAGTAAAGATTTGCTGCATTGTATTCTACAGAATTTTAGAGATTTTTTTTTGCATTATCTTTTTAAGAATTACCTTTTGGAGCCAGAATTTAATACATTGAATCTTTTAATAATATTATATAAGGAACTTCACAAATTGATAGTAAGGGATCTGCAGTATAAAAGCACTTAGTCTTTCATTTTTTCACAAGAAATAACAGATTAGGAGAATCTATTCTCTGAAACTTAATTTTAGTTCATAGCATCAATTTTATAAGCAAAGACAGCATCTTCGCTGCTAATAAAACTGCCATTGACTGTTTTATGTTGGGTGTCCTCTCATTGCTGCTCTTATCCAGAGCTGAATGTACTATAAAGATAAAAGGAGGTTGGCAAGAACAAGAAGTCTAAACACACAGATAATTAGCCTGTAAAGATTTTCAAATGAATAATCCTTTCTCTAAATCTGTCAAGATATCTGGCTCGTTTAAGAAAACATTACCTAGCAATACTCAGTGGTAAAATGGAAACTATATACAGCATCCAAGAATTAATATTTGAAAGATACAAGAAATATGTTGTACATCTATAATAGTCCCAATAGTTTATAACATTCAATAACTTTAAAAACATTACACATTTTAATAAAATAAAATACATTATCATCTAATATTAAAGAAAGATTATAAATTATAATACTTTTTAATTGGAGGTGAGCTTATAAAGAAATTGTTATTTTGACTACAACCACTACTGTAATAAACAAAATTTATTGCTTCTATATTTTATTTCAAAAAAATTGAAATAAAACAAAAACTCTTAAGTAACATATACACATAGTGCAAGCTGTTACCTCATTTCCATTTTACTTAAGCAACACTTTCTTCATTATTAGATTACTGTTGTACTTGTCTTGACTGGTTTTTTTTTGTTATTGTTGTTGTTGTTTTCCCCATTTTTGTTTTACTTTTAAAGCTGGGTTTTGGTCAATAGTGACTGAAATAATGAGCACTTAAGAACACAGGTTTGTAAATAAATACCACGATGAGATGCCAGCTCAATCCTGTCAGAAAGGCAGTCATCAATAGGTGAACAAACAGTAAGTGCTGGCGAAGATGTGGAAAAAAGGAACTCTCATGCACTGTTGGTGGGATTGCCGATTTGTGCAGTCACTATGGAAAACAGTACGAAGGTACCTCAAAAAATTGAAAAATGGAACACCTTATGACCCAGCAATTGCACTCTTGGGAATCTATCCAGAGAAATCCAAAACACTAATTCAAAAACATACATGCATCCCTATGTTTAGTGCAGCACTATTCACAATAGCCAAGATATGGAAACAACAGAAATGCCCATTGGTAGATGACTGGATTAAGAAACTGTGGTACATTTATACAATGGAGTGTTACTTGGCCATAAAGAAGTATGAAGTATTACCATTTGCAATGATATGGGTGGACCTAGATAATATTATGCTAAGTGAAATAAGTCAGATGGAGAAAGACAAACACCATGTGATCTCACTTATATATGAAATCTAAAGAACAGAATAAATGAGCAAACTAAACAGAAATAGTCTCAGAGATATAGAGAAAAAGCTGACAGCTGTGGAAGCGGGGTGGGGATGAGGGAGAAGGTGAGGGGATTAGAAAGTACAAATTGGTAGCCACTATATTGCCACAGGGATATGAAAGACAGTGTGGGGAATATAATAAATGATGTAAAGATTTTGTAGGGTGTCAGATGGGCACTTGTCTTATTAGGGAGTCCACTTCCTGGATGATAGATGACTCACCACTGCAGTGTACAACTGAAGCAGAAGGTGAATAATATTGAATGTCAACTACGATGTAATATGTATAGTCATGGGATATGGAGTACAGCATAGGGAATAGAGTCAATGAAACTGTAACAGCTATGTATGATGTCACAGGGATAGAAGATTGCGGGAGGGGTTTTATCACTTGATTAGGGGTATAAATGTCTACTACATCGTTTTGTACACCTGAAACTATTAATAATAATAAAAATAAAATTTAAAAAAAAAAGAACACAGGCTTGGGATGGTGTCAAACTATTAGCACCATTGGAGGTAATTACATGAGTAAATGATTGTGCATTCACTTACTTTTTATTTCTCAACATATGTTGAAATATTTTCTCCAGGACACTTAGAATCCTATGTATCCAATGTGGGTAAAAAGGAAGGCTGGGCAACACTACTGGGAAGCCTTGGTTATGACAAGGTTACCATCTCAGAAATACTTGGGCTTCCTTGCTTGGATATCAGTATCAACATCCATTTAAGGAAATCTATTTAACCTTGAACGGTGAAAATTCTATTACAAAGAACCTCAGAACCTTCTAACACATCCTAGGTCATGACTAAATTGAGATAATAATTCCAATGCAATAATTTGCCTTGAAAGAAACATGTGTTTATATATCAGTAAGGTCAAGTGATCATAGACCTTATCTGGACAAGGGATTTGGGGAAACTGGAAGAGTATTTATCAAATTAAACTTAGTTTGCTATAGTCATTTCCTGACATTTGAGTATTTCCAAGGTTGTAAAGTTTGAGTCAAAAAACAATTAGAGCTTCTCAGTTCAATAAGTTCAGCTCACTTTACTGAAAGCAAATTATAGGGTTAGGCTTTGTAGAGTATAAAATATTTTTTTTAAATAACAAGATTTATTCTTCTAAAAGGATTTAATTTTATAAGACACAGCATACTAACCAAAATACAAAACTGGCTAAGATTAATTTAGCATAAGCACTTTGTGCCATTGTCTTTCAAACTTTAATATTAATAACAATTGCAGGGAGTGAATGGACATTTCCATACAATGATCACAGATGGAGCAGGCGATCCATAGGCTGCAATTGAATAAGTACTGAGGTAAAGGAGTAGAACCACGGAGAGTTTCTGGAAATGGGAGAAAAAAATCAATATACTAAATTCAGATAAATGATTCTGAAGAAAAGGGTAAGATAGTGCTAGGTATGTGGGAAATACAAGGAAGATAAATGATGTAGGAAATCGAACAGTTTATACAGAATTTGGGTGGTGACTTGTCTCATGAAGAAAAACAGGAAAGCCCAGAAAAAGAATCATAAGGGATGATTTTTTTAAAATCGGAATTCTCAATTAATTTGGGATATAACTGATGAGTGGTAGATCAACATAATTCCTAAATTACTTTTTGATCTTTTATGGAAAATGCAATTATATATGTTTGAGCAGTTAATGCAAGAGTTTTGAACATTTTTTAAAATATAAACAAATGAATCGGGAATTTATATTATATTGTATTGAGAGACGCAAAATCATACCCCCCCCAGCTTCCCAAATTCTCTCTAATTATCCCTCCTCTATATTTTGTTCTTTACCCAAGATGACCTATAGATTTTTCCATGAACATTTTGTTCACATTCCCATATTGTGTCTTTAGCTTATATGATTACTTCTATCTCTAAAAGTCTCTGCCCATACTTCCCTTATACATGAGTCCTGCTTCAATATCGTCAACAATTTTCATTACACATCAGTATACGTTGCCTTGTGTTGTTATTTACCTCTCTTGTCATTATCCAGTCTCTGCTTCTACATAGCTAAGTCTTTGATGTCGGGAGGTATATTTTTTTTCCTTCCATGTGTTTCCACATTTCCAGAAAAGTACTATGTATATAGTAAACCCTCAAATATATATATATATATATATATATATATATATATATATATATATATATATATATTCATATAATTGATGTTTGTTTTTGTCAAACTCCATTGGCTGTTTAAGATCACTTCTTTTCTTTTTGCATAGGACTGCTACTGCAAATTTAGATTTTAAATATTATTTAATCACTGAGCCAGTGTGTAGACTAATTCACGGATACATAATATGAATTTGCTATAACCAGTAACTTGTTTTCAAAGAAATAATAGTGATTTGTTATCATTACCATATATATTCTATATTCAAAACTCTAATTACTCAGTAACAGAGTTATACAATTTATCTGGAAATGTTTTATTATTCTGATATATAAAAATTTACAGTTAAAACTTTATTGTGGTAAGAACACTTAACATGAGATCTGCTTTGTTAACATAGTTTTAGTGCACAATAGAATATTAACCATAAGCAAAATGGTATGTAGCAGATCTCTAGAAATCATCCATCTCACATACCTGAAACTTTATACCTGTTGATTAATAGCTCCCTATTTCACCTAACTTCCAGATCTTGGCAACCACCATTCTATCCTTTGCTTCAATGATACTCACTATTTTAGATACCTTATATCAGTAGAATCATGCTGTATTTGTTCTTCTGTGAGTGGCTAATTTCAGTTAGCATAATATCTTCAAAGTTTATCCATGTCATTGCATAATGCAGAGTTTCTTTTTAAAGTTAAATAAGATTTCACTTTGTGCATATATTACATTTAAAAAAATCTATTCATCTATCCATGGACATTTCGGTTGTTTCTGCCTCTTGGTTATTGTAAGAACTGCTGTAGTGAACACGGGGTGCTAACATTTCTTCAAGACTCTGATTTCAATTCTCGTGAATAAATACCCAGGAGTGGGATTGCTAAATCAGATGGTAGTTCTATTTTTATTTTTTTGAGAAACATGGATATCGTTATTAGGAAAACTGGATATCCACATGTAAAATAATTAAATTGGATGCTTATCTTACACCACACACAAAGATCAACTCAAAATGAATTAAAGACTTTAACATAAGTACTGAAAGTTTAAAACTCCTGGAAGAAAACATAAGAGAAAAGCTACATAATATTGGTCTGGGCAATAATTTCATAGATATGAGAACAAAAGCATAAGCAGCAGAAGGAAAAATAGACAACTGAGAGTCTATTAAACTAAAAAGCTGTTGCTCTAAAATGAAGCAATCAACCGAGTGAAAAGGCAACCTAGGGAATAGGCGAAAATATTTTCAAACTTCTAACTCACAAAAGGTTAATTTAAAAAATATATAAGGAACTCCTAGAACTCAATAGCAAAAAAAAAAAAAAAAAAGTAATAAACCAATTAAAAACTGGGCTAATTACTTCAATAGACATTTCCCTAAAGAAGACACACAAATGACCAACATGTATATGAAAAGGTGCTCAAATCACTAATCATCAGTAAAATGCAATTCACAAACCACAGTAAGATATCACTGCAAACTTGTTAGAATGGCTACTATCAAAATGACAAAACAAAAAGATAATTGTCGATGAAGATGTTGAGAAATTCAAATGCATATTCACTATTGGTGAGGATGTACAATGGTGCAGCCATTATGGAAGGCGATGCTACATTTTACAGAGAAATTTGGTGAAGGTGATTTAAGGCAAAACAGAAGACATAGTACCTATAATTGTATTCCATTTTCCTAAACATATTATAATGTGTGAGAATGGTGACTTATTGTCTTGCAACTTAATACAGAATTGTCTATTTAGTAAATGTATTAGGGATGGGGGTGTTGCAATAAATTGGTTAAACACATTGATGAGCAAATCTATTCTACTATGCTCTGGTCACATATTGTAGCACGTACCTTTCCATATTTACAGCACTAGCTGTTTAATTTATCAGTGTACACTATTCAGATTATTATAGATTTTTAAAGATTACAGCAGGAAACTAAGTATCTTATATTTTAGAAGGTGCTAGCTCATCCATTGTTGTATTTTGTTTATAAACTGTGTTTGGAGGGATTACAAAATAACATAAGGATATAGAGAAAGAAAGAAAAAAACTTATGAGAATGTAGTTTAATTGAAGGTCTTTTTTAATGATTCAGGTTTGAGAAATTAAACAAGGATATTAAGGAAAAAATGCAGTTTAAATAATTCTATGCATAATTTAGGGTTTTGTAATTGCTGTTGACAAAACTTGCCTCTCTTGGAAACGTATTATTCACTAAAAAAATTGAAAATATATATAGAAATTGTTAAAGCTACCATTTACCAAAATGTCGAGGTTGGTGTTAGTGACAGTTTGTGAGATTATTGATAAAATATTTGGAGACAAAAGTACAGAAATAGCAAGGTTAGTTTTTTTGTTTTGTTTTGTTTTGCATTTTTGTTTTTTTATTCTTTTTTGTTTGTTTGTTTTGTATTTGAAAGTTCTAAAAACTAGGATGTGAGGGGATTTTCATATATCTTAATTTCTTAGAACTTGTCTTATTAGTGTGTAAAGTCCTAACTTTAAGCTACCTATTTTGTGATAAATTTCCTTTTAGAAAACTGGAATATTTTGATTTTCTAACTGGGCCCAAGTAGTTTGCATGTCTCTAAGTGATAAATTATAATAGATACTTAAGACATATTTTTAGCCAGCCAATTTTCTTTTGCAGAATATTATTTGATTTATTTCTGTTTATTTTATTTGATTGTTTTTCCAGTTTCTTAGTAATTATTTTGTTCTTTATTTAGAAAGTATAAATAAGTGGGATATGGTCTCTATCAGAAAGTAAATAAAAAAACATTGATAAAGTCACTTGAACTAATATACATATTTGAAAGCCTACTTTTCAAATGCGACAGTCAGTAAGTGTAGACAGTTGCTAAGAAGGATTGTACTGAATGAATATTTTGATTATTATTTCATCTTCACTAAGCATGCTGCTTCTTTTTCTTCAGTTATTTATTGTTTCCTGGTAAAGATGTTTCAATTTCCTTCTTTTATTTAAATATCACAGAATAAAACACCATATCCATTGAACATTCTTGGTATTATAAATTGAAAATGTTACTTTCACTTATTATGTCATCATCTATTAATAGCACCTACATGAATCTCTGGATGTCATTAACACTTGTGAAGGGTAGTATGGCTATTACCTTTTGTTTTTTAGATTGAATTTTTATAACAGCACCTCCTTGTGTGTAAATTGTGTTATTCTCATAGGAGGTCTATTTTCAAGATTTATTTGACTTAATTCATAGTTGATATATATTTTATTTTATTTATTTATTTTTTAGCTTTTTGTGGTTTATAGTTTTCTTGCTCATTTAACTCACAATGGATGTCTGGCCCTACCAGTACCATTAGGAGGCATTATTTATGAGTGCTCACTTAGGATTTGAATAGGTCAAATACACTTGTGAGCCTGGCAGCAGTTTAGAAATCTATTAAATAAAATGTGACATTTACGATTTATTTTTAATGTCAGTGGAAGCACAGATTCAGTAGAATTTTTAATTTCTCAATTAAAATAATCTAAAATCCATGCTTTTAAAATATAACTGTAAAAAGTTTTTTTTATGTTATTACAGATATCAAAATGAAAAATCTTAATAATTACATAAATATATTTGGCTTTCATTTTTGAGCATAAAAAAATCTATTAAAATAAGGCATCATTGATAGTCTGCCACAATATGTTAAATATTCTCAAGGAGGAATTTCTGGAGTTGATTTTTTTCCCAAAAAAACATTATTTCTGGTGTTTTACTCTCAGCTTTTTTTCTATAATATGAGATAGGCCTTCTGACTGCTTTGTCTGTATCAGTCTTGCTTCTACACAACATTTCAAATGAACTTTTCAAAAATGTTGTTTGACAAGTGTGGTTCCAAAGTTATAATTTTTTTTTTTTGTAAGATGTGATTAATCTAAATGAAAAACTCCCCTCCTCCTTTTGCAATTTCATTAGATGCCTTGATCAATAACCCTAAGATGTTTTACACATGGTGCTCTCTCTGCCAGAAATAACTCCTCTCTCTCTCTCTCTCTCTCTCTCTCTCTTTCTCTCTCTCTCTCTCTCGTAAAAAATACTAACTCATTTACTAGTCTTAAGTTCAGCCTTGCCTAATGCCACATCCTGGACAAAATCTTTGGGTATATATACTCACATAATATCACATACCCCTTTTTAATCACTGGCACATTTACACTTATCTCTTCTTATCTCAGTGCATTGATTAAAATGTCTTTTCCTCAGTAGACTATGAGCGCCACAAAGTCAGATCATTTCTTTCTGCATTCACCATTTGATTTCCAAAAGCCAACACAAAGTATGACATATAAGAGACACTGAATCATTGTGTATAGAATGAATGCACAAATGAAATACTAATTATAAGGGAGTATTTTTCATAAGGCACAGAAATGTAACAAAAATCAATGTCCAGATTCCAAAATATACAAATAAAAAGCCCCAAATTTTCATACTGTTGAAAGGCTTCTTTGGAATATACTTTATGGCTATGATCAGCTATGTCTCCTGTCTTCTAGTAAAACAATCATGAGCAAGAGGTTACTAGGTAGAATCTTTATTTTCCTTATCTCTAAAATTGGAAATATAAACATGCTCTCTGTTGAGGAGGAAATTATTATGAGGAGTGTATGTAAGTACTTAATATCATGTCTCCTGTATAGAGTTTGATAGATAGCATCTATTATTATTGTCACCAATGTCAATTAAGTGTCACTGATATTCTAGCTATTATGCTATATGGATAATAATAAACTCCTGATTTTGACTTTAATGAGAAAGATATGCTTTGATGAATTATTAGAGTGGGATTATAAAAAGTACAGTATAAGCACATTTCTTTGAGAAAAGAAAAATAGTATTGATTAACTCTGTCATGAAGAGTGACTAAATGAAGAAATAACATATAGAGTTTCCTCTAAAAAATAAACTAGTATTGTTCAAGTATTGAAAAGTGTCAGAATGCTTTGCATAGTCGGTAAGACAAGGGTATTTGAGAAAGAAAAGTATGAGCAACAGAAAATGCTATTGTTAAGTGAATTGAGCCCAAATATCATTAAACTATACTAAGCAATACAGAACTTGTGATTAAGCACTGAGCATAAACCAAATTCTCTTCACATTATCCTAGATATGTGATCAGCATAAAAATTTTAGCAAAATGTCAACACAATTTAATAAAACAATAATTATCTGGTTCCCACGAAAGGGCTAGGTACTAGTTTCTTATTGTTGATGAACAAGTTATCCCAAGATTTAGAAGCTTTAAATAATAAGTATTTACTACTCAGTGTTTCTGTGGGTCAGGAATTGAAAACAGCTTTGCCTCTGGGTCTCTCATTAGGCAACAGTCAAGGTATGGACTGGAGTGCGGTTCTTTGAAGGTCTAGGTGTGACTGGAGGATCTGCTTCCTACATACCCCACCCTTGTGGATGTGGGCAGGAGACCTCAGTTCCCTGTCATGCGTACCTCTCACTGGCACTATTGGACGGTCCTCACGCCATGGCACCTGGCTTCCCCAGAACAACTGATCCAAGAGAGTGTCTTCCATAACCTTGGACAACATGCTCTGTTATTACCTCAATACTCTATTAGTTACACAAGTCAGCCCTGTGTAGCACGGGAGGAGAACACACAGGGTGTCAAGATCAGGAAGAAGCGATCAGTGGGAGGCACCACCGTCTGGCTCCTCGAGCAATTATAGCTATGACCAGATGTAATTCATGATATTATTTTGGACATGTTGAATTGTATCCTAGTACTAAAATCACCTTATCGAATAAGATACTATGAATGATTTTAACATAAACAGTAGGATACATCATGTACTTATTTCCACTCATATTTGACTGTCTTAATTTCTCAATGTCCTATTCTATTCTCCACAATCCACTCCGAATTATCCTCAAAGTTGTAACTGAAACAGTTTCACTTCCTTTTCATAAAATGAAAATGCCCTCAATAGTTTGCCATTATCCAAAGGGATAATCATGTATAATTAACTGCCTTCTATATAACTGAACCTGATAAAATAAGGCAGTGAAGGGAACGCATGCTTTGCATTACACAAAATTCAATGTATTCACATAGTGCACTATTCCAAGATGCCTGTAAAGAGCTACATATCATGTAACCTTTCCTAACTCACTTAGGCTAGCAATTGATTGAATGTATGGGTGGATATCTTCCACCAAGAACAAAATTTCTCTTAATTGGTTTAGAAATAATTATCTGAAAAGTATGTATAGGGTAAAGATAATTGCAAATAAGATCTCCACCTTTTCAGACTTTAGTTTACCAAAAGCTAACTAGAGTATGGTTATTTCTGTTACTCTCCCCTCAATATTTCAGAAAGCTAAAATTCAAACTGATTCTGTTTCTTCCTAAGGAGCAGTCTGAATGTGACCACAGCAAACATTTAACAAAATTATGGTTGGTCACTGAGCACCATGAAATCCACCTAATGTATTTATCACCTTGCCTCCCAGGGTGCTCATCTCCAGAGGGTGCTTTGGATACAACTACTTCAATTACAGGTTTACACTTCCAAGGTAAAAGATGTGTCTTGCATTTATTCTTATTGACTTCCCTCTATTAAATTTCCTTCAAAGGCATTTCATCAAAACAGAACCATGTAGACTACAATTTATATGTCAGAGTAAGGCATCGCTTTAGGATCTATAAATTTTATAGTGCATACTTCTCTATGCAGGCATGTTTGTTAAATGGTTCAAGTTCTTTGAGTTAGTCATCTACTCTAATGCTTTGATGCCACAAGATGTGAAGCATCTGTTACTATTCATCAGTGGCTAAGAGGATTTATGGCTTTTCATTAATCACCTGGAAGAGAGACTATTTATTCACTTAGATGGTAGCTCCTCTGTGATTACAAGATGCACATGAAGAGAGGGAAAACAATTTCAAGTGAGTGAAGCACAAAAGCAAGTAAGTAATTTACAAATAAATATCCTGAAGGAATCGTGCAACCTTGCATCCCAGGAGGCTTCTCAAATTTTTGTTTTTGTAATGACGTCTTAGCATAAGTCATAAGACAGTGATATGTTAACTCCATAGCTTTCAACTTTGATTTTTAAAGAACTACTACATATGTGTGTAACTCTTTAAAGTGCTTTAAGCATTCAAATAACTTATTATGAAAAAAAAATAGACATGGAAGCTTTGTCCTTACACTTGATATCACAACACATTAACTGCTTGCTACTTTCCCTTTCATTTAATATTGTGATTTTTTTTTAAGAGGCTGTATACACACATGTGCATACACATGTATACACACACACGCACACAAACATAAGTTTGTTTGATGGCTATAATTTAACAAGTTTTAAATATCAAAAAATGAGACGCGATCAAAAAATGAAGACATAACGATAGCATATGTTACTTTATAAAAACTTTTTTTAAGTGGGATTTTTTGAGCTATGCACAGTTGGTTAAACATTCAGAAATAAATTAAGTTACTCCATCATATCAACAGGCTAAAAAAGGGAAAAAAAATGCAATCATATCAATAGATGTAAAAAAAAAATAATCATCTGAAAAAAATCCAACATCCATTCATAATAGTTTCAGAAAATTAGGAGTAAGGGGAACTTCCCCAAATTGATCAAAAATAACTGAAAAGCCTACACATAACACCATACTAAAAGAATAAATAAATAAAACTGTCTTTGTTCTCAACATGATATGACTGTCTCTTTAGAAAACCCCAAATAATAGAAAACAAAAACAGAAATATATTACAGCAATTATAGTAAGTTTGCAGTATATAAGGATACTATACTAAGCCTAATTGATTTTCTATATACAAGCAATGGACAATAGGAATTTGAAATTAAAAAACACCTCATTTAACATTAGCACAAAAAAGAAAGATAAATAAAAGGAAAAGGAACATATAATTATAAATTTTACAATATATGTGCAAGTCCTTCGTGAGAAAAATGAAAAACCCTGATGAATGAAGTCAAAGTAAATCTAAATAAATGTGAGCTGTTCCAGGTTCATGGAAAGATTCAATATTGTTAAGATGTCAGTTTTCCCATACCTTATATATCAACCCATGAAATCCAAACAAAAATTCAAGTAAGTTGTTTGTGGATTATCAACCAATTCTAAGGTATAGAGTAAACTAAAGGATTAAAAATACTAGAAAAGAAAAAAAAAAGAAAAAAAGACAAAAAAAAGAGACCAGACACTGCCTGACTAGACTTAATATAAAGCTATTAAGCTATAATAATCGACAGTGTGATGTTGGTGAATGAATTAATAAATGGATAAACTGAAGAGACTAAAGAACATGGGAATAAACCCATGCAAATATACTCAAATTATCTTTGACAGAGGAGTAATGGCAATTCTTCAACAAAGGACCATCCTTTCAACCAATGTTACTGGAGCAACTAGATATCCAAATGAAAAACCATAAACCGATATACAGATTCAGAGGTCATCAGTATTTCAGATAAGGTGAAGGGATGAATAGGTGGAGCACAGGGCATTTTTAAGAGAGTGAAATTATTCTGTATTAGACTGTAATGGTGGATAAATGGCATAATGCATCAGCCAAACCCAAAACTATACAGTGCAAAGAGTCAACCCTATCAACTATGGACTTAAATTAAAACAATGAATCAATATTGGTTTATCAATTATAACCCCATCTCTATCTTCAAATGCACCACACTAATGCAAGATATAAATAATAGGGAAAATTATGTGTGGAAAGAGAGGGAGGGATATAGGAACTGTCTGTCCTTTCTTTCCAATGTTTCTGTATACCAAAAACTGCTCCAAAAATACTCTATTAACAAAATTCTATTCCTCTCAGTCCAAAAGCTGTACAATTGCATCTATAGAATTGTATTATAAAAATAACTGGTAGTGAGAAGGTATCTATTTGTCCTGGGAATTATATAGATTCAGAGGAAAATACTTTGCTTTTATCAGATATATATATATATATATATTTAATTTGATGTAATTTAAAGCTATTGTCTTGTATCCTATATTTATTGACATTATTTCCTTCATTGTAGCTGTCTATAAACGTATGAAAACTCTGAACCACACTGTAAGAGGCACACACATAACTTTTAAAATAGGTCAGTGTCATTTCCTCCTGAAAAAGCACAACTAAAACATGAATCTACAACCTAAAAGATAAACTATAATTTACTGAATATATATTCACATTGACACGGTATAAAAAGTTATAAAGCAAGAGGAGCTTAGTATTGCCATTACCAAATAATTTAAATGGTTAGGATTAAAGTAGGACATTCTCAAAATTATATTTATATGTTTTTATTAGTTTCAGGTGTATAAAACAATGCAATAGTTAGGCATTTCACCCTCACAAAGTGGTAACCCCTCTCCCCCAATCTATTGCCCCTCTAACATTGTATGTATCTATTACAATTCCATCGACGCTATTTCCTATGCTGTACTATATATCCTGTGACTACATATATATTAAATTATAGTTGACATACAATATTATTCAGCTTCAGGTGTACAGTGCAGTGGTCAAGCATCTACACTGTCCTGAAGTGGTCTCTCTAATAAGACGTTTCTCCATCTGCCACCTTACAAATTCTTTACAACATTATTGATTGTATTCCTCAAATTGTCTTTCACATCCCATAGCAATATTGTAGGTAACCAATTTACGCTGTCTAATCCCTTCCCTTTCTCTCTCATCCCCACCCTCCTCCCTTCTAGCAACCATCAGTTTTTCCTCTATATCTCTGAGACTATTTCTGTTTACTTTGCTCGTTTATTCAGTTCTTTAGATTCCACATAAAAGTGAGATTATATAGTATTTATCTTTCTCCGATTGACTTAGTTCACTTAGCATAATGTTCTCTAGGTTGGACAAGACAACTAAAAGAAAAAATAAACCTATGGGATTACATCAAACTTGAAAGTTTTTTTACAGCAAAGGAAACCATCAATAAAACAAAAAGTCAGCCTACTGAATGGGAGAAGAGATTTGTCAATGATGCATCTGATAAGGGGTTAATATACAAAATGTATAAAACACTCATTCAGCTCAACATCAACAAAAACAACAACAAACCATACAAGCAACACAATAAAAAATGGGCAGAGGACATGAGGAGACATTTCTCTAAAGAGGACATACAGATGGCAAACAGACATGAAAAAGTGTTCAATCTGACTAATCATTGGAGAAATGCAAATAAAAACCACAATGAGATACCACCTCACTCTGGTGAGAATGGTTATCACCAAGAACTCAACAAACAACAAGTGCTGTTGAGGTTGTGGAGAAAAGGGAACCCTGGTGCACTGTTGGTGGCATTACACATTGGTACAGCCACTATGGAAATCATTATGGAAGTATCCCAAAAACTTGGAAATGGAACTATCTTATGAGCAATTACACTCTTACCATGTTTCCCTGAACACAAGACCTAACTGGAAAATAAGCCCTCGCATGATTTTTCAAGATGACATCCCCTAAACAGAAGCCCTAATGTGTCTTTTGGAGCAAAAATTCGTATAAGATCCAGTCTAATATTTAGGAAACACAGTAGTATCTCTCCAGAGAAATCTCAGATGCTAATTAGAAAAAAATATATGCAACCTTATGTTTATTGTAGTGCTATTTACAATAGCCAAGACATGCAAACAACAGAAATGTCATCGGTAGATGACTGGGTTAAGAAACTGGTATATTCAATAACATTCTTCATCATTCACTCCTATATAACATGTTCCAGAGCTTGAGACAGTGGGGATCTTTTAAATATCTAACAATGAGCAGATGTTTCAGTTAGTTCTAAATA
Organism: Rhinolophus sinicus; assembly: GCF_057876585.1. Taxonomy (NCBI): domain Eukaryota; kingdom Metazoa; phylum Chordata; class Mammalia; order Chiroptera; family Rhinolophidae; genus Rhinolophus; species Rhinolophus sinicus. The sequence continues at coordinate 158,783,642 of NC_142516.1, forward strand.
AAAAATCTCATTATTCTCTGAGGTTACAATCATTCTAGCCTTCACTCAAAGTCAACAGGTTCATTACTAATTCATTCTGAAACACTGTCTCAGGATAATCACTGAGTAAGCATTTCTTCCTTCAATTCCTGATTCAAATTTCAAACCCTTGGCAATGAAGAGAGTGAGGGTGAAGTAATGATGTTTCCCTACGAACAACATTTTTTTTTTTTTCTCATAACAGCCTCCACCTACAAAACAAATTAAGGTCCTGAATAATTATTACAAAGCAGGATTGATGTCATAATTTATCTATCTATATATCTATATCTATGTCTATGTCTATATCTATATCATCTATATCTATATCTATATATCTATCTATGATGGATATGTACATATATAACAAATGCGTACATATAATAAATTAATATACATGTACTTATAAGGGAGCTCCCATAAGACTATAAGCTGATTTCTCAACAGAAACTTTGCAGGCCAGAAAATACTGGCAGAAAATTTTCAACGTGATGAAAATCAAGAAACTAAAACCAAGATTACTCTACCCTGCAAAGCTATCATTTAGAATTAAAGGGCAGATAAAAAGCTTCCCAGATAAGAAAATCTTAAAAGAGTTCATCACCACCAAATCAGTACTGTGAGGAATGTTAGAGGGACTTCTTTAGGATGGAAAGGAAAAGAAAAAAAAAAAAAAGAAAAAAAAATCAAAATAATGAATAATAAAATGGCAATAGCTACATATCTTTGAACAATTACTTTTGATGTAAATGGATTAAATGCTCCACTCACAAGACATGGGAGAGCTCAATGGATAAGAAAACAAACCCTTACATATGCTTCCTATAAGACACTCAAGATTGAAAGACACACACAATTGGAAAGTAAAGGGATGAAAAAATCTATTTCATGAAAATGAAAAAACAAAACAAAACAAAAAACCTAGGTTAGCAATACTTATACCAGACAAAATAGACTTTAAAACAAAGGCTATAACAAGAGACAAAGAAGGAACCACTAATCCCATTTCTAGTTATTTATATGAATATTATTATGCTACGTTGAGGAGACATGTGCATCCATATGTTCATAACAGCATTGTTTATAATGGCCAAGATGTGGGGTTAGCCTGGGTGCCCTTCGATGGTTGAATGGATAAAGATTATGTGGGCATACATACAATGGAATATTGCTCTGCCATGGAAGGCAATGGGTTCTTTCCCTCTGTGGCAGTATGCGTGGATTCTAGGGGATATTGTGCAGAATGGACTGTCAGACTAAGAAAGACAAATGCAATGTGTTTCCACTTATCTGTGGAAACTTAAGAATAAAATAAACAAAGAAAACAGTAACAGCTTCCATTTATGATAAAAACTCTGAGCAAAGTGAGAACAGAGTTATCATGTCTCAAAATAATAAAAACCAGATATGATAAACCTGTAGCTAATATCATACTCAAAGGGGAAAAACTAAAAGCATTCCTCCTAATATCAGGAACAAGATAAGGTTGCCCACTTTCCTTACTTTTATTCAACATAGTTCTGTGAGCTCTAGCCACAGCAATCAGACAAGAAAAACAAATAAAATGCATCCAAATTGGAAAGTAGGAAATAAAATCATCATTATATGCAGATGACATGATGTTATATAGAGAAAGAATCCCAAAGACTGCACCAAAAAAGTATTAGAACTAATAAGTGATTTTTTTTAAAGTAGCAGGATACAAAATTAATATTCAGAAATCAGTTGCATTTGTATATACCAATAACAATCTATCGGAAGAGGAAATTAAGAAAACAATCCCATTTACAGTTGCTTCAAAAACAATAAAATACTTAGGAATAAATTTAAGTAAGGAAGTAAAAGACCTGTACTCAGAAATTATAAGATATTGAAGAGAGAAATTAAAGAAGATACAAATAAATGGAAACATACACCATGTTCAAGTGTAGGAAAAATTAATATAGTTAAAATGTCCATACTACCTAAGGCAATATGTAGATTCAACAAGGTCCTTATCAAATTACCAATGACATTTTTTACAGAACTAGAGCATATAATCCTAAAATTTATATGGAATCATAAAAGACTATGAATAGCCACAGCAATCTTGAGAAATAAGAACACAGTGGGAAGTATCATGCTACCTGACATCAAATCATACTACAAGGCTATAAAAATGAAAACGGCATCATATTGGCATAAAAACAGAAACATAGATCAATGGAATGGAATAGAGTGCCCAAAAATAGATCCATACCTATGTAGTCATTTAATACAGGATCATGGAAGCAAGAATTTACTTGGGGTAAAGACAGTCTTTTTAATAAATGGTGCTGGGAAAATTGGACTGACACATGCAAAAAAATGAAGCTAGACCATCTCCTTAAAGACTTAAGTATAAGACCCGAAGCCTTAACTCCTAGAAAATATAGGACATACATTTGCAGACATTACCCTTAGTATAATAATATTTTTACTGGTATATCTCCTTTGGCAAGGGACACAAAAGAAAAATAAATAAATAAATATGGGGGATTACATCAAACTAGAATGTTTTTTCACGCAAAGGAAACCATCAATAAAACAAAGAGACATCCTACAGAATGGGAAAAGGCATTTGCCAATGATACATCTGATAAGGGGTTAATATCCAAAACTTATTAAAAAACTCATACTGCTTAACACCAGAAACAAACACACAAACAAACAAACAACCCAATTAAAAAATGGCCAGAGGACATGAAGAGTCATTTCACCAAAAAGCCCATACAGATGGCAAAAACGCATAAGAAAAATGCTCAAAATCACTAATCATTAGAGAAATGCAAATGAAAACCACAATGAGATACAACCTTACTCCATTTCGAATGGCTATCATCAATAAATCAACAAGTGCTGGCGAGGATATTGAGAAAAGGGAATCCTTCTGTACTGTTAGTGGGATTGCAGATTGGTGCAGCCACTATGGGAAACTGTATGGAGGTACCTCAAAAAATTGAAAATGGAACTACCTGATGACCTAGCATTTCCACTCCTGGGTATCTATCCAAAGGAATTGAAAACATTAATTCAAAAAAATATGAGGTCAGAAAATTAAGTTTGCGAATTCACCCTAGAAAAAGTGCTACATACCCCATTGCTGAATATCATACAGTCATCTTTGAAGTACTCCCCTTGAGAAGCTATTCACTAATGCCAGTGCCTAGTCCACCCTTCAAAGCAATTTGAACTCTTTTTCTGGAATGGCCATCAGAGCTGTAGTTGTATTACCTTTGATGTCCTGAATGTCATCAAAATGTCTTCTTTTCAATATTTCCTTTATCCACCGGTAAAGAAAGAAGAGATTGGGGCCAGATCAATCAGGTGATTGTGGAGAGTGTTCTAATACAGTTATTTGTTTACTAGCTAAAAACTCCCTCACAGACAGTGTCATGTGAGCTGGTGCATTGTCATGAAGCAAGAGCCATGAATTGTTCGCAAAAAATTCAGTTCGTCTAACATTTTCACGCAGTATTTTCAGCGCTTCCAAATAGTAAATTTGGTTAATTGTTTTTGAAGTTGGAACAAATTCATAATGAATAATCCTTCTGATATCAAAAAAGCTTAGCAACACCGTTGCAACAAGTTTGTGAACTTTATTGTCTGACTTCGTATGTGCACCCTTATGTTTATTACAGCAATATGCATATATATATATATATATATATATATATATATATATATATATATATATATATATATATATATATCTCCATGGGATGTGGAGTACAGCATAGGGAATAGAGTCAATGGAATTGTAATAGCTATATATGATATCGGAGAGGTAGTAGATTTGGGGAGGGGTGTAAATGTGGGGTGTAAATGTCCGACTGGTAGTAGATTGGGGGAGGGGTATCATTTTGTGTGGGGTGTAAATGTCCAATTGTTACATTGTTTTGTACACCTGAAATTAGTAAAAAAAAAAAAAAATTAAATGGAATGCGATAAAAAAAGAAAGAAAACAGTAACAAACTATAGATACAGAGAACATATTGATGATTGCCATATGGGAGAGGGCTAGGGATGAGTGAAAAAGGGGAAGTGATTGAGAAGTACAAATTGGTTACACAGTAGTCATGGGGATGAACAGTATAGCATAAGGTATGTAGCAATAATATTTTAATAACTTTTTATGGTGTATATGGGAACTGATTTGTTGGTGTGATATATGGGTGGGGGTTGCGGTGCATGGTGAGAAAGGTGCAGGGATTAAAAAGTATAAATTGGTAGTTACAAATAGTCATTGGAATGTAAAGCATAGGGAATATAGTCAAATCTATGGTAATAATTATGTATAGTGCCAGGAGGGTGCTAGACTAGTTAGGGGGATCACTTCTTAAAGCATATAACTGTCTAGCCATATGCTGTACACCTGAAATTAATATAAAATAATATTGAATGTCAACTGTAATTGAAAAAATAAAATAGGAGGTAAAAGGTGAAGGGGAATAAGAGGTCCAGATTTCCAGGTATAAAACAAATAAGTCATGGGAATGTAAAGCACAACAAAGGGAATATATCAAACTGTAATAGTGTGGTATGGTGTCAGATGGTTGCTGGACTTATCATGGTGATCACTTCTTTAGCTATATAAATGTGGAATAACTATGGTTTATCTCTGAAACTAATATAATATTGTATTTGAGCTATTTTTTACTAAGGTATATTGGGGTGACAATTGTTAGTAAAGTTACATAGGTTTCAAGTGTACAATTCTGTATTACATCATCTATAGATCATATTGTATGTTCACCACCCAGAGTCAGTTCCTCTTCCATCACCATATATTTGACTCCCTTTACCCTCATCTACATCCCCCCTTCCCTTACCCTCTGGTAACTACTAAACTTTTGTCTATGTCTGTGAGTTTTTATTTCTTTATTTGTTTGTCTTCTTCCTTTGTGGGTTTCAGTTTTCTATTCCACATATCAGTGAAATCATATGGTTCTCGACTTTTTCTGTCTGACTTATTTAACTTAGCACAATAATCTTAAGAATCATCAGTGTTGTTGCAAATTGCATTATTTCATCTTTTCTTATGTTTTTAATAAAAATCTTTAAAAAAAAAAAAAAAAGAACACCCAACTTTGGGTTAACACTATTGGTAGGTTATGCTGTTTGTTCTAACTTGAATGTATGGAAGTCACTGGATTGATATATTTCATTCTATTTATCCTTAAGAGGAAGATAAGCTACCACCTGTGCAATGCAGTACAAAGAAAAGAATATCCAGAGCAAGAGTCAGAGCAAGAACTATAATGCAAATAAAAAATTCAAGAGAATTATGTTAGTTTAGATGATAAGACATACAAACTTTAAAGTCATAAACACAATGCAGTCTTTAGAATATCACCTGAGAAATAAGACTTAGGCAAAATGGTAGAAGAGAAACACTTCTGAAGAGTGAAGAGAAAGATATGAAAAGTTTCTTTTTTGTGTATAGGATCCAAATATACAAACACCACATCAAAAAGATGAATGTCTATTTGTCAAAATAAAATAGAACTCAAAGGAAGAGAAATGTTTCAAAAGGTTCTATTGTTTATTAATGGCACTATTTGATTAAACATCTAAAAGAGCAAGTACTTAAGGTCACTCTAATCTATAGATATCACAGAACACTAAAAACAGGCTCCTCCCCATTGCCCAGGATGAAGATCTGCACTGGGGCCTGCTTAAGAAAACTAGTGTGTTCTGCAGAAAGGTCCAGGTTAAGCTGCCACAGCTGTGGAAGGATTGGGTCAGCCGATTAGCAGTGTAAATGTTCCAAAACAGGATGAAAACCTGCTTTACTGTGTTCTCTTTTAATAATTTTTATCACTTGGGCTGGTAGGGGGGCAGGAAGGGATGAGTGGAAGAGGAAAAAGAAATGCAGATGGCATGACATCATATTGCAGCAATGAAAATAGCCTAACAAGGGTTCAGGGAGAGGTATTGAGAGATCAAGCACAATAAAACAGAAGATTATGTTTCTACTTGAAACATGAATATATTCTGTTTTGCTTTTGTTTTGTCTACAGAGTAAGAAATATCAAAAAGTAAAGTTGTTAATAGACTCTCCTTTTATTTTTACACTTTTGTCCTCTTTCAATCTCCTTACTCACTCCAACTCCTGGAAACACTTTCTTTTTCCTTTGGTCCAAAAATGTCTACACTTGTTCAATTTAATAGTACTCCCTTAATAGTCAAACTTAGTAAAAATGCTTTTAACGTTTGGGGTTGTTCAGTGTCACAATGTTAAAATTCATTAATCACACAAAAGCATTAATTACATTTTAAAAGTGATGAGATAGAAGCTAAGGAAAGTTAAATAACTTAATTATAGATAACTTAGCCCAGAAATGAAAGGACAATTGTTCAAATTCAAATCTACCTGCATGGGCACAAAGATCACAGTTTTGCTTCTAAATAACCCCATTTCCTCTCTCACCCTTTCAATGCGGACATCATCTTTCTTTTCTTCTGTAGCCCTGATAGATGAATAATAAATTAATTTAATTCATTCTTACATGATACTAATTTATAATATGTGATATTTGACTCTTACTAGAAAATAATGTGAATTAAATATTTGAGGAAATAGGATCATTCGGAATAATATATAAATGACAAGGCATGCAATATGCTGAATGTGGTGAAATTGAATATTTCTTTTCCTTACAATCATAAGATCAAGCTGGAAAACCTCTTTGTTTGAGAAATTTCCCATATATGCTATGGCTGTCTTAATAGCTCTTGGTGAAGAACAATCTTCAGATTCTCAAGGACGTTCTCTTTTTGAAATCAGAGTAAATAAAAATGTAGTACATGTGCCTGGAACCAGAACTGACTAATGCCCTCTATAATCCTAATATCACAAATACCTAAAAGAGTTTTTGAGGCAATTAGGTAGTTATTATCTATTGAATTTATTAAAATATGATTGTTTAATTACTATCGAGACTTCCTTGTGCTTATGTGAAGGACATCCTGTATCAAATTCCTAAATCTTTGTCCAACCTTATTCAAAACTGTACATATTCCAGGAGCTATAGTACCATCCTGTGTACTACATGTGTTCTAAAGGATTGGTATTGGTTCTAATTCCTAATATCTCTTTTGCTTTTTAGTGTATGATAGAAAAGTTCCTCAGCCACTGTATCCCACAAATCTGAACGTATAAAACAAAGCATTATGATACAATCAAATTAAGAGATTCCATTTTCCTTCCACCTCAGAGCCATTGAATGTAATACTTGTGAAATGAAGACAGTGACTTTTGTTATATTTATATATTAATAGTAATTTCCCTTTGAAATCAGGTTGATCAAAGTCTGTATAGCCTCTCAAATTACTTAAGATTTACCTAGTGTATTTTTTTCTTTTTGCAGCATTTCATTATTATCTGCTCTTATTATGCGGTAGAGGTGAATTACAGGCTAGGGAATAGCAAACAAACACAACAGGAACAAGAAAAGGTAAATCATTCACAAAACAAAATCAAACAGGCCTCACCTGTTTTATTGTAGGATTTACTAGCAACGGGCATGCAAAATATTTCATAATGTGTAACCATGTTTTCAATCTTAGATTTAAAAATAAACCCTTTCACAGAAGAGTGTTTAAAAAGGTGCACGATAGCTACTTCCTTATTAAGGAAAATAAATATATTATAGAGCCAAATAAAAATGTAATGTGTTTCTCTGGATATGCTTATATGAGCCAATGTCTAAACATTAAAGTATTAAATTATCATATAAATGTACAGCTAAATTTATTTTATAAAACAATCACCAAGTTGTGCCAATTGTCAAAGACTAAGTACAAGCCATGCCAACAAAGTTCACAGTGAATTGTGAAGTGGCATAAAATCAATTCTTAGCCTGTTAGTAATGAATCATTGAAATAACAGAGTTCCTTCCCTAGCTGCAGGATATATAGTCAAGAGATAGAAAATTATCTTGATTCACATCTATTAATTAAGTTCAGGAAATAAAATAAATGAAACAAGACATCACTCACTAATTTTCATAATTAAATGGATGTGGTAGAGAAGGATTCCAAAATAGTGATGATTTTGTTACCACTAAAAATTTTTAGGAGATCATTTTAAAAACTTAAAAAAATAGTATCCCATTGTAAAAACATTTAATTTCACTTTGTAGAACTATACTTCCAAAAGGTACCATGTGCATACTTCTTCAAAACATTAAAAAAATGGTCTATACTTGTATAGTCTATCATCCTACTATCTAACAAGGAAATAACGCAGAATTATTCCATTCTACTGAAGATAAAATTCCAGAACCTCAGTTTGACTTACAGTTATCCTGAAAATTGATATGTTAATGATATAAGTTGAATTTTCACTACATAGAGTCAATCAACCCTATAAATTCACCCTCATTTTACTTCTATCACTGTGACTTCTTCAACTGTGAAATATATTTTAACCTGAAAACTTCTTTCTAAAGCACAAACTACTTAATAATGTTCGGCATCTTTTCTCATATGACTTCCATACCACATGAGTACAATTCTGCCAGACTTGCTTAATACAAGTACATTCTGTAGTGTAGTATTGGAGCTGACACTTGATTTACACACCAGTGTGTATTATGAATTTTGAATCACTGTGGTTGGAAAATTATAAACCATTAAGAAACAGACTAGTGAAATGTCTTCAATCCCTCTAATGTAGAATGACTAAAATGATATTTGATACATAGTGTAATGCCTCCAACACTCTGTAAAATGGTACAACCTACCAATAATCTGAAAGATTTGGCTTTCAAGCTGATGTTGCCAAGTGGGTCACTGGGGAACAGATGGCAAAGAGTACTTGGCCCCATGACTGCACCACAACCCGAGTGGGAAGTATCAGGCAAATACGGTGTTCTTGGGGCAGAAATTTTTGGATTATGGTTAAATCCACTTACTGCTACCTTTGTCTCAACTGTCAAACAAATAAACAGAGAACTCACTGAGTATATCTTTGAAAATATACATATAAAAGAGAATAAGCATATCACATTTTTAAACAATGGGTTTTTAAGATGGGAAATGCAGACATTACCCAATATCTCTGATGTGATTCTCTTATTGGGACGAGGGGGTGGGGAGGAATGCCCAGGGGCATTTGGTTAATTGTTCAAGGAAAAAGGTCATAAAATATCATACTCGTCTGTTTCCATGTGAAACATAAAACAGTCATGATGGTGTTGGAGATATCTCAGCAACAACTTCAGGATTTTCCCTAAATAACCTTTGAAATAATCACTTAACTATCTTTCTGTTTTTCTTATAAGTTCAACAAACCCCTGGCTATTATTGTGTTGTGGCGTCTGCTTACTCCCTTTCTTCAGTGCACATCTATGCTTGACAATTTTGCTCCTCTGTCATATATCAAAACTTCCCAGTACACAGAGCATAACTGAAATACCCACTTCCATTCAGAATAGAGACCACTGTTGAACAGATTAATTCACTGCATTAAACCCCAGTACGTGTAGCATTAGTTGCCCTTAGATGAGCCTCTAATGACTGGTCTATTTGGCTGTGAATAAAGTAGCAACATCACATGTTACAAAACATGATCATTAAAATATTTAAGACAGTTTCAGAAGAGCTCTATAGACTTGGTATGCACTTATATTGCCACTGATGAAGCAAAAACATTATTTAAATGTTAATAATTATAATAATTTAAATTGATGGTTACCAGCCACCAATAATAAATAATTTGGATAATCAATAATATAATCACTTAAACCACAAAATTTAAATTAAATTTATACTTATAAATTTAATGCAAATGTTTATATAATGCATAAATTTTAATAATTAACAAACTACATATAACTTCAAAAATAAAACATAAGTCTGCAAATTAAAATGGCATCAATTAAATAATCTAAAAATAAGGCAAGTTTATTATGAATAGAAAAGTGATTCACAGACTTTAACGATTCAATAGACCTTAGGATAACACCCCATTTATTTAAGCGGAAGTGATTCAATAAGGAAATGTTTCCTGGTAAGTGTATGAAAATTAAAATCCTGTTGGAGATAGAAAATACATGCAAAGGGAGAAAAACTCAGGTGATTCATGTCTAATGTAGCTTGTCACTCTTGGTTTAGATTCACTGATTTAGAAAGGACAGAGGATTTGTTTTTTCTCATCAGTCCTTTTAATATTGTTACAATAATTTAATGACAACCCACATATATTTGTGTTCAAATAAAATAACCTAGGGAAAGTCTAATACTTGGACACAGATGATATTTAAATGATGACTAGCCCATGAAACAAGAAAAATAAATGTGGGTAAATACATGTAATTGTTAAATAAAGTTTATACAATAGGAAATGAATTAATATATTCCAATATGATTTTTTTTTTTCTATTAACACATTATTTCTCGATTCTTGAACTGGTCAAGACAATGTGCAGTTGTGAAAGCACAAGAAAATTGTTGCCTTAGAAAAGAATCAGCCATGCACAAAATAATAGGGTTGAGTGCTAAGGTGCAAATAGATGGAAAGTAGACTTGTTTAAGTACAGTATAGGTAGAAATTCATTATAACCATGGAAACTAAGTAGACTTAAAGAACAACTGGCACTGTCAGTGAGATTTGAAGTGCAGCACAACATCAACTATGGAACTGTAAGGAAAGAGCATTCTGAATAAAATAAATAGAAAGGCATAAACAAAAGGAGGGTTTAAGAAAGAAAAGGGACTTGTTATATTAAAGTGTGGAAAACAGCAGTAGGAAATAAAGCTGCAAAAATAATAGTGTCTGAAAAGGTTTGAATTTGTTCATTCATTTAGTAAATGGTAATTGCACATCTACTATAGACAAACAGAGGCTAAGTAAAATGGATAGTTGTGAAGAAAACAGATTTTCACTGCTGTAAAACAAATATTAAACAAATTATCAAGAATATCGATTCATTTTAACTGTGATTGCACTATAAATTAAAAAAAAAAAAAGCACAAGATATAATGTGAAGACATAAAAGAAAGCTTCTAACCTTCTGGTGAAATGACCCTATGTCTCTAGTTTATTACTTTCCCACTTCTTAGAACACAGTTTTCACACCTCTTCTTTCTTTTCCCACCTCCAACAATGTCCTCATATTCACACCTGATAAATGACCTAGCTTTTTATTTCAGTGATAAATCTCAAGTATGCACAAAACTCTGAAGCTAGAATGATCTTCATGCTTTCAAGTATCTGAGAAAACCCTAAGACTTGAGTATGGAGGGAAAAGTGAGAGTAGTTTGTTATGGTTTGGAGCAAGCATAGGGTCCAAACTGGGCAAGGTACTTTCGCACATTTATTATTCAACATGAATTTATGAGAACTTGTAGTAGACCATGTACTGCTCTGCCTCTGGGGACATAATGGTGAGCAAAAATAGGGGCAATTCCTTAAATTCTTAGTGTCATAAATTCTAGCGGGGCAAAGTAAGTCAGAGAATGAATAAATATTTTATACCTCTCAATCACACCTCATAAAAGTGGTTAGAGAAAGAAAAAATGTAATAAAAGTAAATAAAGATAATTCCATAGTGCTGTGGTCGTAAATGGAGATGAAGGCGACATGTTAGGAAGTGGGGACAGCAAGTTAGGGTGAGACTGGGAGAGGATAGGTCAGGGAAAGTTTCCCTGACAGGGTATTGTGTGTAATTCTAATAATGAAAAAAAGTCAATATGTGTTGAATAAGAACATCTCAGAAAGAGAGGTAAGAAAAGTCCCTCCGTTAAATGCTATTGATGTATTTAAAAGAGAGAAAAAAGCAAATACACCTGGCTTATTGTTAAACTTGAGGGGTGAGCTAAGCTATAAAGCACATAATTGCCAGGTGATACTTATACAAAAGATCTGAACGTTTTTCAAAATGTGAAGTAGAGTCGTTGTATGATTTCAAGCTAGAGAGTGTTATGTTCTGAATTACTGTTTAAAAAGACAACTTTGGTCGGTAAGTGGAAAATGAAATGTAAGACACTGAAAGTAGAAACAGAAAGACCATTAGGAAGATTTTTCAGTAGCCCAGGGAAGAAAAGGTGTTGGGATATATTCTGGCGGTGAGGTGGTGATAGCGGAAATGGATTGTTTGGAATGTATTTTGGAATACAGCTAAGGGGAGTTGCTGATAAAAAGAAAGCAGGATTGAAGAATAGTGACACAGCAAGGAGGGGAGGCTGTTTTGCTGACAAAGATCAGAATGATCTTATTTAAATGAGTTCAGCTTAAAATTCATTTTAGACACCCAAGTAAGGAACTCAGATGCATTCTGATTTTGAAACTAGAGCTTTAGGCTTTGGTTAAGATAGAGAATGATGTGAATTTATTGGTGATACAAAATCATTGTGGTATATACTTTCATGGAACTCAGGGACAAGAACTGGAGGGACAAGAGAACTGAGACTAGAGGCTTTCTATTACTATTTCTTCCTCTACAAATATTTATTAAGCTCCTATTGGAAAGGAAGCACATTTCTATATTAATGATTATACCATTTAAAAAAATCAGACAAAAAGTCCACCTTTATTGATTTATATTGTCTAGGGGTAAGAAGGCAATGCAAATTAAATACAGTAACTAAATTATATAGTAAATGAAAAAGTGAAAAGTAGTATTGTCAAATATAGCAGGATAAAGTGAATCGAGCATGCTAGGGATGGAGGAACTGTTTTATACAGTGTGATCACGGTAGACCTCTTTGAGGTGACATTTAGATGTAGACTTGAAAAAGGGAAAGGGGTACGTTAAGTGGGGAACTGGCAGGAAAGCTGTGTCTATGAAGGGAAAAACTAATGAATGGGTCCTAAAATGGGAGAGGACTTAAGGTATCTGAGAGACAGTGAGGATTCCAGTGTGACGGGTACAGAATGATCAAGCAGAGTGGTAAGACAAGAGAACAGAATTAAAGGAGGGCAAATTAGGTAGATACTGTGGGATATTTTATGACATTCTGCTTTAATGCTGAGTGAGATGGGCAGTCACTGGATGATTGTTAAGCAGAGGTTTGAAATGATTTTGCTTAATATTAAACTAATTATTTAATGAGCTTTGTTTAAAAGAGATTTTGGAGTCTTAATTGGAATATAGAGACTTGTATTCTGGGAAGGAAATGAATGTTGCTAGACTATGGTCATAGCAAATACAATACAGAGAGAGAAATTCTACAAAGAAGAAACTATGTAAATAGTTTCTTAAGCATAATTTCAGGACATTTGAACTGAAAAATTGAAAGAATGTAGTTGGAGTAAGTCTACTAAATGTGAGATGCCTAGTAGATATTCAAGAATAGATCACAAATGAGTGTTTGGTAATATAAGTCAATGCTCTAGGCCAGGAAAGAGGTATAAGTGGGAAATATAATTATTCGTATGATGCTTTGAATCATGAGATACAAAAGACATCACTAAGAGAGTAAGTGTACGTTGGAAATATAATGTGACCAAGGACTCTCTGAGGATTTCAATATAGAGTGGTGTGAAAGAAGTACAGGAACAAGTGACTGAAAAGGAGAGGTGTGGTTTCTTGGTAGCCAAATTCAATAAGTAAATCAGCAAAGAAGGATGATTTTGGGTCAAATGTTTCTTATGAGTTAAGATCAGAAGTGAAAATAAGTTAAAGATGCCATGAGGAAGCCCTTGGTGAAATCAATCACCACAGTTTCTGAGATGTTTTAATTAATAAAGCCTTAGTAGAATGATTTTGAGAGAATAGGAGGCAGCACCATAACAACTCTTTTGAAGAACGTTACTGCAAAGAAGATATAAGATATGTGCCAGTAGATGGTATGGGGAGTGAGGTTAAAAAATGTGTTTTATGTTTTTTCTTATTTGTTTTGAATAGGAAATAATGGCATGCTATGCTGAAGTGAATGATCTGATACAGAGAAATACTTAGATAATATAGGCAGAGAAGATACCTGATGCATTATTCTTAAGTAGAAGTTTAGACAATTGTTGATAGATGAGGGCTACAGTTAAAAATCTGAGTGACTTCAGAAGTTAAATGTATAAATTGTTAGGGTACTTTTGGTAAGACATTTGAATCTTGTCTTATGGAATTTAAATTTATAGCAATAATCTCACTTCTACAGCTATGTCCACCATTTTCAGTTGCTACAGATAAAGAAAACATGTGGGGTTACCAGTTACAGGGTTTACTGATTAAAATAGACAAATAACAGAATTAAAGCTATTTGATGATGCGTGATTAGAGCATCGGACAATGTGCTATTAACTACATAAGGACAGGAAGACATGAATGAGTTGATGAATAGTGAACATGTAGCTGGATCAATGAATTGGAAGTTTCAGAAAATTTGGTATGGAGTAGCTCGGGAAATTGGTCAGTACAGGAAAGGGATGGTGGTCAGATTAGGATGTTCAAAATTGAGATCATTGACGATGTAGATATTGGTGATAATGCCAAAACAAGAACATTGTGAGTAATTAGAAGTGATGGGGAAAAAGTCATTGGAGGTCATAAAGTTAAAAAGTAAGAGTCCATAGTGTTGGGCAGATCATACTCATGTCTGTTTTGGTTCCCAGAATGATGCTCAAAATAATTGTGAAGAGAGAAATGGTAAAACAAATGCCAGATCCTATGAATAAATGGGAGTATCAAGAAAATTGGTAGATAGCCACAAAGAAAGGGTGATATTGTATGGGGGCATGCATTTTAAAATGTTATACATTTTTGAATTAGGATTAAGAGAAACATAAAAGCTGCAGCGAAAAAAGGCAAGTAAGATATTATACCACCTTCAGACCCTGAAATAAGTGTTGTATAAAAAGTATATTCTTTGCTGAAGAAGGTTATAGGAGGAGAAAATATCTTCAAGACATAAACAAGATTAGATTAGATTCTCTAATAAAATAGAGGTAAGCATCAAAGTGAGGATCTTTAGACTTCTTTTCAGGGACTGGACTAAACAGGAAAGGGAGACCTGGCAAGATTGATGTAGATTGTTTCCTAATGCTTCAAAAAATTGACCAGTGCATTTAAGTGAAATTTTAATCCTTTTTATACTGGACATCCCACAATTTGATGATAGAGGCCAAAGTTTTCTGCTCTTTTGTGCACAGAGTTTTATGGAAATAAGTTTCCAGATATGTACATTCTTTGGAAAATTGATGTGCCTCGGAAAATGGCTTTGGTCAAAGCATTATCATAGTTCTCGCTTCCCATCCTTTATCATAATCATGTTTCTCCCACATTAAAAACAAAATATATCTTTCCACCAATCTAAATGTTTGAGACTTTTGTTTTCCTCAATAGGAAGTGTTTGTGTAGTTTCAAAATAATATTGTAGTATTTGTGTTTATAAAATTACTTTAGCATTTGGATTCAATTGCTTATAATTTTTAAAATAACATCACAGTAATATGTTACAAATTTAGCAACATATTTACATTTGCAATTGTGTCATTACTTCATTGCTATTGAGTAAACCTAACTTTTTATGTTTGTTTGTTTATTTAAGTGTGTTTTTCCAGGACCCATCAGCTCCAAGTCAAGTAGTTGTTTCAATCTAGTTGTGGAGGGCACAGATCACAGTGACCCACGTGGGGATCGAACCACCAACCTTGTCGTTAAGAGCACCGCGCTCTAACGAACTGAGCTAACCTGCTGCCTCTAGCATTTTTTAAAATAATATAACTTAAAAATGTTCAAGGAAGTACTGTGAGATAAAAAAAAAATAGAAATTTAGGATGTATGTGAACACAAATGTTTGAACATTATTGATAACAGGTGATATTAAAGAGCTTGGACTCATAAAGAAAGCGACTGAAAGCCATGCAAGAGTTTTAATAGAACACTCATGATCATTGTATCTAAATCTTATGCTATACAAATCATTCTCAATTTTCTATGCAACAGAAAGATATAATTAAATATATTCGCTAAAAAGTAATTTTGGAAGTTATGCTTCAATCAGCAGCCTGTCACTACAATCCTGAAATCTACTTAACATGACGAAATCATCATACTTTTAATTAGTTAAAGGAAGCATATTGGAGTGTGTGCATGCATGCGTCCATTTTAATTTTCAGTTCTAACAAAGATAATAATGTGATCCACTATGCCAGAGATAGATAAAAGAATATATTAGTTCAATGAGCAGAAAGCTTTAGAGTAATTCCCTCTTATCCTCGAGGAATAAGACCTCCATAGATGCCTTAAACTGCAGATAGTACTCCATAGATGCCTTAAACCTTATATATACCATGTTTGTTCCTCCTACACAGGCATAACTATGAAAAAGTTTAATTTATAAATCAGGCAAAGCAAGACCATAACAACAACTAATAACAAACTAGAATATACTAATATATTGTAAAGAAAGTTATGTGAATGTGGCATTATTAAGCAAAATAAGGGTGACTTGAACACAAGTATTGCAGTACCGCTACATTCAATCTGATAACCAAGACGGCTACTAAGTAACTAAGGTGCAGGGAGTACTTATATGGCCTGGATTCTCTCGACAAAGGGAGGATTCGCATCCTGGGCAGAGAGCAGGTCAGCGTGAGACTTTCTCATGCTACTCAGAATGGTGTATAATTTCAAATTTATGAATTGTTATTCCTGGAATTTTCCATTTAATATTGTTAGACTTCCATTGACCATGAGTAACCTAAGAAAGTGAAACTGTGGATAAGGGAGGACAACTGTAATAAAATTTCCTCCATGATCTTATCTGCGACTGCCATTAGAGTTCCCCATATTCCAAAAACCGAAAGTATCACAACGTTATCATGCTTGACAAATTCACAATCATGGGGGAGTTATATTTTTAAATTACAGAAAATTATAACAAGGTTGATTACCAGTACCCCAATATTTCAGAATTAGCAGACTAGGAAGGCTAAAAAACAAACAAACAAAAAGTTGCACGTTAGTAGTTGAAACAAAGTAGAAGACTGAAGCTTAAAATAAACAGAAAACATAAGAGAGCACAGAAGTCTGACTCTAGTTTTAGAATGTCAGTAAAAAACTCAAAGACATTACTTCATTACACTGTATTTGGATGTAAGGATGACCTGAAGCCATCATAAAACCTTAAATTATGTTAATTGTTCTCTGCTGTAGATGGCAAATAATTATAAAATAAGGTATCAAACTAATCAAAATATTATATTTTAAAAATGTTTCTTGCTGAAGGGCTTAAACTTTTATTAACAGGAAAATTTGCTATTTTGATACACTACATTGCTCACCAATATCAGACCAAACAGACATTACTTTCTAGTTTCAAAACACATGAAGCTCATTACATCTTAAAATATTTGAATGGACATTTTAATTTCAAATTCATTTTAAGAAAATCGCAAGTTTTAGGAGCTTTCTAGAATTGACTACCAAGAAGAAGATTGTTGACATTTATAGCATTAGATAATTTCACTGCAAAAGATGTTCATTTTCTGATGTTTCTGAAATTGCACTTTTCTAAATTAGTCAATCCATTTGATGTCAAGTGAATAAAAAGTTACATATATAATAGATTTTTAATAGTATAAATTTAAAATAAGTTTATATTATCTGGCTGTTTGGGCTACTACAATCAGGAATAAATATTTCCCTTCCAAATTCACAGATATCAATTATTTTTTCTGTATATGACAGAATACCTTATCAAAACTATGTCTTTATCAGTAATACAAAAGTGAAACAAAATTGTTACATTCTCTTGCAATAAATTATATCTGATTTATGTTGAGAAAACCTATTTATAGACAACAATTTGAACAATAAATTCAATTACACATTTTTAAACTTCTCATCAATTATACAGAAATAAATGTAAAAATGAACATATGGGACACGAAGCAGGATGTACATCAGAAATCTCTGTTTGTCATTTTACCTTACTTAATATTAAAATTAAATTAGCATTTAGATATTCTCTATGGAGACTGATGATTCAAACAGATGAAGTTTCAAAGACCGATTTTTATTACATTCAATTCAGTCTAAAGTAAATAATAACTATCTTGACATTAATAGCATAAAACATTTTAAATGGCAGCCTGAACCTTCTCTAGAACTAGTAAGACTTGGTGAAGTAGTTTCTAAGAGACAAAACAAAGTAGGAAACAGAAAAATAGTTTCCATTAAATACATCCAATCCAGTGCCTCAAGTGAAACTGTAGGTAGAAACATCAGAAAAATCTGACCCATCAATCCTGATAATAGAGAATAGGATATAATCTTGTGGACATATGTCTTTGCTAGCAAATTTAATATAAATATAGTAATGATTTTTGTATAGATATTTCCTATAATGTCTCTGATCGAAGTCCAAAAGCACACACATTTCCTCAAAGCAATTCTAAAAGCGGTCAAAACAGGGTAGGTAGTTACACTTCTGTCTGAGTGCCAGATGATCATAGAACATTATATAAGCAGATGAAAGTAGTGGTTACCCTGTACATGCTTCAGGAGCCCCTTTCAAAATGACGCTTCCTTGCTATAAAATCTTAGATAAATGTTAGGCAGCACAGAGTTTAGGATTATATTATCTGGTAAAAATCTGGAGTGCAAACATGATGCAGATCAAATTCAGGTCCATATGTTTTTCCAATTAATGAAGCAGGGTACAAAAAAACTTTAGAGCATAAACAGAGAATGAAGTAAACCAAGGATTTGTCTATGGGGCTACTACATTTCTTAAAGAATGGAGTCCTAGAGTTCTATATACCATAAATCAAGACAACAATAAACAGAGCAGAGCTAAGCAGGTAATCGAAAAGTTTGCAAAGAAAATGTAACTAATTTTTCCCAATAGCAATAGCCAATCTTACTAAATCTCGAATCAAAATATATACATGTGAACCAATGAATCTCCTTTTGATTCATTCAATATAATAATTGACATCTATATAACTTAAAATAGTTATTTTCCTATGAAAAATGTTAGTTATACAATTGTTAATTGTTGGAGAATGTCTGCTAAAAATGAGGATGATTTGGATACGAATATAACAATTCTGAAGGTATTCTCTTACAGTAATTTACTAGTTGGATCATGTGATTATTGAAATCACTCTTAATTCAAAACAATGAAGTTATGTCATTAAAATATTTCTTATTCTCTAATAATATAGAGAAATATCCTGCTTATTCAAGAAGTTATGAAATAATTAATGTACATATGGTAAAGGAGAACCAAATAAAGTACAATTTTACACCTGAAGAAATTTTCCAGAACATGTTTCCTGTCAAGATTGCAGTCATTTGTTTGGGTTCAGTTCAGTTTTTAGGACCATAACCAGATGAAATATAAGGACTACGTTGAAGTAGTGGGTTTATTTTCAATCATAAAAACAAGGTCCAAGAAAATATCATTAAGGTCCTAAAACATATAATTATCTATCAATCCTCTATTATTTCTCTGCATATGGAGTGCCAGTAGAATGTGGATGATAATTAGAATCTAAAATCCACCTATTCTTATGGATAAAGGTTGCCTTAAAACCACAGAATTACAATTTTAAGAAGGGCGTGTGTTTAACATTTTAACTATTAACATAAGGTTTGTATTAAGCTGTCATTTTAAAAATGGCATTCTGAATCAAGGAGATCAAACCATGAAGCCATGTATTAAAATATACATACAAAAACACTTTTTAAAATGCTGTTTTGCTCATATTTAGACAAGTAAGCAAGAAAATATTTATGTTTTCTCTATTTTGAACTTTTTCAATGATAATAGATGAAAATATTTTAGATGTCCAAGACAAATTGTATCTTGTCATTTAAAACACTTAGAGCTGCTGATTTACATATCTAAAGCCAAGAATAATGTCCCCCAGGTGTCAATCTGCAGTTTGGCTTCAATAAGCAACTCCACAAAGTGCAAGTCACCAGAAATATTCCTTTCTGTCCTCATAAATTACCACCTGCAGATATTAAAGAATTAATCTCTGAATTTTCTATGGAAATGAAAATAATCAAATTGAATTTGATTTTGAAAATCCACAGTTATTCTTCATCTAAATTGCATTTTTGCATCCTGTATATTTTCTCCCTGACATGAAGATAAGGTGTGTGTGTGTGTGTGTGTGTGTGTGTGTGTGTGTGTGTGTGTTATTAAAATGATCTCAAATTCTTGTCAACACAGATATAAGAAAAATTAGCCCCAGGTTTTCACAAACACAGAAGTGATGAAATTAGGTACTTCATCAACATTGTTTTGATAGGAGCAGTATGGCAGATATTTTTCCCAAGGCATCCAAAATATTGTTTTAAAAGATACTCAGATATGCCTTCATTAAATGTGTTGCATAAAAATATTTATGTCATTAAAATGATGTTATAATAATAAGTGGGGGAAAAAGCACTCACAGAACAACATATGCATTATGATTTTCATTTTTAAATTATTATTTCTAAAGTACATCTGGAAAATTACAAACTGAGTTTATAAAAATTATTATTTCTGCATGGTACAATTACAAACATTTTTATCTTTTTAAGTTCCTGTAATTAAAAAATATATATACCCAATAAAATATTAATTATTAATAGAAGAGGAAATAAACATGAGGGATTTGAAATTGTACCAATACTTTAGACATACTGCATCTCATGTACAATCATGAGTACAAAAGTCCATTTAGATTGCTCTGAAGAGTTAATAAAAGAAAGTAATAGTAATCAGAAATGGACAATTTTAATTTAGTCTATGACCTCACAGCACAAGATAGAAATAAGAATATAATTTCTTCTCATTTAGTACCATATGATGCAGTTCTGTATTAACAGATTTTGCATGTAAACGTGGCAAATCACAGTTCTCATTCCGATGAACACAATTTAGTAGTGTAGTTTTAAAGACTGGAGTCTGCCTGACTTGGGTTGAATCTAGATTTTTGCCTTTACTACCTTTGTGACCTTAGCAAATCCCTTAACTTCTCTTCCTTCCTCTTCTGATGTCTTAGGTAACCCGAGTAAAATATTTATAATGAAAATAGTTATTTAACTTCATTGTGCTGTAAAAGTGCTTCAAGATCACTTTACACATTATTCAAGAAAAAAAAACACACAACAAAACTTTAATTAAAAATGCATGTCTTCGTTTTTATGCTATGAATGGAGACAGCAAATAAATTTATATGGGATAAAAATAAATGTATGATGGAGGGAGATCTGACTCTGGGTGGTGAACACAGTGTGATATATAGATGATGCATTACAGAATTGTACACTTGAAACCCTTGTAATTTTACTAACGATTGTCACTGCAATACATTTAATGAATTATCTATGAAATATTAAATGCACACAATTTATATTTTTCAACCCAAACCTGAAGGAAACATTTTGACATTGAAATCACTAACCTAATTCATAAATATAGCTAAAATACAAGATTCTCTTATAATTATAGGCAATTTACATAATGCACATATTACCCAAATGATTAAACTTATTCCTAAATCTAATACAGAGTATTATTATGTGAGCTTGATTTATTTGATCATCTTTTCCTTTATAGGCACACATACCATCTGCCTACTCAAAATCTCCATTAGGATGTCTAACAGACAACTAAATGCCTCAACAGATACCTAAAACTCAGCACCTTCTTCCCCCTCCCCCCACACTCACCCAAATCTGCTTCTATAGCAATATTGCCCATCTCAATAAGTGGGCAAGCATGTTCTTTTTCCACTTCCTCAGACCAAAAACTTGGAGTATTTCTCAGCTGCTCTCCTTTTGCTCAGTCTATATGCAAACCACAAGCTTCTCATACCATAATCTGTCCTTTCAAATTCCAACCACTTTTCACCAACTCCATTTTTCAATCTCTCATCTGTCCTCTCCTCTCTTTAAAGACTAGCCTTACACAGCTAGAGTGGAGATGGCCCTCTTTTGCTTAAAGTCCTACAGAGGCTTCCCTTCTTAGAGTAAAAGCTTAACTATCTACTGAGTCTCACCAAGTCCTAACATGAGTTCCCTCTTAACTCCGCCCTTACTGCCTATTCATCTCCCAAAATACATTACAGTGACACTAACCTTGAGGCATACTAATCTCTTTGTTCTTACTTTCTTCTACCCTGAATGTTTTCCCCTGGATCGTTACATTGTTCTCTCAACTCCTTCATATTTAAGTGAAAATGTCAATTGATCCAAGAGACAACTCACTCCCCTGGTCTCCTCATACACTGATTCTGGTAATTTCTTATCCCTATCTGATATATAATATATATATATATATATATATATATATATATATATATATATATTTCTGATATATATATATTATATCAGAAATATATATATATCAGAAATATATATATCAGAAATATATATATCAGAAATATATATATCAGAAATATATATATATATATATATATATATATATATATATATATTTCTTTCTTTTTTTACTTTGCATCTCCTCCATAGACTGAAAGTTCATTAAGAACAATAGGTTGTTGTTTTTTTCTCCTTTTTCACTGATGTATACTCAGTTCATAGAAAAGTACCTGACACTTACTGAATGAATCATTCTGAAGTTCATTCAGATATATATCTAGTAATACACATGAGTATAAGAATAAGGTGAACTCAGATCCTTGTATTAGGTGATTATTTGCACACTGGTAACATTTAAAAACATGAATGGACTTTCTAGAGAGTGAGTAGGACCCAGAGATGAAGATGATTACATTGTAAATTATATAAACATTTTCCTAATATATATAATATAGCAATTTTGATTGAAAATAGGTGCATAGGACCATACACCCTCATTTAATATAATAATAAAATTATAAGGTCATTGGGGATTCATTAGTGAGAGGTTTATTTCTTAAATCAAAATTAAGTATTAGAAAGCTTATTTTCACAATATCTTTTAACTTAAAAGTGAATGAGGTGGTTTTAAGAATTAATTGAATAATTAGAGAAATATATATACATATTTCTCTAATTATTCAATACAAATATATATATAAATAAATAAATGAATATATATATATATATATATATATATATATATATATATATATATATTTAAGGTATGAACACATACAAAAAAGTTAAATACTTAGTCTAAAAAGTCACATTTGAACAATTCTCAGAAATCAACTACTTAATATCATGATTGTGCTTTGTGCTTTCTTGGTCAGCATTTATAAAAAGAAGTTCTCCATATTGTACCTCAAATGAAGTCCAGGTGAAAGCATCCTGAAAATATCAAGATGATACATCTTATATCCGTATATTGTATACAGATAATAATTTTGTTGTACTTGCCTAGATTTGAGTCAGTTTAGAGCTATTAAACATCACAAGTAAATACTTCCTACTGTGACATGGAAAGCTTTATTAAGTTATAAATAATGTTAGGGATAAGGAGAAGTTCCTGACACAATATATTGAGGTTGAGTCAAAGTATGGATTTAATTTGTCTTTTCTTTTCACTTATTAGTAAAAAAGTTTACCACAAATCAATATGATGAACATATACTTAGACATGGGAGGACATTTCAAGTTTTAAATTTCCATCTGGGACCTGAGTGTTAGTGCTAATTGCATTACCTGTATTCTTGGACTTAAAAATTAGATGATTATTTAATACATTAATTAATACAGCAATTAAAGAAAAATATAATTAAATATGAAAACAGATAGCCATTGTAATGGTTACTTTCATATATCAAGTGGGATAAGCTATGGTGCCCAGCTGTTTGGTCAAACATTTGTCTAGGTGTTACTGGAAAAGTACTTTTTAGATGATTAACTTTTAATTCATTGTATTTTAAGTAAAGTAGATTATCCTTCACAATGTGTGTGGGCCTCATCTCATCAATTGAAGGCCTTAAGAACAAACAATGAGGTTTCCCTAAGAAAAGAAGATCTGCCTCAAGACAAACATAGAAATCCTGCCTAAATATTTTAGAATCAAGACTGCAATACCAACTCTTCCCTCAATTTCAAATCTGCTGGACTGCTCTACAGATTACAGATTTGTAATCCCCCATAATCTTGTGAGCCAATTTTTTAAAAATCAAATTTCCTCTCTCACCCATCCCTGCAGACACAGATACACACAAACACATACACACACATGCAGAGGCACACACACAAACTAGTGGTTCACTTTCTCTTGAGAACTCTAACTAATACACTCACTGACTGACTTCTATGTTCCAGACACTGAGAATGGAGTGATAAATATGACAGCATACCTATAAATTTTGTGGGGACAAGTAACCATTAGCACTTTAGGTCATGGAAGGTGCTAAAAAGCAAATTGTAAGAAAGTAAGGGGTGAGAGAATGAACTGAATTTGAGATGAAGCCTAACTTACGTAATGGTTAGAGAAAACTTCTTTTGGGAGAAGAGCTTTCAATTTTGGGCAGAGGCAAGAGCAGATGTAGAAAGAAGCTTGGGACGTTTGAAGAAGAAGACTAAGGCTAATGTGGCTGAAGAAAGTTGTAAAGAGGAAAATTGAAAGATAGAGATTTGGAGAGATGCAGAGGCCAAATTGGCCTACAGCCACAGTTAGAAATTGTGATGTGATTTTAAGCCTTTGGAGTCTCTTGAATAGGAGGATGATTTAATCTGAAACAGCAATTAATCAATCATTTCAATGTGGAAAAAGCCTAGTATGACAGGCAAGCACAAATCAAATTGCAATGAATGAGCTCACTACAGGATGAAACTGATTGTATGGTGAGTGGTGATGAATAAAGAGGGAGAGTAAGTAACATCTGTGAAAAACAATGGCTCCAGAATACAGAGAGGACTATTCCAGTCCCACCTTGTTACCTTTTCTTACACCTCTAAGCCTGTGAATGCTGCCTGACCTGCTGAATCTATTTAGGTGGAGTGCAATCTCAAAATGTATGCAATGTATCAATATTCAGATGTTATTTCATGGGAATGCACATTTGTTTTAATAGTCACACACAATAACTGCTGCCCTCTAAGCTCATTAGTTTATCTACAGACAGAAGGTACAATGCTACCATTTTTGCAGATAAAAATCTAGACTACTCTGATCTTTTTTAAATGATATACATCTCAAAGGTACAAATTTCCTTCACTGCTTCCTTTAGACAAATGACCGAAGAAATTTTATTTATCATTCTGCTTCTGAAGTTCCTTCTCTTGCTACTCAAGTACCTATCTCCTCTATACTCCATTTGCAAAGCTCCATCTTATTGATGGAAAATCTATTTCCAACATTTTCTAAGACTGACCTGAGGAGAATCTCTGTAGTAATAATGTTGACTGCAGTAAGGATAGATAAATTGGAAGAAAATAAAGTTCCCATTGCTATGTTATCCCATGCTAACACTGGGCTTCACCCACAGCTTTCATCACCTGTATTTCCTGTTCTACTCTGAATATTCTATTTTATTCCCGTCTTAGAATCCTCATACAGCATCTATGGTAAAATGCCCAGTTGAACCATTATTTTAAGGAGAAGGAACAGAAGGGAAGTTTAAGTAGTTTTTTGTTTGCTTGTTTGTTTGCTTTTGTTTTTAATATAGATGATTCTTAATTTAGTTCTTTGTATATCAAAATGCCAATCATGACTATTTACATAATCTTGATTTTAGACATACTGGGTCTATGTTGTTGTCACAAGTTGGGGTTCCTGAAAGCTGACTGAGAGTTAAGGATTATTAGGAAATGTTCCTGCAAAAGGTTTATTAGGAAGTACTCTTGGAATCAACACCTATGCTAGGGAGGGGAGAGAAGCAGGTTTGTCTAGAAGGAGAGGTTGAGCTGTGATGCATTTCCCAACTATGACTTTGGCTGACCTCTCTTGGTGATTTGGAAATGGAATAGTTCCTCAGAATTGTTATGAGCTCAGTCTAGATGGCTTCGCCTCTATAGCTCCATAAAGTCTGCTTTCCCAGAGTGGCCCACACCCAATGGGGAGGTAGGTCGCCTTTTTAGCTAAGGCATCTCAGAAAGAACTGAAAACTGAATAAGAGATAGTATTCTGACAATATTCTCAGAAGCTGAGGTAACAAGTTCTTTCTTCCTGAAAATAAATCTGAGCATTACATCATGCCAGTCATCACAGAATGGGAAAACACACCAGTGTAGAGGTGTGGGGTTACCTGCCAGGATAAACTGTGACCAGATTCCCTAGAAAGATAGTTGAAGAGACAGTGATAGGAATAAAAAAATAATGGGACCTGCACTGACAGAATTCAAGTAAGACCAAAGATAGTTTTTATTACATGGATTTTTTTTTTCCCCAATCTTCTTATTCCTTTTTTCTCCCTTCCAGGGTCTTTCCTAAATAATTAGCTGCAACAGTTAAATCAGAAAACAAAAGGGCTATATGCTTGCCTTGGGAGAGTGTGATGTTATTCTATTTTTCCATGTGTTTGGACCTGGGGAGGAGAAAAACTACTGGCAGGAGATTATAACTGAAGCCTCACCTGCTGAATTAAGGATTTGGAACAGCATCCACTGTCCCTATCAGATATGTTTTACATCCCAAATTAAAACTATAACAGCAAACACATTGGCTTTTATTATACAATCTATTAGTACTTCAGAATTATAGAGTAAAAGAAAAAGGAACCATGGACCCTAAGAAGTCAATTTAGGGAACACACAAGTTTTGAAAGGTTTTAAAATATAATTAACACAATTTTCAAGAAGATAAAATCATAGATCTCAAATAAAAGTAAACTGAACACATGTCAAATATTTCAACACATTGATTAATTACTGATTCAAAGAACATTTTAAAAGATAAAATTCTTATAACAGCAAATTTGCTGCGTTAGTTTTAAAAGCAGCTGCTTAATGTCCAATAAGGCTATAAACTACTATCTCCAGGGTTATTTGCTCCACTAGACACAAATTATTTGCATCTCTACTGGACAAAAATCTATACATTAATCTGTGGACTCTCTGAGATCTTATGTCAATAGTCAATAGGAAATATAATTAAATACATTATCCTAGAACCTAGATAATTCTTGAGTGATCTTAACACCTATAAACATTGAAAAGACATGTGGCCCAACTTTGTCTCTATGTTGTAGTTTCAGATAATTTATCTGACAAATATTCAATGCAATGTATAGATAAATAATGTTTTCAGACTTCAAGAACAACTAGCTAAATAAGGAGTTAGGAAGACAACGGTGATCTAAAGAAAATTTTAAAAAGTTGTAATTGAGTGACAAAATACAGATTAAGAGAATACCACTATATTTTAGCATTTAAATTATTAAATAGAACCTGTGAAAAATTCTAGTTAACATTATACTTTAGCCCAGGAGTATTTTCTTAAAGTACCCACACACTTGTTTTTTAGTGCTCAGCAGCATTTTAAGGTACTACCAATATTCTAATAGGTATTTAACTAAGAGAAGGAGGCACTGCTCAGTATTAAACCAGGAAATGAAGACAGAGAGGGCTGTGATTGGAAAAAGCAAGGTGTAAGGTACAGCATGAGAAGGAAATAAAAGAGCAAGTCATCTGCCAAAACAATAAAGAGACAGGAATGGAGAGTGAGATTGAAACTGGATGAAAAACATAATTTGATTATTAACATATTTTACTTTATTTTCACTCATTCAATTCTGCTAATTTTTTCAGATATTGTCTCAGATCTTTTCTCTGGAAAAAGTCCTTCACAGATCATGTCAGTCCAAAATGAATTTCAGATTTCTTAATCAGTCTTATTGGTTTTGTTTTTTTATTATCCATTCAATTATATACAGTTTGATATATTTCATTATTCTTTTACTGATCCTTAACGTCATCAACAATATTTTAAATTTATTTAGTTGAAATGCCATATAGTCTTGTATGTATATCAAAAAATTAACTGAGTAGAATTTAGATTAAAAAAATTGCTTTTAATTATTTGTATGTGAACAATGTAGTTCCAAAGAGAGAGTTACAGTGTCTGGGTGTAAGTTATAGACAAGGAATGCAGTTGAACACGGAAATGGGGCTAGCATATTCTGACACAGAAGAATTCCAAATTAAAAATATCTTAAAAAATATAATCAACAGTACTTATCTCTATATAACATTGTTTATTTTTTCTCATACTTTATTTTATAAATCTCTCTCTACATGCATATATGTATATATATACATATATATTATTTTTCAATAAAATAATAACATAATATACTTGTAAAATAGATTTATTTTCCGTCAACATCTTTATCTGATTTTTTTTTTTTTTTTTGAGACTGTTGTGTAAATTTTTAGACCATCTAGAGAATGATGTGTGTTTGGTTAAGAAACATTCAACCAAAATAGAACTAAAGAGAAGAAAACAGTGTCAAGTAATTTATCACAACACAAGCATGTATGCCCTTGTCAGCATCATACATATACATACACACACATATAAACATACAGGAACTTGTTAACACAGAAGAATAAATCAATGGCTAAAAATAAATAATCTCTCTGATAAACAGAAAGATCAGCAAATGGTCACTTGCATAAATGCTACCCTTTCATTTATTTCTTCTAAATGACAGAATGTTCAGTGTTTTATCAAGGGTTATTCCAAATGAACTGGCAAGATAAATGAAAAAGATAATAATTTTCTAAATACTCGCAACATGTAAACAAACAGACAAAAATTAAACAATCTGATGTGAAAATGAGAGTAGCTTTAAGGAATGCTGAGAGCAACAAATTAAAAGTTTCCTTTTTCAAAGTATACTCTAGATTCCTAACCATAAAACAGTAATTTTCACAATTTTTATTAACTTCCTCTAAAAATAAATACCACTATTTTTAAAGGGATATTCTAAACCAGTTTCTCCAGTTTACCAGCGTTTTTTGTATTGAGATAAAACTTATCTATATACATTTATGTTTTTACCACTTCATCTCTATTGATAGTAATAGATTTTACCTTGAATTGCATATTACATAATGTAAGGATTTCTGTGTTTGTTACCACAGTTGATCTTTACAACTATCTGAGAAAGCTTTTCTGAATTCTCAAGTTACAGATAGATAAACCCACACAGATAGATAAATAATTTGGTTAAGGCCACAAAGCTAGTAAGTAGGAGAGACAAATTCTGCAAAAATAAATTCTTAGACCTGTTTATTTGTACCACCTCCAATGTACGGAATTTAGACATTCCACATTGTTATTTTCCATGTCAACTGGCTACTTCACTGCTACATCTGTTGTCCTGTTCGTTTGGGAAATGCCAACACATTGACCATATCATTTTTTCATTGTCCATGATTGTTATCCTGTCCTTAATTCTTTCCTTATTTATTACAGATATCTTCTCACTTGCACATACTCTCAACTACTGTGGCTACTAGTGCTCACCAATACCTGGTTGTCCTCTTTTTGTGAGCATATGAACATAGCATTTCTCAGTAGTCTCTGATAGGACTGGACACATGAATTGTTCCAGTCAACAGGCTGAAATTGAAGTGATGTGTATAACTTCCCTGCTGAAGCATTTCATGCCAGTATGGGATCCCTAGTGTTTTTTTGTTTTGTTTTGTTTTGTGTTTTGTTTTTTTGTTTCTTGTTTTTTGCTTTTTTTCCACAGCTGTGGTAGCAGAGAAGACTGAATTCCCAAATGGTGCAGTTAAAGAATGAAGATGCCCTGTTACCTTGGATATCTAAAAGACAGTGCAGAGTAGCTCCTTGCTGATATGTGTTTGATATGCAATATCATTGAGAAATAAATATTTTTTGTTAAGTCAGAGATTTTGGAATTATTTGTTCCTGCAGCATCATCTATTTGATCTTAGCATAAACACTCATAAATCTATCCCTTTTTTTCACTCTCTTGGAAAACCCTATTTATATATTCTGCTTATATGTACCCCAGCATTGAATAAGGTTTACAGAAACACATAAAGCCTCTCTGTTTGGCCCCACCTTATAATCTTAAATCTCAAATAGGATCTAAAAAACAATGATCTGATTCATTATATTTCTTTATTGGTTTTCTATGCCATTCTCTGAGACAGTCAGGACACATCTCCTACTTTTCTTATAAAACTCCTACTGGCCTCCCCTCTCCACATTCTCCCCTGATGATTTATTTTCTTATTTCCTTGAAATAGAGATACAATTTGAAGAAAACAACCTCAAATTCCTACCATCATATTTGATGTTTTATCAGCTTCTGTATCCAAATGCTCTATCTTACTCTTTGGATCAATTGTTTTTAATCCTACCTCAAAACCGTTCTTTTATTTCTGCACAGTAATTTTATCCTATTTTGCTAATTGATTCCACCTGTTTTTTCTTCCTCTCCAAGCATTGATTTGATACATCGCTAGGATCACTCCAATTTCTCACAAACATATACCCATCCAAAACAAAACAGAACAGTAACAACAAAAACTCCAAACCAAAAATCATGTTTTTTTTTTTTTCCTAATCCCTTTCAGTAACTGTCTCCATTCTCTATTCCCCTCATAACAGAACTTAATGTCACTGGAATTTTTGATTAATGCTTCTATAAATTGTCATTCTTTGCTTAATGCAGTTTGAGAAAATTGTGATAGGATTTTCTTCCTATCACTTCTTGAAATTATATTTGTCAAAGATACCAATGAGTTCAATTTTGCCAAACCAAATAATTAATTCTCACTCATCTTTCTTAGTCATTCAGAAATATGTAACATGATGGAGGTTTCTTCTTCTTGAATGCATAAACTCATCTTTTAGGAAACGCCTGTCTTCTTGACTATTTTTCATCCACTCCACTAAGTTTTCATTTGTCCATCACTTTTTTGGGGGGGATTTGTTTTGTTGTTTTTGTTTGTTTGGTTGGTTTTCCCTCTTCTTTCTCTTCCTTAAATATTTGAGTACCCAGGGATTAGTGTGTGTCCCTTCTTTATCTATATTAATTCACTAGGGATCTTATTAATTCCTAAATTTAAAATGTGATATTCCAAGTACATATCTCCTGAGCTGAAGTGTGTTTGCAACAAATCCAGATTGCAACCAATGCCTGCTAGACTTCTCCTTTTTGATGTACAATGGACATGTCAACTGAAAATTACTAATATCCCTGTTCCTCTTCAGTTTCTTTATATATGTAAACAACAATACCATTCATTTAATGGTTTGGGACAAAAATCATGTTGAATGCTTCCTTTTTTCAGATTTTATTTGTTTTTCAACCTCATGTTGTTTTGATGGCCAAAATGCACTCCAAATTCATTCAATTTTTACCACCTCTTTTATCTTTTTGTCACATGGAAATCCAAGCTGCCATTATCTTTAGCTCCTAGGATATAACAACAGACTCCTATTCTTGTAGCATCCAGAATATGTGTAGTGTATTCTAGTGCATCCAGAGTGGTCTTTGCTGATATAAATCATATCATTCATTCAATTGAGCAGAATTCTAAAACAGTTTTCTTTACAACTAGAGTAAAGCCCAAACTCCTTACAGTGGACTATAAAGATCTATATGCTCTGGCCCCAACCTATCTCTTCAAATAATTTTTCTACCATGGTCATTCTTGTCCAATCAGTTGCTTGAGTACATTATGCTAATTTCAACTTCCAAGTTCTTTTACATACTATTTACTTCGACTAGACTATTCAACCTCCGACTTTCTTAAAGCTTTCTCTTAAGGATTTTCAAGCCTCTGCTCAAATTTCTCAACTGAAAAGTTATTTCCTGAACACCCAGTCTAAAACAGTCCTCCAAAAGCATATCACCAAATCCAAATACCTCATCTTTCTCCATGTTTGGATTCTGCTTCATTTCTCTTAAGAAAAGGTAATTATTTCCAAAAAGTGTGCATCAAAAGAGACAGAAAGAGAATAATCAAAATTTCGAATCTATAGGTTCTCTTTCAGTTGGTATTATCAATTTTCTAGAAAAGAAACTTCAAGTAAGTTTCCTTGTTCACCTTTATAACATATTGCTATTCCCATTTATGTTGATTGCTTGGTGCCTCTACATATTTTGTTTTAATTATGAGCAGCCAATAAGTTATTGGATTTGACAAACAAACTAGAATATCACTAACAACAATTTAGTGTACTTAAAATAAACCTATGGATTAAAGTGTTTGAAAGCCTACATTTAGATTTGCAACTTAATACGTGTATTGATTTTCATAATCACAGTGAAATAAAATTCTTCTATTGTATTGCTTTAAATCAGTTTTTAAGATGATAAGATTTTAGCTATTTTCTCACTAAACATCTATTACATGTTTAAATTTTCATCAATTTAAATACAATTAAATATAACATGAATTGTTCTTTTCTCTCCTTCATTATGTATATCTATGTCTACATCTATATGTCTTTATTTTTCTGCAACTTTATTTCCAAACATAAAAATAGAAAAAAAAAAGTTAAATTATATTAGCAAAGAAATTGATTAATTCTAAAAATATATATCAGAATCATATTTTTCCCATTATTATTATTAGTAGTAGTATTAATTATTATTTTTATTACTGTTGTTTTTGGACAGTAGGTTCCTAGTATCTTCTCTATTTGAAAAAAAAATGCTTTCAGTGTATAAAAATAAATATTGCATGTCACATTTGGATACACACATATGAAAATATTTGGATAATAAGAAAAGAATGAGGAAAACAGAACCTAAAATACCAACTATATATCAAACTATAGCTGGAGTAATATGTGGCAATAAAGTCTCTCTCTGTCTCTCTCTGTCTCTCTCTCTCTCTCTCTCTCTCTCTCTCTGTTTGTGTGTGTGTGTGTTTCTGCCTATCTCTTTCTCCCTCATTTTATTTGTTTTTAAACTGGATTTAGAGTCTTTACCGAAGTTAATTGCTCATTAAATTGATTTCGCCCCCTAGATTAATCAAGACACTTTGCTCTATGGTAATTTATTGCATGGTCTTTAAAAAAAAAAAAAAAAAATCTCAATCTTCTGTTACTACATATTAAATACATATTGAAATTAGAACAACAATTCAGATTTTTCAAACAGCTATCAGCAATTAGATAAAAAGTTAAATTTGAAAAGCTTAACTAAACATGAAAACGATAAGATATAATGGCAATAATCATTTGTGTTCACTTTTAATTATTCTAGTTCATCAAATGTACCAGTTTAGAGAAACATTATCAGACTGATAATGCTAACAATACATAATTATTTCATGTTTTAGAATAGTTAAATGAACGAACTTAACAGAATCATTGAGGAAATCTTTTGGTTAATTGGAGTCAAAATTGATATACTACTATAAAATTCACAAATAATATAAGCAAACTTTTGCTGTTACTACAATTTTCAATGTTCCATAAGACACATAAAATGATACTACAACCAAGGACATTTTACGGTAGACAAGACATGTAATTCTAATTTAAATATGTTTGGTGATAAATGAAAATACATCAACTATTGTGACAGGTGACTCTTGATCCAAAGCACACTTTATCTGTTAGTGATTGTCAAAGGAACCTCAATACATGCCCAAATGTCAGAATTCTAAATCATTGTTGTATTGCCTAAGTATGAGAAATAAAGAAAAAAAAAATAAATTAAAAGAGCAGGCACAATGAATAAATCTAATTGAATTGCTAAGAGAATCCTAAATCTGGAAGTTTTTTCAAAGGAAATAGCAATCTGAATCCCAGATGTTAAGGAAGGTAATTCAACTTTATTGAGTGCCTGAGGCCCTGTGCTAAGTAAGGATGTTCTCTTTCTTTTATCATTTAATAGGTCTACCATTACCAGAGGTCATTATTCTCCTTTACAGAGGCGTTAACCAGTCAAGAATCTCAAAAATTTAAGTAAACCTTCCCAGTTTGTGGGAAAGAGCCAGAGCTTGACCTAGGCCAGTCTCTCTGTAAAGATTGAATCTTAAAAGTACTAAATTATCTCCCTGAGGGTTTCCTGGCAATTCACATATGGAGTTACACACACCCATGGATATTTGTGTGTTGCACACATTCATATACTCCCAATTTTTGCTGAGATATTCCATGAAACTTCATTGTATAGATAGGTAGGTTAGTGTACTTAGGGGAGAATTAATCAAAACAAAACATCAACAAGAGTAACAACAAAACAATTTGTGGATAATTACTCTCTTGTATTTTACTTCATTACATGGAATCATTCACTTTTATACCTTAACTTTCTTGGAAACAAATCCAGTAGGATTCCTAATATTTATAGAATATAAAAGTAAAAGCAGCAAGCGTATCTCAGACCTTTATTTACAAATTATAGAAAGAAACAAAAAGTTGATGTGTTTCAATTTACCGTTGACTAAAAATCAAACAGAAATTAAGATACAGAAAATGTAATAGCATAATGATTAAATATTGAGAAAAGAGTTGCATCTTTTTTAAATTGTTTTATTTTATTGTACAGACAGGCAAATAAATTATCACACTTTTAAATTCAAAACCAACAACTTTGGAATCCTGGCTAAAAACATGCAAGGATTTGTTAAGGTTAGTTTTATAACTAATACAAGCATACACATTACACAAGTATAGGCAGTGATCAGTAATAATAATTAAACTGTAATGAGCAATGCAGTGTGGAGATTGATAGTCTACAACTGAGTTAGATACGTGGATTTCTAAATTAGGTTCTTCCTGTGACCCTGGTATTACATTATACATTTACAACACTGTAACTGGAAGTTGATCCAATGAATCCACAAACATGTTTATTCAAAATACCTGTTATTAATTTCAATTTCAAGCAAATGAATTGATTATTCATTTTTGTGACTATAGAAATATGTTAGAGATACTTTCCTTATTTCTGGACAAGTCATAAATCAATTTGCAAATGAAAAGAAAACCCATCTCACTCTCACAATTTTAGGTTCAAATGTCTACAATTGTCAAGATTCCTAGATAGAAGTATGTAAGCACTCTAATAGGTTGGTGGAGACAGCAGATGTTTATTCATGAAGATTGATGCTATAATGATGGAAGGCTCTCCTTCCCTCCACACTCAGGTAATGTGTATGCTCCAACGGAGTGAGAAAAGTTAAGACAGGATCTCCCAGAGCCTACAGCATTCCATGGATGTGGGAGCTAATTACTCATAAGAATATTAGCATCCCAGAAATTTGAAAGGGTGAATGAAGCTTCCCCTTTCAATTATCTAGATTTAAATGAAGGTGAGGACAAAAACATTTTTTTTCTTTTGTTTTAGTTCTAATTTTGATGGAAAAAAATAAATGCTTTTCCACTTTTTGTACATCACTAATTTTATGAATTTGACTGCCCCTTGAAATTGTAAGGAAGGGAAAATATTTTTTCCTTTTATACTTTCAATTGCTAGTTTGGGAACTCTAAAATAAAAGACATATTAAAAAAAAAAAAAATATTTAATATAAGGAAATGAGGACCTGAAAGCAATTAAACCTGAGCAATTTTAGGCTAAGTTAGATGAAAATTGGAAAGTAGTGGGAAAATGTAATAGGACAAAAGGGGTATGAGCTAAGTGTAGTAAACTGGGGGAAATATAGCAAGTCCTGTTCACATTCCTTTCAGTGTCCTTCTGTCTTGGAGATAAGGATGTTCCTTTTCTCTGGGTGTACAGAGAGTACCTCTCTTGTGAGGGTCTTCAGGGGAGAACAGTGGGGAAAGTTTGGAGAATCCTCACTGCCCTTGGCTTTTTATCAAATTCCTTCAGTTTAGCATATTCAATATGCCAAGGCGCTATTTTGGGGGAAAGCGTGTTCTCAACTCCATCAAGATTTAAAGATCTAGAGATCTTTAAACTCATTTTCTAAACCCATCATATAAAATACACCCATTTATTTGTTTTAAAACAAAGTAAAAATATATGGTATGGGTTTTATAAAACAAGTAATAAAGATGGCTACTGAAGTCATATCATGATTTCAGCATGAATATAGATGATAAGAATAATAATTGTGAACTATGCAATATTGTTTCAGCACCTTAAACACTGATAATTTTAAATTATGTTGAATATAATTAGTTTCCACAGATTTCTGGATTATCTTCAGATATGGTCTTAAATTTTTAAGAACATAGATTTTGCAAATATATATATAAATATATAAATATATTTAAAAATAAGAAAACCGATTCTGAAAATACTTCATCTTTTTTTATGCATTTTTTTCTCTTGATATTATCTAACAGGTAGTAATCATTCAGATATGACTTATTTTGTTGTGACTACTCTAGACAGAACATTTCATATCTTACCATTCAAAATGTTATTTTCTTTGTAAAGAAAATACATGTTAACGTATTTTGATTAGTGTTCAGAATTCTTATCTAAATTATACTTCTAAAACATGAAAACTTTTATAATCAATAGTAAGTGGTAGTGAAGTTACAGTAAACTAATTCTTCACGAAAAACCGTATGACACCTATAAGTAAATCATATAGTCTTATAAAACAGTTAAATAGTATTTCATAAATGAGATACTAAGTAACCATATGACTGATTATTGTCTTAATTGCTGTACTTTTTTATTTATTATAACATATTTTTGCATAATATCAAATTGACTTTTATAGACAAGCTGAGTACTAAATTAATATAGACAAAAACAAAGTTTATAACTGATAAAGTGAAAACAAAGCACATTATAATCATTTGTATATTGTCAGCCTCAAAATTAGAGTAAACATGCAAAGACAAGGACCATTAAAATATTTTGAATAAGACAATTTCATTCTCTGTCACTATTGA
The DNA here is from genome assembly GCF_057876585.1 of Rhinolophus sinicus. Taxonomy (NCBI): domain Eukaryota; kingdom Metazoa; phylum Chordata; class Mammalia; order Chiroptera; family Rhinolophidae; genus Rhinolophus; species Rhinolophus sinicus. The sequence goes on from NC_142516.1 coordinate 158,820,350, forward strand.
CTGAAAGTTTTTGTCCTCTGAAAAATGTGTATGTTGAAATGTAATTAATTCCTAATGTGATGGCAGGTACTTTAGGAGGGAATTAGGCCATACGGTAAAGCCCTCATGAATGGGATTAGTGTTCTTATAAGAGGGCTCTTTTGTTGCTTCCTCCATGTGAGAACAACCATATATGAACATGGAAATAGGCTCTCACCAGACACTGAATATTCCACTGACTTTGTCCTCCACTTTTCAGTTTCCCAGTTTTCAGAACTGTGAGAAATAATGTGCAGTTGTTCATAAGACATCCAGTCTGTGTTAGTCTGTTACAGCAGCTGTAACGAACCAAAAATATTTTTCATTCTGGTCAAGTTAATATACAATTGACCAGATTTCCCGTTCTTTCCTCCTGAAGTATTAAAACCTTTGTGGATTTGAAATTAAAAAAAAAAAAAAAAAAGAGAGAGAGAGAGGGAGACTGAACTTATTCTTTATACAAATGTCTCAGAATTTGTTCTTCTCAGATGGTTGATAACGACGAATATCAAATTATTCTTGCCAATAAATTTAGCCTTGTAATACAACTAGTTCTCCGGTCATTACATTTTCTACAACAGTTCTTTTTATTTACATGTTTTCAAACATGTAGAGTCATTCTCCAAACCTCTCTGTTACTAGTTATTACCTACCCAACAAAAGCATATAAACATGAATGAAGTTTAAAGGCCAATATATTTAAGAATGTCTCCTGTTTTGAAACTGTAAGTTATCTCAGCAGTAAGTCATTAGTTACCTTGCATGCACTCACACACACACACACATTCTCACACTAGAGAAAGGTAACTTAAAACTCTTCTACAAGTTATTCACAAGGAAAACATATTAGCATTTATTGATAACATTTATCCAGTACATTATATGAAAAGAACATTAAAATACTAAGAATGACAGTGTATTTTCAGAAATCCAATTGATTACTAAAATTATTGACATTTTTGATGAGCCATTAATAAAGAAGAGTGAAAATTTATTAACACACAAAGGTGTTTGTACCTTTCCAGCTATTGTCATACACATGCTTGCTATTCCAAGCACATTATTTCTAACATCAAGGTACCAATGAAAGTGAATTAATAAAATGATCTATTTTGGACATGTTCTGAGTGATTCAAAATTATATTTACTCTACTTTGGGACCAATTTCAAAGTCTTATTTTAACTCCATTACAAATCATAGATCCCCAAGTGGCTGCCAAACTTGAGACTGACATGTAAAGCTAACTCTTCTTTGGAAATGGTTAATAATAAATAAGGCATTCTACCCACTACACTGTAATATGGCAATAAATTGGAACAACGCAAAAACAATTTGTTCAGTTGCTTAATGTTGCATTCCTTACCATTTATTGGGTAATATTTAAGACCAATGTTCCTTAATTTCATATGTTTTAACTTATTTATGTTTTTTTTAAAAAACTAAATTCAAGTCATTTATTATGTTAATGTCGAGATCAGGACTTTGAATCTCACAGCACACACATACAAAATGCACTGTTTTCTCAAATGGTATAGCCTAATTACATAAATCTGAGGGATGAATTGTTCCCTGTCATAAAACTTTGGAAGAAAGTCCAATAATGTCATAATTGTCTGGTATTAAGTTTTTAAAAACTGTGGCATGTGTGTACACTTGCAACATATTTAGCACTTGTAGACATAATATTGTAGAAAAGGAAAGGAAAAAAAAAAGTTAAAAAACGTAGATTTTCTATTTGAATAATACATCGGTTTCTCTAAAAAATGCCTCAAATGAAACTTTTTTATAAACTGTCTTTCAGCATTTAAACATGGAAATCAAACCTGTATATAGCCTCAGTCACCTCTCCATGATTATATTCTATTTCTATATCTAGAACTAATAAGTACATGGACAGTTTTTTGAGGGGGGAAAAGCACGAACATATTAAAACTAAAGGCAAAACAGAAGCTTGCCTCAAGTACGGAAAAGTGTGTGCGACTTTCTTGCATGGAGGGGGAAGGGAAGGTAGCTTGGAGATTGTAATAGCTAGCTGCTTTCCAACTCTCAGCAGTACGCCCTGACTTGCCAGCTGAAGTCTTGCAAGCATTTCAAAATGGAAAGCATTTATTTTTCAACAAGTCAGCAGCTCATAACAAATATCCACCTATGCATACGCTTTAGGCTGCATCTAAATTATTGACGAGTTAACAAACTTGCTGATAGGGAAGTTTTTCTGGTCCCAGGCTTCTAGTATGCAAATGTTCAACTGTTCCTTCTTGAGAGTAAAAGCCTTTTTAATTGCCTCCGATGTTTCATCAATAGACAATTTAAAGAGAAAAGAAAAGAGATAGGGAAAAAGAAAGACAATTACTTTACAAAATCTCTGTGGGATGTATCACACAGCCTAATGGATTTTCCCCCAACCCCCCAAAGGAAAGACAGAACTTTAAGTTACAGATTTCATATATGGGTATAAAATTTTAGAAAGAATCATTTGAAAAGAATGATAAAAATTACATACTTTTAAATTATGAGATGCAAATTTTAAAAATAGACAGGGTAACTGAGCTCAATTCAGGAAATTATATATTTTCTTAAATTTATTGTCTTAGTAAGGCATATCATACATTAATCTAGTGTTCTCAATGCAGTATTAATATTATTTGGGCATGCTGCCAATTAGCCACTACCATATAACTACAGGCCTAATAATATCTGGCAAATTTTTAAATATATAATATGCCAAAAGAGGTTTAGAAGATAGAATATCTCCAAATTCTCATGTTATTGGGTGACAGTCAAGGGGAGAAGGAGTGGGGAGGAAATGGTTGTCCTATTATCTCTGTTGCATTCGACTTCAAGGTTTCTCAACCTTGGTGTTAGGGAAGCTTTGAGACTCATAATCCTTTGCTGTGATGAACTGTCCTATGATTCATAGGATGCTTGACATCATTCCTGGCTTCAACTCACAGACCAGTCATCACCCCCAACCACCAGGTAGTGATAACCACAAATGTCTCCAATGTTTCTAGACCTTCTGAGATATCACCTGGGTAGGGCTAAAGGAGTCAAAATTGGCCCCAGTTGAGAATCACTGCTCTATGAGTAGAAACCCAATGACCCATACTCACTCAGAGTCGAAAAAATAAAAAATAGTTGCATGTCCCTAAGTTTGCAGAACATATTGATTGTGCAATCCACTGATTAGACTTTAAAAGTTTGCAAAATAAAATTATTTTTGAAGTTAGGGTATGGAGGTATATAATCAAATTATAATCAATCAAAGGACTTTGAGTCAACTTTCAATTAAACAGGAATTCTATATGAAGATATGAGAACTGAAGTTTGCGAACTTTGTTGCAATGATTTTACTAAACTTTTTTTTATATTAAAGGGATTATTCATTATGAATTTGTACCAACTGGACAAACAGTTAAACAAGTTTACTATTTGGAAGTGCTGAAAAGGCTGCATGAAAAAGTTAGACAACCTGAACTTTTGCCAAAAATGCATGGCTCTTGCATCACGACAATGCACCAGCTCACAGGGCACTGTCTGTGAAGGAGTTTTTAACCGGTAAACAAAGAACTGTATTGGAACACCCTCCCTACTCACCTGATCTGGCCCCCAATGACTTCTTTCTTTACCCGAAGATAAAGGAAATATTGAAAGGAATACGTTTTGATGCCATTCAGAACATCAAGGGTAATACAATGACAACTCTGACGGCCATTCCAGAGAAAGAGTTCCAAATTGCTTTGAAGGGTAGACTAGGCACTGGCATGGGTGCATAGTTTCTCAAAGGGAGTACTTTGAAAGTGAGCATAGTGATATTCAGCATTGAGGTGTGTAGCACTTTTTCTAGGATGAGTACACAGACTTAATTGTCAGACCTCATTATATAGATGAAGTGAATATATATTCTCCAAGTTTTATTTTTGTTATTTGTGATCAATTGCTTCCGATAATTTGAATTGGAAGTCCCTTCTCTTTTATTATCCAATTATATTTCTTACCAAAGTGATCATGGATGGCACAGTGACAAAAATAGTCAATAGGAAAAGCCAGGATAATACTTGGACTGGGTCTTTAGTCCATGAAGGCTAAACCACTGTTATAGTTTGATATTGCTCATGAATTATATTTATCTTTAAGTAAATACAGAGAAAAATATTCAGATAATTGGTTATTTTGCTTAATTCATACATGTCCAAGTCACATGTTGATTGGTAATTGAAACCAGCTATTTTTCTCCAATCTACTCATGTGTGGAAGATAATTAAACATCTAAAAATCTCATAACATTCTTTCCATGAACCCAAAACAACAATTGTATAGCTTAAAAATTTTTGAATTTACTGATGAGTCAGTATATTATGTGAAAGTTCTGTGGGTTTATGCAAAAGTGTCTGTATATTGTGAGGATACAAAATACAAAAGTAAGTTTTGTTATTTATAATCTCAGAGCAATACCTAATCCTCCAAGTTCAGAAACTCATATGAGACTGCTAAGTTGGTGTTTATGAAAGACCAAAATATGACTACTACGAGAGCAACGCAGAAAGATTTTATTATGTCATTTTGGTTTCATATGATTAAAAAAACTTAATTTAAAAAATTTTAAAAAATATGAAGTTAATCATTTGGATGTTTTCAACTTGTCTCAAATATCCAGCCATGAGATTAATTGTAAACTTTACTTTTTATATTAGAGTCTGATTTAAACAACTTTTCACATGATTTTGCTTTAATTTCTAAATAGTTATACATAAATGTATTAAAATGTTGTATAGTCTTTCTATCATTCCTTCAAAATCGGAATCTAAATTCATCTGGTATTATAGGAACTCTACGTATTTGAGGCATTTATTCACTTTTATCACTGATGTAAGACAAAAAGAAATCACTTGTAAATCTTCCCCTAACTTTTCTAATGATGTATTATTTTTTAAAAGGTTTAGAAATTCAGCTGTACTTGATTGCTATGACAGAAGTTTAGACTAGTTACTTGATATATGCAATCACTTATATATTGTTTATTTTTTACTATTTTCTTCAACACTATGAGCATTTTTTTTTTTTATACTCATCATGTGATTCTAATATATTGGTCTCTTTGTTCACATTCTTCTTTTTGTCTGGATGTTATATAATGAAATTATCAAAAGTGCTTGCTATCATATCTGTCTCCAAACAATTTTTATAATTTTATCTCCTACTATTTTCTATCACCTGTCCTTGAACAGCTATAAGTTTTAATTGTTCTTTGTCTTTGCACATATTGTTTCATCTGGCAAATTATACAACCCCTTTCTCAAAGATAATATGAAATGTCATTTTCTCTGCAAAGAGTGAGTTGTGTTTCCCTGATTCCCCACAGCCTCCATTACATAACTCAATGAGTGAATTTTCATATTAACTTGTCTAGAGTAGAGACCAAATTTAAATCATTCCTCTGTGCTTGGTTTGTAAAACACGCAAATACAGATCTTGCACATACAGAATACTTATTAAATCTTTATTACTATTATTATTATTATTATTATTATTATTATTATTTTCAATTTATTGGGGTGACATGGGTTAGTAAAATTATATAGGTTTCAAGTGTAGAATACATCATAACTAAATCTTAAATGATAGAGTTTATAAATGACTATGAAAGTGGCTTATAAAGTCACACAGATTTGAGGATATTTGGAAGTTTAATTTATTTTTAAAAGTAATAAGGAATCCTTACAAGCTATCGATGATGTGAGATAAAAGTTATTACCTATGTGTATTGGAGGGTAACTGCCAGGAAACTGAAATCTGACTGGGTAAGAGAGGAGGGCACAAAAATCAAACTGAAGATTATAGCAAAGATCTAAACAAAATATGATGGATTAAGTTAGAGATAGTAGCAATGAAGAAAAAAAGGCGATAGAGAAATTCTGTGTCTTTGTATTCCCATTATCTAGAAAGAGTGTAATTATATATTCATTCAAAACTTAAAAAGAGCAAAGTACTAAATTGAATTACTTACATATTTTATCTCATTTAATCTTTAAACAAATTTATGTAGTAGGCATCGGTGATCCTATTTTATAAATAGATAAACTAATGTTTCTACATCATATTAATTCATGTTATAAAATTATTGGTAAATTACCAATTGCAGTTTCAATGTTCAAGTTTAAAACAAAAAGGATCAAATTAATTCTTGGGAAAAAATGCAGTAATCAATTCGAGCTCCCATTAACAATGATATCTAAATCTAAAAAAAATTGTTTCTATTTACTTTCTTAAAGACTTACAAATAAAAGCAAAGACATTTTTAACATCTGTTGAAATAGGAAGGATTACAGAAGGCAATTTCCATTATAATAAACCATGCTTTTCTAGAGTCAATTATGTTTTTATTTTCTCAGAATGACAAGTAGTTTAGACAGAAGGTGAGATATTCATTTTCACTAATATGGATATTCTACAAACAATGCGTATTCATAATGCTACATGATATGCTAACCTTTCAATATGCAAATATATTTCCTTGAAAATGTTTGCAAATGATGGCAAAATGTGAAACTTCACTAATCTTTGTCATTGATTTTAATAAACATAAAATTTAGCTTGCATTCGTTTTGAATATAGCATAAAATTATCAGGAAAAAAGTTAAAATTGAAATTCAATTATAGTTAGTTTCAAGTTGAATTCAAGCGAAAAACAATGAAAAAAATGACCCATTTTCAAGACATTCTTCTATCTAGTCAAAAGATTGCAATCAACTGTAAGTGTGAATTGTATGTGTCGTATGTTTAGTTTACCTAGGTCCTATGCTGGATGTTGCAACCGTGAATCAGTAAAAAAAAGATGACACTGTCCACCTGAGTACATTCTGTTGGAGAAAAGAGTTATTCTTTCCTGGGGAATTTAAAATTCGTTGAGGGGAGTAGGGATTATTCTTGCTTAGAATGAAGAGAATTCTGACATTAAATTTTGGTGGAGGCTAATACAGGTTATTAACATTGGATTCCAATCCATGCTAACATATTCATGTTAATTCATAGTCCTATAGTTAAACACATATTGTAGTTTATTCTATTTGTGTGATTTTAGAGAAAATTCTTTACGTTACATTATTGATATTGATGAAATCAAATGTTTTATTCAAAAATGAAACTTTCTGTATTGCCTCCCAATGCCTTTGCACAAGCCAATGCAATGCCTGAAGAGTGGGATGAACTTTGTACATATTTGGCTCTTTTCTACTCTATTGTTTTGACATTTCTCAGGATCCTAATTAGGCAATGTGTGATTGGCCTCCTTTCTCTCTAAGCTTCTGACTTTATGTTTGGGAATTTGTTAAGAGCTAGAGTGATCATGTTCAATAAAAATCTTACCTATCGCTCACAGAAAAAGCTCTCCTAGTTCTCCTATGAAACTGTTTAGATACAAAAGTTCATTAAAATAGGAAAATGCATGGAAATTTCTGTGCCTTTTAAAACACATGATTAAAATTTACTTGGCTAGAGGAAAAAAAAAGTCGGAAAGGATCTAATTATAAAGTCAGAAACTCAGTTCTCCTGCCTATTGTCTGCCTGCCTTGAGAGTCAGGTCTCTCACATGAGTCACCCATCCACTTTATTACTATATCTTACTGCAAAGAATTCTATTATTAGGTAGGATTAAACTTTACTAGTTATAAGCAGTTGCAAAATGACTTTCAGCTGCTGCAGATGACCAGTTTCAACTTTCATATCACATTTACGATAAATATTTAATAATGCAGACGTGTATATTTTCAGTCATTTAATTATAAATTGCATATTTGATTTTTTTTTTGCTTGATAAAATAGTTTTGAAACTAAACCACTGCTCACCAGAGGATATACAGCAAGAATATGTCACAATATTATTTTCAGTGTCAGAGGCAATTTAACATATCTAGTGGAGGAAAACATAGGTGATCTATTCTACACATTTTTTAATTATTCACTTTTGTTTGACTAGGGCAAATGATCTGGTAAACAAAGAGGAAACTAGAGTATTTATTCTTGTTTATGACTAATTTGAAGTAAAGTGCATTATGTAATAGCGTGCATACATTTGGAGACATAAAATTTAAAATCAGTTATGTTATTTTATAAACATTTTGTGTGAATGTGGATACTTCTATAACAAGATTCATGACGTCTGATTCTAAAAAAATACAGAATGTTTATAATACTTGCACTTACGAAAGGCATAAACCACTTCTGGCAAATGTGACCATATGCAGATGGTCTTGATGTTCTTTCATTTAGTCTAACAATATCCAGAGAAACTAAGGTGTAGACTGTACAATCTATTAGCTATGTGAAGCACGGATTTTCAAAAAGAGAACACATTTTAAAATAACAGGAAATAAGGTTAAATAGGTAATTGGAATAAAAGGAAATTGGTTACTATTCAGTTTACTTTACAGGTAACATTATGATTAATAGGTTCTAAATAATAAAATTAATCCGACCCCTTATAGTAGATTCAGAATTTTGGCCACTTGGTAGAAAATTAAAGGTAGAAATATTCAGTGATTTGTTTTTGATCCTGGATCATTATGATGTTTATTTTCTTTCCCCAAAAAAAGGTTCTGTCAGTGCTTTCAACATAATATAGTAGAAGATTCATGGTCAATCAAAAGTAATACAATTTGTTATAAATATTATATAAGAACACATTTTAAAAGAGTCTATACTTGATATCTAAAAATCTATTGGTGGCTGCAGTAGATTGAGGATTCTCTAATGTATTAGTTGCTTATGTTAACAAATAGTTCAGTTATAAAGGGTGAAAATGATGGAAAATGAATGTGTTAGTTGACTTGTATAACATATTTTATTAGTATACAATAAAAAAATCAAGATCTTTTAAGACAAAATCTGATGTTAACCATTGGCATAGAAAGTGGAGAAGGTATTGGAAGATTTTGAGAAGGACAGGCAATCATATGTGTATGTTAGAAACATTTCTCTGAATTCCACCCCCCACCAAAAAATATGTACAAGTATTTACCAGGTTAATGTATACTAGACAAAGGAAACTATCTAGACAAGGGCTGCTGGATATGGTGACTAGACAATGTAAATAAGAGGAAATTGTGAAAACTTCATTTTCCCTAATTAGAGGGTTTATAAAGGCCAGATAAAAAATGGAATTCTAATTCATATGCATTTCACACTGTATCTGATAGGTGTTTTGGGAGTGATTCTGTGGTAATTTCTGTCCCCTAGTATATGATTACAGTAGATATTCTCAGTAGATTTCCATATCCTCTTATTGATTTCCTGACCTGTAGACTAAAAGTCATTATGAAGGGAACTTCCAACTAGAAAATTTCTACTCCCTAAACAACATAGCAAGTCAGAAACAATATGGCACCCAAAGAGGTATCGCAATGATGAGCAGCAACACCAAAGTTTTTAAAGATGCACAGGTATTAATTAGACCCCATCCTATTTCTGTTTTGTTAATGTATTACTGTTTGAAAAACTGAATCAGTTATGCCAGGAAATAAACCTTAAATTTAAATAATTTTTATAGGGCCTAGAACAAACACCAGCCTCTGTAGCAGGTCCAGAATAGAGACCATCTTCTCTGTGATCCAGTGATGTTAGAGTTATCTGCTGTGGACCAGTGTGCTATGTGGTGTATCTTTGAAGCATTGGTAGGTGAATTTTTGGTATATCCCTAAAGTATTACAGCATGCGCATAACTTCTTGGACAGAGAACTGATCTCAGTTTGAAAATAACGTCCCTGGAATAATATAGGAGGACTTCAGAAAAAAATCTTGACAGACCTGTGGATACCAAGTGACTGTGTAATCAGACCTTTCTATCACATGTTGGTTATCTTAAGACCTAGTGAATCATAAAGTTAGCCAGATGAAGCAGTGATGCACTGTGTGATGGAAATGGCAACAACAGGATTGGGCATAATCAGTTCAGAAGAGCACACATTTGGCACCAATTATTTGATAAATTATCCTATTAGACAAATGCCTGTCCATAATTCATATTGGTGAATTATGTGGTGATTGTGTATGATCACTTAATCAGGAGGAAAATTATCAAACCTGTTCACAGAAGGGACAGTACAATATGTCACTGATGCTAGACATAAATATGCAGCCACCTTGTTAGGGTGGCCCCCTGGACCATCTTGTGTCCTTAAATACGATCCTTCAGAAATTAGTGTATATACTGAATTGACCATTGACATATAGTGCTGGATTCAAGAAACAAAAGTAGTATAGAGCATCAGTCTCTCTCACAATTATTCCCTGAGAACCATATTCAGAATTTTATGCATCTCATTTCTACAACCTTAGGAGCTATATAAATATCGATAGGATTACACTCCATGCATAAAAGAGAAGTTGTTTGCAGAGGAAAGGACCCTTTGATGGAGACATATTAGCATTCCACTGAACTGGAAGAAATGATGGCTTGGTCACCTGGGTCTCTTTATGCCTGTAGACAAGCAAATAACTATAAAAGTTACTACAATGATGACAAAAGTGGCCCTGATTTCAGTGGCATCCTAGAATTATTTCCACAAAATAAAAGCATGTTGCAGTATGTCTGAAATGAAGGGAATTCACTGGGGCATGTCTTAGTGTTATCATGTCAAATAATCCTCTCTGGCAGCATGTGCCTAATTTTTTTTTTTTTTCCTCTCAGGCTATCTACGTTGAAAATATGGGCCACCTTGACAAAACCTACTTTGCAATCCCACTTGGGCAGCTTGAAAGTGAGGGAAACTTTATAGGCAATGTGTTGCCCCAGATAAGGGAAAGATGGAAGTTGATGTATAAATGTTTCAACCTTTTTTTCTCTAAAAGAATATGGTATGGCACATTTCCTAAGACATCATAGAAGGTTCTATGGGATTGAGCTCCAGGAATCTGAAGCAGTGGCCAACTTGATAAAGTATCCTTGTATGCTATATGCTTTTGACCCCATCTTCACAAGTCTCTTTATACCTTCTTGACACATTTCCAAATATGTCACCTGTATGCAAGGCTTTGTCTCAGGTTCTGGTTCAAGCCAGCCCAGACTAATCTGGTAGGAAAAATCTTGAGACATATAATGCATATAGCACAAGGAGGGAAAAACATTAGAAGAAAAATCACTTCTAAGGGCATAACAGTATAATTTACTGAAATACTTATTTGGTCAATATTATATTTATTAATTAACAATCAACACAACAAATATTTATTGATCAACTAAGCACTTGCCAATTTCAGATGCAACTATGTTGAATGGACATTATTGCTGGAATAGGGCTAAAATATTTTTTAAAGTTATTTAAATTATAACTGAACACAATTATAATAAAAATGAGTAATGTGAAGTTGGGAGAAAAGAAATGGGAGGATACCAGTTTTTTAGGTGCTCAAAAAAGTGATGACAGTGGCTTAGACTACACTGTTGACATTAAGAAGCCCGTTTATTTCTGGTTCTTACTTACTGTCTCTTTCTTGAATACCACCATCAAGTTTCTATAGTTTTAGTTCATAACATTCAGCCAAAATAATTAACCAATAGAAGTTATTTATTTCTTTATTTATTGTTTTATTCATTTATCTAAGATGCAAACTACATTGAAAAGAACTCAATATACAAAAAGTAACTTGTGTTTTGGAATCAGAAGATGAGAACTTTCATTCCTGACATAACACTTACCTGCCGTATTAAATGAGGTGAGTGAGTCAATCTAATGGAGCCTCAGTTTGCTCACTGTAAAGAATGTATTTTGATGCAAACCTCAATGGGTAGTTCTTATTATTAAGTACAATAGGTCTATAACACACTTGATTCATATTAATTACTGAATAAACAATATCTATGAAAACTCAAGCCAATTTTGATTTTTGGTTAATTTGTTTTATATGGTTAGGGAAGACAGAACAAGTGAAAGTACATTCATGGTTAATGCAATAGAGATACTTGAAAATTATTAATTTCTAGACTTTCAAACTGTAAGAATTTATTTGTGGGCTACAGCCACCCTACATTTCTATTTGCAAACAAATCATATGTTTTAGTTAAATTCTCATTTACAAAGTAGCAGGCAAAGTGATCAGTGTAGGAACGGAGTAGCCTCTCACTACAGTACCCAGACAGCTATATTGTTTATGTTTTATAAATCTTGATTTGTAGGCAGTAATTGGAATTTAGAAAGTGGTCTCTCACCCTACTGATGGTGTGAGAATAATTCATCACATTTTGTCTTTAATATAATTTGCTTCAGTTTTTATCTTTACCTAAGAGACACAAGATTCATTATTTGCTTCAAAATCAATCTTTAAATAGAAGGAGAAAAGCTAAAGAATATCTATAATGGTTTTGTGTGTGTGTGTGTGTGTGTGTGTGTGTGTGTGTATGTGTCTATTACAGGTGACATACCTCTTTAATTGCTTTCATTTCTATAAATATAGTCATTCATGGCTTAATTTTAAATTGAAAATAGCGTGCATTTAAGGAAAATGGGGTATTTCATTAAAAATTATTTAAGAAGGAAAGTAAACAGTATAAAAGAACAAAACACATCAGTGGGCAGCATGTTCAGTCATATTTTTTTTTTTTAAATGTGATTTTTCAAAGAGTTTCTTGAAAAACTGAACATGTAAGGAAACTGATACTAAAACCCATTATTTAACTAATATTTTAGAAAAAAAAATAATTTGATGCCAGAATACAAGAAAGATTGTTGAAGAAACTAATTAGGAGGCTGTGAAGGGAAAAGGCACAGGGGAGGGATAGGCTTGAGCTAAGATGGTTCTGTGTAAATAGAAATTAAGGCATGGATATCAAAAAGAAAACCTCATCAAGCTGTGAAATAAAAAGAGACTCTTTCAAAACCATTAGAAATCCTAAAGCTGTCTCAGATATTTTAGTCTTAGAGCTAGAACAGTTTGGTAACATTAACAAAATTAGAGAATTCAGACAGATAGTTGGTTTTTAAACCTGGTGAATGACAATTAGATTAATGAACTAGTAAACATTCAACATTAGTTGCACAGTGATTAAATAATAGCAGCTTCATCAAGCTAATTTCACAAGGGAGAGACATATGGAGATTTATTCAGATTACATATTAAATGCCAGAGTGCCTGGGATGGAAGACTCCTTTTTTTTTTTTACCTCACATCTTTACAGTTTTGCTAAAAGAAATTGTGAATGCTTCCCTAGGTGCCTCAGTACACAGAAGAAAAACTGATTGCAGCCAAGAGAACATGATTGATAGATAGCGCACATTTGCACAAAGAGCCATCACATTAGAAAAAGAGGTAAGCTATTTCAAGCATGTTTAAAAAATAAGGAAACCAGCCAGAATTTTGTAAAACGAATTGGAGGGAAACAAAGAATCCCACAGAAGACAACTGATAAAGAAGCAATATTCAATATATATTGTGTATGTGCAAATGACAGCATTTTTCTTATTAGTAATAAATGCTTTGAAGCAAGGAGTGGACATCCCCGTACAGCTGAGTGAAACAAGAATGGGAGCCGAATAAGCAGATCCACACTGCTTCAAGTTAGGGTGAACCCATATCCAGTTCTGAAGCACATCATTCATTTGGTTCTCAGATCCTGATATTACTAACACAATTTTTCGATTGTATATTTTGACCATTTAACAAACATTTTACTTAGAATGTTATGCCCTGTGCTATGAGCTACTGTATCTACTCATTGATACAGTACAAAAGTGCCTCATGACTGACCAAGGAAAGTGGGTACCCAGGCATGTGAAACAATTACAAATATTATGCCCAAAAAGTGGTCATTGGAGATACTAGTCATCTCTGTCCTACAAAGTATGCTAAGTTATAATTATTGGCAAGACAGCACTTACTAAGACACTAACAGTAAAGTGTAAACCTAGGAGAACGTGATGAAATAATATTTATAATATCTAATGATTACTGAGCACTTTATTTTATGTGTATTGTTAAAGTACTGATTTATAATATTGGAGTTGATCATGACAGCAAACTGGGGAAATGGATATTGTTGTAACATCCTTTTTATGAATAAAAAACATGTATATGTATGTTTTTATTCATAAATATATAGACATATATATATGTCTCTATATATAGATATCTATATCTCTTTCTATATATATATCTATATAGAGAGATATATGTATATATGTATATATCTATATATTTATGTATATCTATATATCTATATATCTATATATCTATAATTTTATACATATATATAAAATTAGTGATATGTTAAGTCACAAAGGGAAAAAATGGGGGCCAAGACTGAACTCACCAGCTTAGTTGTATCTAAATCTAAAACCTTACAATTGAATTAGGCTACTACATTTTCTTACAAGGTGAAGTTTTCTTTAATAGTAATGCTTCAATTTTATGATACAAAATTAAAGTGTTATATGTCTTCACAAAAGGAGCTGTTAAATGTTATTATTGAGTTGCTAATAGTTCACCAAGATTTAAAATTAATAATTTCATCATATAATTGTAATTCAGTTGCATGATAAATAAATCCTAGATTCTATGAAATAAACATAATCAAGTTAATGTTAATAGAGATAAATATTGGGGCAGGACTGATTTCAGGATCTTCTTTTTCTTGTTGTTTAGATTCAGTTAGTCCTGATGTTAATGATGGGGACATTTTGAGGTTGAAAGAAGAAAATCATGGTATGAAATTCAGTACTAGCCAACACTATTGACACATATTGCTGGAATAGTTTTTAACCCATCTTATAACTCCATATATATTAATGTTAAATATTCATGGCTTTTGATTTGAGTGCATATGTTTTCAAATTTTTACTGTAAAGTTTAACAATTCCTTCTAATTAATGAAACATATATATAGGGGGATACAATTTATGGTGTCTTTTTTTCCAACATTACAATTTATCAAAATTCACATTATTAACAAGAATTGTTAAAATAACACTTCTCTAAGGTATTCTAAACACCAAGAAGTTATTGCCACAGTTAAACACTGTGATTTGTGCGAAAGGGGTGGTAGAAAATTATCCTTGCTGCACTTGACAGATGAAAGTAAATAAGGGCAAAATTCTAAAATATCAGGCTATCAAACCATCTTGGTCTGGGGAATTTCAATGAACTGGACACAGAACAAATCGCCTCAGTGATGACGGTGAGAAAATACCTGGGGGGATTCACAAGAAGAAGCTTAAATTACCGCTATGTTCTACATAATAATAGTGAATGAGTCTTAGCCTTTGTTATAGAAAATAGGTTGGTTCCCAGATTACCTAAGGATGTAACAGAGAACTCCACAGGACAGATGGGAATCCTGAAGACAAAAAAAAAAAAAAAAAAAAAGAAAAGAAAAAAAAGAAAAAATACTGTACAGTTTCATGGACATTTTGGTGATAGCTTTCATAGTATGAATAGAGCCTTAGAGAGACAATGGAATAGGCTAACTAACAGAAATTCTAACCATTTTCAGTTGTCCAAAAGTGGCAAATTTCCAAGAAGCTCCTTGGGATACAAAAAAAAAAAAAAAAAAAAGAAAAAAGAGAAGAAAAAAAGAATACTGAAGTGCATGAAAGACAAACCTAGAACACCTTAGCACTGCAACTTCAAATACTCTTTAATTTGCACATATTGCACAAACTTCTAAACTGTTTGACAATCGATGGTCATAATCCAGGACCTAGCAATTTATTCATCACCATTGTATCATTTCCCTGTTCGCATTTTCAACTATGAAAGCCACACAACTGAATTCTTTATGTCTTGCAATGTAGACTTATAATACAAAAATATATTTAATGACGATTTAATACTCATTTTATTTTGTATATGTGCGGATATGTTACATTACAACAAATATATGCACAACTCCTAAGAAGTTATATTGTCTATATATCGTTGATTTTTTCAGCAAATATTTATTAATCACCCATATATAGTAGGCACATAATAAAGTATTTTAAAGGAAATTTTAAATATGAAGTAATTCACTTCTTTGTGATTATATGATTCCTATGGTAATAAATTTAGTATCTTCATATTTAATAATCTACAAATCAGCATTTTTCTACTAGATTGTATATGCCATGTGTTTTACATGTGCATACGAGACCCACTTTTACAAAGCTCAGCAGACATTAAAATGGACAATGACATACTATCACGATTTTACAGGAATTATGAGTCCAAAATAATGTTTTATCCTTGATGTTTATCTGATACTCTAATAATTTATCTAAATTACCTAATAATTATTTAATGTATTACAATATTTCAATATATTCTTTCTCTTTATGTTTCTCTCTATGTTTGTTAAACACTGCAATCTTTATAAAAGGTTTAAGGCTTTCTGTTTTATTCACCTCATTCTAGCCAGCTGAGGGATTTCTGTGGATAAATGACAAATGCCATCCTGGAGGATGGGATTCCTAGAGAAATACACAGATATGGATTGGTAGCTCTCTTTGTAACTCAAAGAAATGTCTTTCCATTCTTGCTCTTTCATTTTTTTTTTAAATTTGGATCATTTTTTTTAATTAATAATCTATGCAAATGAGTCTGAGGTGGCTCTCACTTGGGAAGATAATCCCATGCTTTAAATATCTCCTTAACTAAAATTGGCATTCAAAAACAAAGGAGAAACTGAATGACTGTCCTCAACAACCTTCTTTGATCTTTTAAGGAAATAAAGGATTTTTCCCTTGTTACTTAAAAAAAGTCTATTTCAGTCTCAAGTTCAACTAAATAGGAACTTTTGGACTGACATAAGGATGTAGTAGAAATTTGTATACAAGGCCAAAATGATTCTTCCCACTGTATAGTTAGTAATTGTTATTTTACCCTTGAGAATATGTGGATTGTATTGCTTAAAGGCAGTCCTATTCAAAACACATTCCAGTTTGCATTTGTACAGTGCAGTGATTGGAACATTAAAACTTTCACTAGAGACTCTTGGGAAATGTATGAATGCAGACTCAACCTGGAGCAGAAGAATTCAAGAGCGAGACAGATGTAGGAAAGCACAGGTCGTTTACTGAAGTGAAAGTATACACTTGAGAAGCAAGTGTGGGAGAACTTAGAGGCCATGTTGCCCCAAGGAAGTCCCCATGAGGGTTTTTTAATCACTCCAAGAGGCAGTACTTGGTGACACCTTTTGTTTTCTCCTCCCCCTGAGCAGGAGAGACTGTCATTGTCCTGCTTTGTCTTCCTTATTGAGTTTCTCTGGATATGTCATGGCTTCAGATACATTATGGGAGCCATAGCAACCACAATGTAAATGAGACTATAATGACATTAAAATTAGCTAAACATCAGGTCCTGGTCACAGATGTGGGCACTTTCGGATATAACTGGTTCTTGTT
Source organism: Rhinolophus sinicus (assembly GCF_057876585.1). Classification (NCBI taxonomy): domain Eukaryota; kingdom Metazoa; phylum Chordata; class Mammalia; order Chiroptera; family Rhinolophidae; genus Rhinolophus; species Rhinolophus sinicus. The sequence continues at coordinate 158,837,735 of NC_142516.1, forward strand.
TTCTCTAGCCTCAGGAGCTCCTTACCTTTTCTTGTGAAACTGAAACTAGAGCCATGCCTCACTTTGTATCCTGAGGGGATTGGCTCCCTAAGCTACCTATCCTGCCTCAAGCAAAAGACAAAGAAAGAGAAAAAAAAAAAAAAAGGAAGTTGATTTTGTAAAATTATCTTTTATAAGAAATATAAAATCCAAATAATATTAATTTTAGAAAGAACAGAGATAAAAGGGGAAGAAAATATTCCAAAAACTGAAGGAAATAGGTTTCAGAGTCTTCAGTGAGTGTCTAGCAGTATAAATAAAAATGAACACTTGGTAGGTTATATTACTGTGAAATTTCAAATAACTGAAAATAAACAATAAACTCATAAAGTCTTGGGTAGGTTTACAGAGGTGAATAATGCACAAAGAATCTGAAATAATAATGTTTTTTAAACAGCTACCAGTGAAATTGGAAAAAAATGTATTATTGTCTTCAAAATTCTGAAGAAATATGATATTTAATTTATAGATTTTATCAATTTAAGCTAAATTATCAATTCAGAGGAAGAACAGAAAACACTGTCTGATAAGCTAATTCTTCCAATTTTAAAATCTGTTACCTACTTTCTCAGAAAATTACAAAAATGACGATTAACAAAAACAAAGAACCAAAAATAAAAAAATAAAAAAAATTAATGTGTGGAATATCTTGTGTTGGGATTAAGCTATTGTGAGATTCACTGCCAGTATCTCAAATCTGGAAAAAAAAAAAAAAAAAAAAAAAATTGCTCTGGAAAAATGAGTAAAGTGAATAAATAAATGTTTAGTATAAGAAAGGATTATAAGCTATATTCCACTAGTGGAATTATATGAAAAATAGGACCTATCAAACATGACATTTTATTTCTTGTCTTGGTTTTCTCTCTTTAGGTGTTCCTATTCCAAAGCCAGTGATTTGCCTAAAGCTATTCATTTTCATTTGACCTGCAACTAAAACTCAAGTGCCTGACAATCATATTGACACATGAGCACATGATTGATACTGTAAGAATTTGAGGTTATATTTTTGCCCTCATAATGTAAATCTATAGTGAGATTGGAAAAAGCCTTGAACAAAGAAGCTACCCCAGATTATTGATAATGCACATTAGATGTCCATTGAACATTTGCTGGAAGAATTTTTACTTCGGGTAGATTTATTTTATATAGATTTCTTTACCTAATTTCTTCTCTCATAAAAATATTAGAAATACGAAGATAAATGTATGTCTATTATTCCATGATTTAAAAAGCCATGATATAAAAGAAAATTAGTGCATGTGTATAATGTCTTATTATAATTATTAGATAAATATGAAATTGCCTTAAAAAAGCACGTTAACTGGAGTAGTTGAAAATTTAGCTGACGGAATTCACAGATTCTTCACCATATTAATTCAAAATTAATTCACCATATTAATTTTCAACACCTGAGTTGTTGTGTAATATTTTTTACAACGGAGTCAGATAATTATCATTTTGGAGTTATTTCAAATAAAATTGTTTCTGTTTCAGAAACTGGAGAAGAAAATAAACTCATTTCTTATGCCAAATAATTGATGAAATAAAAGTTGCTTTTAAAGGTTGATTTAAAAAAACAAGTACAAACCAAAAGATTTTTGTTATAATAATTTTCAAAATGAGTCAGAAAAAAGAAGGCTATCAGAAAGAGAATTTAAAAAATGTTTATAAGCTTTACCACTGGTTCTCAAGTCTCTCCATTTCTTTAAAGATAGCATGGCCCAATTTATTAAATCTTGACATATAAAATCTACATTAAATTGCCGCTGAAAACATACATTGTAAACTTTGTTGTTTTCATTTAAAGGGTATCATCTATGGGATTTGCATAAAGGGAGTCCTCCTATAAATGCAGGGTCTTTGTAATGTATTAAATATACTAATGCATTAATATAGTATAGCTCTGCCAAATACTAATAATCTAAAAGATTGATGATACACATGTTTATTAGTGAGTGTAAAAGAGTGGAACAGAACTTGCAGTGTCGATGAAAAAAATACTGCAGATTTCTGTTCTTTTTCCTGAAAATAGAAACAAGGCATACCTTGTTTTATTGTGGTTTGCTTTATTGTGCTTCACAGGTATGTTTTTTACAGACTGAAGCCCAGACCCTTCACTAGTAAAAAGTTACCACTTGCTTATTCTGAAACTCACTTTGTTGTGATGGCCTTGAACTGAACCTGCAATATTGCTGAGGTATGCCTGAATTATTACTCACGGGGGAGGAAGTTGCGTTTCTATATTTCCTGTCTTATTAGGGACATAGTGAAACCAGCACATAGTAAGCCATCTTTGGACATGGATGACAAAATAGGGTATGACCAGTCTTTTGCAATAAATACTTATATACCAATTATGTTTATGAATGTACTATACACACTGATTTTTTTTATCTGAAGGTTCAAAGTAACTTTAAAAAAGATCATGCTGCTCTACTTGATCCTAAAACTTTTATTTGAAAAATAATTTATTTCTTTATCTAATATATTGAAAACTATGCTTTTTTCTTTTTTATTAAACCTAAGATCCTTACATTATCAAAGCACATTTCCTTGATTGTCTTTACCTCTAATATAGGTTTTTACAACATAAAAAAGGAAGAACCTGGGTGTCATATAAACTTCCTAAAAATACTACTTGGAAATGTAAATCATTTTGTTTTCAGGCTGATACGTTTTTCCCTGTTTTAAAAATATGACCACCAGTAAAATAACATAACTGACAAATAATTCTGATAAATAAATACAAACTATATTATAGAAGGTCTGACAATTAAGTTTGCATAGTCATCCTAGAAAAAGTGTTACATACCTCATTGCTGCATATCACTATAGTCACTTTCAAAGTACTCCCCTTGGGAAGCTATGCACCAACACCATCACCTAGTCCACCCTTCTAAGCAATTTTGGAACTCTTTTTCTGAAATGGCCATCAGAGCTGTCATCAAATTATCCTTCATGTCCTGAATGTCATAAAAATGTCTTCCTTTCAATATTTCCTTTATCTTCAGATAAAGAAAGAAGTCACTGGGGCCAGATCAGGTGAGTAGGGAGGGTGTTTCAATACAATTATTTGTTTACTGGTTAAAAACTTCCTCACAGACAGTGCTGTGTGAGTTGGTTCACTGTTATGATGCAAAAGCCAAGAATTGTTGGTGAAAGTTTAGGTCGTTATTGTCTAACTTTTTCACGCAGCCTTTTCATCACTTCCAAGTAGTAAACTTGGTTAACTGTTTGTCCAGTTGGTACAAATTCATAATGAATAATTCCTCTGATATAAAAAAACGGTTAGCAACATGACGGCAATAAAGTTTGCGAACATAAATGTCAGACCTCATATTATACTGTGCCACCTTAAATCAGTCTGTTTAAAATACAACAGAAAGAAAAAAGAAATCCTGATCTGGAGATACCATAAATGATTGAAAGTGAAGAAATCTTAGGATTTGTTTATTAGAATTTCTCATACTTCTCTTAGTTGTGTCTCCTCCTCCCAAGTGTATCTCTAGTCTTTATTTTATTCCCAGCATCAAAGATTAATTAGCTTTACTTTCTTACAGTTTATTCCTATAGTTTATTGTAAAAACCTTATGTTGTTTAAATATGCTTTTAAAAACAATAATACCTACCACTGATCACTAATGTGCTCTCTCTCTCTCTCTCTCTCTCTCTCTCTCTCTCTCTCTCTCTCTCTCTGTCTGTCTGTCTCACACTGATGGCATTTTTGGCAATGATGATGCTGAGAAGTGAGATTTTGCTTTTCTCTGAATGCGTGCAGTTAAGATCTCAATTGTCAATACTACCAAAGCCAAAAAATATTGCAGATCTCTTAATTCCCAGTTCCAAATTCTTATTATTGCTTCTGTGATGTTAGTTCACATGCTTTCTGGGGAAAAATAATATTTTTTTTTTATTAAAAGAATCTACAATCTTATACATAGATCAGACAATGCTTATCATTTTTATTCCTTAAGGAGAGAAAACAAGCTGAAGTACATGATTAAATAAAGTTCATATTGTCCAACCCTACTCTCCTTTTGTTAGTAACAGTGAGTTATCAAGTTGCTTCATATTATTTGAAGGCACAGGCACTACATCAGTTTAGGTCGGTACCCATAGACGGTTTTATTCTGTATAAATACGGCTCAATTCTGTATAAATACTCTCTATTTATCAAATTTTGTTTCTTAACTGAAGGGTAGAATAATGTTATTTATTTTATTATAATTCACATATTTTCTGTATATATTATTTTTCAGGTATCTCATATTATGTATCTTAAAAATTGAAAAGTCTACAGTTTGTTTCCTCTGTTTTAGCCATTTATTTCTGCCCACTTAACATAACAGTGGTCATCATGTTAAGCATTAATCAAAGTGAGAATGAAATGCTAATACCTGTCAGAAACAAATACTAATATTGTTTCCTTAAATGACCTCATTATAGAGAGAACAAGCAAGATAAAACTGGAAGTTTAGGAGGGGAATGTGTTTTGAATTGAAATCAGGTACCATGAAAATAATTTTAAGTTTTCTCCATGCTCTCTAAAACAAAGGTCAGAGTTAACAGCTCTCTCTTACAGATGAGAAAAACTATACCAAGTGTTTCACATCTGGTGTCTACATTTCAAACATCAGAAAATGGCCAGTTCATGACATATATATGCCCAAGAGGAAACAGTTGTAATGCCTACAGAAGCAATGACAAACTAAAGCGATTTGGGCCCTCACGTGCTCAAAGTTCCCTCTGAAGAGCTGGAAAAAAAGAATTACAGTGATAACCCAGAGCCAGCTCATCTGGTCAGGAAGCCACTTTAGTCCTTGCGCCATTCACTCAGAAGTCACACCTCAGCAAAGGAGGAGACTGATTCATGAGCACATGCCAAATACTGGAAAGGGAGAGGGAAAAACCTGAGCACTTCAGCTTATGAAATTTGAAACAGGCATTGATAGTTCTTGTAGCAGTGAGTCTCAGCAGCGTAGGGACGTACCTGCTCTACCTTTAAAGGGACATAACTCCTTCACTGAACATTAGTCAGTAAGAGCTGGATTAACATCAACATTAAATATTATATTAATCAAGTTTTAAGCTCATGCTTTTTTAGAGCTCTGAATTACAAATAAATGCACCAGAATATTGTCCTTGGTTTTGCTTTTGTTTTTCTTAGAATTTCAGCTCTGTAGAAGTGTGGATACATGACATAGTGATAGTGATGATACTAAAAATGTCCAAACTTTTATTTTGTGTGTGTATTTCTCATTGAAAATGGTCATTAAATGCAGACAAGTAAAAATACAGCAGATTTTAATTCCTTGTATTTATATTTATGGCTTGCTAACCCACAGTTAGATCAGTGTATGATATGATATAAATATTGAATTTCAAAAATGTATCTGTGATCTTTCTCCCCAAATTGTATTAATTAAAATAAAACTAATATGGTCTATTGCATATTTTAATCTTTGCCTTTTTAAATAAGGGTAGGCAAGTTATGATATACAAAAAAATTAAACTAGAAATCTCAGGGTTTCAACACACTGAAGTTTCATCTTTCACTCATACAACATTTCGAATGAGGACAGATGGGGGGTATTTCTCCATATAATTCTCAAGGACTGGCTTTATCATCTTGTGGCATGGCCATTTCAAAATGCAGGTCAGAATTGGCCATATAAGGGCAAGAAAGAAATAGACAGCTTTTACGAACTTTTAATTCTCTGTGACCTGCAGTGTCATAAGAAACTTCCACTCACAGTCTATTGGCTGGAACTTGCCATATGGCTATGAACTTGTTAGGCTAGAAAGTTTGCCTGTGTTCCAGAGAAGAGAGGATAGCCAGATATGGTAAGCCACAGCTATCTTGAACACACTCCTTCTCTGTTTTATTATTCTTTCCAGTCAGGCAGGAGTTCTGAACAGAATATCATGGACCAGTATCCTGTACACATCAATGAGGAGGGAAATATTCAGGAAGCTGCTTTCTATAGAGAGATTGGGTTAATATCTGGGACATTACTAAAAACTCCATAATCTAGTGGAAAACATTTTAATATAGACTTATGATAAAAATGCATGAGTGTTAGTGTTTGATCTGTACTTCCAGGGGCAGAGAGCTGTCCAAATCAGGAAAACATACATTTTGAATGGCAGTCAAAATTGCACACTTCAGAGATGTCATCAGATATCTCTTTTCTCTGACCAAAATCAGAGATACAGCATACATTAAAATTGTTCTTTCATTGACAAAATTACTTGCAATCAAAACAAATAATTTGTCTAAAACATTCTAGGGAAAGTTTCTATCTTTTCATGAGCAAGCTTTGAAAAAAATAGCAAGCTACCTCTTTTTTCACCTTTCATGAAATAACCCCCTGATAAGCAACACATGCATGGAATTTTGAGTTCTGTTGCTGAACATATAATAAATGCTGCCTCTAGAATATTGTGATGTTTGCTTTTGGATGAGTTTGCAGAACCTGAGCAAAAAACAAAAAACAAAAACAACAACAACAACAACAATATCAACAACAACAAAAAGACACTAAGAGCTGGAATTTTACTAAAACCACAGGGAAATAGGTTTGCCTTGCTACTAGTAATGCTTAATCCATGTGAGTATCTATAATGGCCTCCTGTGTGAGACTTGATTTCATCAAAGCATAATATTAAAGTTCTGATAGAGTAGATCTATTCCTCTCATGACCTGTAACATTGATGCCAATAGAGGTAAAGAAAGATCTTAATAGTATTCTATATCCAAATATACCTGGTTACACTGTAACAAGGATCAGCTAAAGGAATAAAAGATCTCAAGGGAAGGGCTGGTCAAAAGGGGAGACTCTGGTATAATGCTAATGAATAATAGGCCAGTTGAAATGATGATGGAGACAGTCTGAGTCAGAGTCTGAATAAGGCAAGTGGTAGCTATAGTTCATTTTAATTGGATGTTCACATCCTTGGGCTTGGATGGTGAGAAACCATTTGTCTGGAAACCTGGCTAAGTAATACCTTAAGTCTGTTGTCAAAATGCCTGTGTAAATGGGCAATATATACATCAAACTCATTTGTCAATAAACATTTCCTAGAAAAGATAAAAAGGAAGATAAACTAGAAAAAATATGAATTATTATAACATCAAAATATATGAAGAAAATAAAATTACAACTATGCTAAAAGAGTCATAGAACATTTTAAAGGAAAAGATACTAATTGTTAATTGTAGTGATTTTGTGTATGGGTTATGTTAAATATTTTCTATTTTTTATTTATCTTTTCAGCAATCTCTCTCTCTCTCTCTCTCTCTCTCTCTCTCTCTCTCTCTCTCTCTCTTTTAATTGAGCATAGCAGATTCACAATGGAGGAAAGTAGCAATTGAAAGGTTATTTTATCATAGATGTAAAAATAAAAATAATAGTAAAACCTTTAACAATAGCATTTTATAAAACTGCTGACTACTTAGCCTTAACACTGAATTATTATTGAAACATTTATTTTCTCTAAGTGTAAAGGTTGATGCTTACCAAACCAAGTATGCACATTCTGATTTGAAGATATAAGCAAGATATCACCAGCCCTAAAGTTGGCAAAATGATTGTTGCTAGGTGAGTTGTGAGAGCCTGTTGCTAATTACTCTCATTGAGGTTTCAAAACCAAGGTGATTCCTTTGTATCCCTGTGGTTTACAGTAAGTCTGTGATTTTAATTGCTCTCATTCCTGCTCAAGGTCAAAGACAGTCTTTCAGAATTCTCTTTAATCTTGCCATTCTAAAAAATAATTATTACTCTGTGCTCCACTTCCCTTTCCCACCTTTTAGCTCTCCTCAACACTATCCTATAAGTACCATATCTAGATTTCTCTCTCTGCCATCTGTTTAAATTGGCTACTCTTTAGGATGGTCTATCCTGAATTTTATTTTATTTTTCTAGAAAACCACATCATGAATCACATCTCCAATTGGATTTATAGGAGCTTGAAGACAAACAATAATTCTCAAGGCCCCCACTACTAGATCTCACCCAATACTCAGTGCATCAACTTCAAAAGATTGTATTCTAAACCAGATATTAGCACCTAAATTTGGGTAGTAAGAGGGTTTGAACAATTTTATATAACTAAAATAAAAATGTAATATTTTGCTTCTAGTTATGTCAAACAAGTTCTTAGATGTTGGTAACATCTATTGCTGTGCTAACACTCAAAATAATTACCATTGCCTGTCATTTAATTACAGGGATTTTTAAAATTTAAATAGAAACCTTTATGTGTCAGATTTAGAAACATACAGTGGACATTTAGATATGAAATCCAAATAGACATCAGTAATGGATAATTTGTATGAGCTGTCAGAATGTTGCACTGTCCTTAATATCTTACCTGATTTATTTTATAGTATCTTTTTAGCTGTGCTACTTGACTTTTGAAATATTGAACATCTTAAATTGTACAATTTGACATGTTATTTCTTTTTAACATGCTTTTCTGAAGGAACTAAATCAATCTATTAAAAAATGTGGGGTATGTGATGTCTGACTTGGGGAATATGTGCTGGAGTATACAACACAAGTTCAGTCAAAGGAATAAAAGAACAAGACATAAGATTACAGAAACTTCATTAAGTTAAAGTTAAATCTGACCATTAACTTCACAAACTTGCCACCATGCGCTTACATTGGCAGCGCTGAGCAGCTCAGTAAGGTTTCAGTATATCAGTATCTCACAGCTGTGTATGTGTTGCCATGTGGTGCTGTCTTGCTCAGTGGCGTTCATTATTGTGGTTGGGTATTTATGTTTGCCATCGTGAGAATATCTGAGCTTGAATTAGAGCAGGAGTGTCCAGACTTTTTTCAATGTTTTTCACCAAGGGCCATATGCGGTAAAATACACGAACAGCCGGGCCACTCACACGAGGTGCAGTACGTATTGCCTCACCTGGTTTATTTAAGTAAACTAAATATATTTTTGCAATTTGCTGCGGGCCAATTAACAATGGATTGAGGGCCGCAGTTGGCCGGTGGGCTGCAGTTTGGACACCCCTGAATTAGAGCAACGAACAAAGATTACATTCTGGTTAAACTCGGCAAGAGTGAAAGTAAAATCAGGGACATGCTAGTCCAAGGTTATGGGGATAATGCCATGAAGAAAACGGCAGTATACAAATGGATTAAATATTTTTCTGAGGGAAGAGAAGAAGTCACCAAATGAAGAGAGTTCAAGGTGGCCAGTAACGAGCAGAACTGATGTAAATGTTGCAAAAATTCATTTATTTGTGCATCAAAACTGTCGTCTGACAGAAGCATAGCAGACCAGGTAAACATCGATAGAGAAACAGTTAGGAGAACCTTAACTGAAAATCTTGGCATGAGAAAGATGTTTGCAAAAATGGTTCCGAAGGAGCTGTTGCATCACGACAACACACCAGCTCACGTGACACTGTCTGTGAGGGAGTTTTTAGCTAGTAAGCAAATACCTGTATTGAAACACCCTCCCTACTCACCTGATCTGGCCCCTAATGACTTCTTTTTTTACACCAACATAAAGGAAATATTGAAATTAAGACATTTTGATGACATTCAGGACATGAAGGGTAATTTGACGACAGCACTGATGGCCGTTCCAGAAAAAGAGTTCCAAAATTGCTTCGAAGGGTGGACTAGATGCTGGCGTCAGTGCATAGTTTCCCAAGGGCAGTTCTTTGAAAGTGACTGTAGTCATATTCAGCAACGAGTTACGTAGAACTTTTTCTAGGATGATTTTGCAAACTTAATTGTCAGACTTTGGAGGAAATGAAGCTGCAGGAATATGTAGATGAACATTGTTCTACATTTAAATATGGGAGAAAAAATATGTGTTCCATAATACCTTTCAAAGACAGTAAGATTGAAGGCCAAAATATAGAGCACATCGAAAACAGCCTGTATAGTTTCCACACTACTTCCTTGTCTTTTTATCATGGGTGAGCATAGGAAAGAAACATATAAAAGAACTGGATTTTCTATAAACTTTCTATAAAAGATATCAGTTATAATTTGTGATTTAATGTTGTCTGTAGAAGGTCACTTTGGACTTGAAAAGTTACCATGAGCAAAACTGATGCTTTTTGTTTGAATAGCATATTGTTTCTTTTAGGAAGTAAAAATTATATAGACATTCCTACTCCATTAAATGTCTGTTTTTTGCTTTGATCACCAGAAGATTAAAGTATGTTTAAATTTATAAATTAGATTAGTCTTTAAGTGGGCAAAACTGTATTCCTCCATATCTTGAATTCTGATATTTCTATTTTCACAGCTTTAATCTTTACATTTTCTTAGTTACAAGTTTCATTGTGCCATTTGAGGAAGTGTGTGGATCATAAATAGTTAGATATTGATTGCGTTATGTTCTTTTAGGCTGCAAGAATCAAATTCAAATAAAGCCTGATTCATTTGGTATGGATTTTTTATGAGATGAAAGAAAACTAGGTCATGACTTCAACTGCCTCATGTTGAGACTTGAAGGAAATCAAGGTTATTTTCAGGATGCAGAGTAGCTCTCTGGGTGCAGCAGAGTCCCCAGTGGTCAAGCTGGACGATCCGGCCCCCATCTCGATTCCTCAGCAGGCACATGTCTCCTTGCTCCAGTAACCCCGCTTATGCAGTGATGGTTACTCAGAAATCCTTTGACTCCACTTCGAACTGTGATTGTTCTTCCTGATACCATAAATAACACTCTATATCATTGCCTCTGCTTTTATGTGGCTTTTCCTTTTACATAGACTCTGCTTATTTCTTTTCACAGTGCCTCGTGTTTGTGTATTTTCCAGCTTGAGTCTTCTTCTTTTAGTCTTGTCGCATTCTCTAGAATTGCCTCATATACCCAACAAGAAGGATCTGAGTGTATTTCAGTCATGGGCCAGGATTACAAAACCCTGTTAAGTAAAGCTCTTTTCTGTGACAACACCTCGGCCATTGCTTGTGGAAGTCTGTAGAAGAGTGTCCTACAATCCGATTCAGTCAGCTGGGGCCAGAGCCGTGGCAGCATGAGGTATAAGATAATTGACAGGTAAAAAGCCCTTCGATCTACAGTTTTCTCTGAAGGTCATAAAATTATATGTACTCCTCAATTCCCATCATTATATCAGTCCTTGATATAAACAGAGAAATATGCATATTTTTATAATTTATTTATTTTAGAAGAGCTAGATATATTATTTTGTATTATTTTATAATTGTAATATTGTATTATTTTATAGTATATTAATTTTATTTATTTTAAACATGTAGACATTTTCTTTTTTTCTTATAGCAAGGTGTCTTTTCACTTTGCAATGTACGGAGACAAATACAAATAAAATAATAGTCCTATGTGCAAAATGCCCAGAAATTTTAATTTGAGTCCATAAATAAAATATTAACTAATAAAACATTAAAAATAAAATGGGAATGATGTTTCCAAACTGTGTGGAAATTTTTAATTTTGCTGAAGTGACAACTTAAATCATATTATCATGTCTAAGAATGAACACTTAATTGTATCAAGACCTTTATTCAACTATTTATAAATTATTATTTTTCTGAAGGATTGGACAAATTCTGCATTTACATAATACTGTATTTAAAAAATGGAAATCATGCACTATGAATGTATTATATTTTTGAAATATATCAAAAGTCTATGCAAATATATTTTCATAAATGTTATGTCTGTAAGATTTAACACTTTCCAATATTGCGAAAGATTGATGGTGGTTGTCTAAAATCTTGTTTATAAAGTCTACCATCCAGAGAACATAAATGTACATCTAAAGAGAAATTACACTTTGGAAAAAAAGTATGTATGTGCAATTGTATACATTTAGATATCCCCTCATTTCTGTTTTATCACTTTATTCCCAGTGTTCCCAAATGAATCATTTAGAATTAGATCAATAAATCCTGATTAATTAACCATTTTTCTGAGCTTTTCTTCTCCAGCCTATACCTATCATTATCACACCATCTCAGGCAGAGTCTACCAGTCTCTCCGGTACCATCTGATTTTCCATAAATCATTTCTTCTTACATTTATGATAATATAAATAATAACCTCAAGTTTTAGCCTCATTCTTAATCCAGGCTCTGTAATCTCTTGTGTTGATTATCAGAGATAATAATGACCTCCATATTGAAGATTATTTGATCATTTCAAAATCTCAGATAACTTACTCAGATCACAGTAGCATGTCCACCATATTGATTATCCCTTGACCTTTGTCTCTGCTATAATACTAATAAGGTTACTCTTTTTTCCATTACTAACAGTCAAAAATTTAAGCTTCTCATTGTTCTCCTTCTCCTTCTGTTACTTATAAGTTTTAATATCAAGATTCATTGTTTATCTGGACCTGCTTGTTAAGTTATGTTGACTTGTTCTCTGTTTAAATCACAGGAGTTTTGAAAACTTTCCTAAAATTCATCCTTTCTTGATGCTATCTGTTGAGCAGTATTTCTGAATATGTATTATTTATTTATGCAGTAGAGCTTCCTGTCAATATTATCCTATGTTGTCCTCTCTTTTTCTTCTTTTTTTTTTTTTACAATGCTGACTGCCTTTTCATACTAGTGAATGTTTTGTTTTATATATTTTTGGAACACTGCATTTCTTTTAGCTGAGGTTATTCTATATAGAGTCTGCATCACTTCCTTATAACTGAGTTTTGATTCAATTAAATCATTTAACATTTTTAATAATAGGTTGTATCCTTTACTTTAATACACATTATTGGGTGTCTACACAAAAATATATTTGGCCCTTTTCTAGTACAAGCCACTATATTTCCTTCAGGTATCCATAGTTCATCAAAGGTGTCTCTATCTCTGCGAAAAGGGTACATTCAAATGAGTATAAATCAGTATGCATCCCCATGTCACTGAAAAATGACAGATTTGAGATACTATAGTGATATTTTTTGCCAGATAAATGTAACAAGATATTTGTTGCACAAATAGAGTATGTATCGTTATCTCACACTTAAAAAAAGAAAAATAGACAACAAGTATGTTTCTTCTCACTTTTCTTTTTTGCCTCTGGATATGGTCACTGTTGGTCATAACACTTAAAATTGCTGTGTTTGTCTAACCATAAGAAGAAAATCAAACATAATACCAACCTACTAAGAAGGAATAAAGAAGGTAGCCACAACAGGAAGAAGCTGAAGCTAAGTGTAAATGAAAAAAGACATGCTTTTAAAAGACAAACTGCAGTAACCAAAAACTCTAAACAAATTATTTAGGAAGGGTATGCTATGGAATATCTCAGTGTTTCTGATTTTTTTGTCCTTTAACAGCAATACATAAACTAAATTTATGTATATATTATATACATAATATATATATATACACATTATACATATATAGATTAATGTTATAAATATATGCATAAATTATATATATTTATATATTATGAATACATATGTGTGTGTACATATACATATATACATATATATATATATATGGAGAGCGAGAGAGAGAGAGATTGAGAGAGAGAAAGAGATTACTTTTTTTTTAGAATTAACATGTTTTTGTTTTTTTTTAATTTATTGGGCTGACAATTGTAGTAAAATTACATAGATTTCAGGTGTACAATTCTGTAATACATCATCTACAAATCCCATTGTGTGTTCTCCACCCAGGGTCAGTTCTCCTTCCATCACCATATATTTGATCTCTCTTACCCTCATCTCCCACCGCCATACCCCCTTACCCTCTGGTAACCACTAAACTATTGTCTGACATTATTTTTATATAAGTATGATTCCCTTCAAACTGACTCTGGGTGGTGAGCACACAGTGAGATGAAGAGATGATGTATTACAGAAATGTACACTTGAAAACTATGTAATTTTACTACCCATTGTTACCCCAATAAATTTAATTAAAAAAAAAGAAATGTTATGGGGTTACTTGGCTAATATTATAAGGGCACAATTTTATGCATGCATAGTGATACGACAGCTGACTTACAAATATCTGATGAGAATTATAAAATCTAAAGTCAGACTACAATATGAAATTTGAAAAGATTTCAGTACTACCATTATTAGGTGGGATTAGATTGGTTGTTGTTGTTGTTATTGTTATTTGCTTATTGTTTTTTCTTAGTATTTATACATTTCCAGATGCCTTATACTATATTCATTTCTTCTTCTTTTCTTTTTTAATGTCTAACTTGCAGAATGCAATGTTTGATTTGTCGTTTTGAATTTTTTATTATTATTTTTTGATGCTGCTATAAAATTAACTTAGAAGAGTTATAAATTTATACAATCTAAGGTCCAGAAGATAACTGATGGAATAAAGATAAGATCAATCCAGGGTTTTTGGATTCCTTGTTGTTCTGTGAGGCTATTTTCCAGAACTTTCTGAGTATTGGAAGCTGGCAAACTTATAATTCATTTACTTTTAAACTCCATGGCATTCTTTCAAAAAAAAAAAAAAAATTCCTTACAGTTATTAAGTACTTACTATGTATTAGATATAGTACACAGGAACTTAAATATATTTGTACATTTAACAGTCACAACATTATCATTTCAAGTACATACTATTTTTACCTTCATTTTACAGATGTGGAAATATAGGCAAAGAAAGGTTTAGCAACTTGGTCAAACAATGAGAAAATGGTGGTGTCTGTCTTTAGACCATGCACTACATTAATATTGAAAAAAAACAATGTGGAAATGAAATAAATTGATTTAAATTTGACATTTTTAGAGATTAAAGTGTGTTTGAATCTTACCCTATCTTTAACATACACATATGTATTTTATTAAGAAGGCAACAAAATTTGAAATGTTCCCTTCCTCTTTCTTCCATTGGCTCCATCCAAGTGCAAAATACATTTCTGGGATGAGAACCTAAAATACATTACTAAATATAGTGATAACTCACTCTTTTAGTCATGAAATTACAGCTAATGTAAATGGGGAAAAATGAAGTCTTCACTACCTCTGTTAATTTTCATAGAAACTGTACTGAATAAAATGAATCTATAAGAGCAGAAATTGAAAAGATGTTTCTAAAAGTGGGAAAAAAACAAAAATATTCTAATAATCACAAAACTGGCCTCCATTTTTGTTGGGAATACATGCAGGTATTTAAATATTAAAATTGTCAAATTCTAATAGAGTACACACAGTACACTGCCACATATAATCTGCTAAATACAGTGTTTCGATGGATATGGCCAGCTTTGCAGAAAAAAAATCAGTAGTTTTTATGTTTGTCTTCTGAGCAGAAATACCATTTTGAAATTTCCATATATATAAAATACCACATATATATATATATATATATATATATATATATATATATATATATATATATATATATATATAATACAGGATTTAGTTGACTTCAAATTATTTTGCTTAACCATCCAACTCATCTCCCACTTAACTTAATGTGCAACTTTGTAATTTGAACAAGATTACATAGTTCAGAACAATGGAGATAAAACACTTTTCTATTCTGTGTGGGTCAAACTATACCTGTGTTATCTTTCCTTCTAGTTGTGTCACTTGAAAGAGAGATGCTGAAGTAAATCGTGCTCAGTGAGAATGACCATGGTAATGTGGGGGCTTGAATTCACATCTTAAAATATTATGACATCTCTTACATGGAAATACAGTTATATTTGAGTTTTGCGTGGCATCAGATAAATTCACAGATGAATAGAAGTTCAGGAAAGGCTATCCTGTAATCATTCTCATCTTGAGTTTATTAGGTATGTCCATTAGAGGAGTGCAGTTATTCTGTGAACAAATAAAGATATTTATCTATTTATGTGGCCATAGAATAAGGATAGTAAAAAAGAATGGCAATACATACAGTAAAAAGAAGGAGTAATATATTCAGTGGGACATAAGGGAAGTTCTAACCATTCCAGGCCAAGTCTAGGATGCTAAACAGATGTGTTGATATTTAAATGACAGTGATAATGAGCCCAAGCAGCACTGTTGACCAGTAGACATTACTGTATGTAATGGAATAATGTCACTGCTACTAAACAGATTCAACTGAAATTGATAAAGTGAAGACTGGGGGAACGAAAAACAAGAACTTTCTAATCAGCAGTTAAGTGCAGTTGAGAAATTCCAGAGAGTCTTGGAGTGAGGATGTATTCCTTTCCTATTGCTGCTTTAACAAATTGCCAAACAACACCTATCTATTATCTTAACGTTTTGGAGGTCTGAAGTGTAACTAGGTTGGCAGCACTCACGGCTTTCTGGAGGCGCTCAGGAAGATTGAATGTCCTTGTCATTTCTAGTTTCTAGAGCATGCTCACATTTCTTAACTCAAATCCCTTAAACACTCAGATTTCTGCTTCCATCATCGCATCTCCTTCTCTGACTCTCTTGTCTTCCTCTATCACTTTATTTTGGGCCCCTAGATAAGCCAGAGTAAGTTTACCATCTTAAATCCTTAATTGAACCATATTTGCAAAATCTCTTTGTCAGGTAGGGTAACACACTGATAAGTTGTTGCCATCAAACATGGGTATCTTTGAGAAAACATTTTTCTGTATACCATAAGAGATACATTCTTTTAGAGATCTTAGGATGGGTTTTACTATTAGCAGAAGCAGCAAGATCTTATAAATAGGATTTTAAATTCTTAAGAAATGTAATATTTGGATGGAAAAATAACAAAAAGGATAAAAATATTCTCTAAAAATATCCAGAAATATAAAACCTGCATATATTTGCACAATAAATACACATGAATTCGTTTTATGTCTTCAAGTTAATTAAATTTGCCTCATGCAAGTAATTAAAATATAATTTGCTTACTTTGACTAAAGTTATTTGTTTTAAATCACCCTGGCTATAAATCCTAGTCAACTTAAGTTGCTGAAAATTTAAACAGGGTCCTAAGTGCTACTTTTTAGTAGCTGCTTTTAACTACTCTCTATACAGACAAGCCAGAGCTGGACTATGTAACAGAAAGTTCTAATGAAAAGAAGAAAGGAAAAATAAAAAAAGAAAAAGTTAAAACTACATCCCTGTACTTGTTGAGAAAAATCTATAGCAAATAGGGAAAAAAATTTGGTTTACAGATTAACATCTGAGAATGATTTCACAAGGGACAACTTATATTTTTAAAAGAAAAAAAAAAACTTATTACCTCTCTGTTGTTTAAATTATACAGTAGAAGCAATTGTATGAAATCCATCACCAATGTTAGCTATTAAATCCCGGTGTGAGCTTCTATATGACATTGTAGGCCCTATCTCTGTGTTAGTATTTTGGCTCATTAGAACTCATTTTGGAGGGAAATAAACTGGGATCATATGGATCTGAAAAATAGATTTCTAATAAAAACCACATGAGCTTGAGGAAATAGTCTGCTTGTGCCAGCCTGTTTTGACAAAGGAAATAACATTTCAGAGCCAAGGCATTTAACAATTGCATGAACAATAGAGATGAAATTGCTAACACAAAACCTCAACCAAGAAACTGAGTATAGTAAAATGCATAATTCCAACTAGTGTGAGCAAAGTCCTCTCCAATAATCCTTTACATTTTCCTTTTCATCTAAATACCACTGTCTTAGATTCCAATACAATTATATTGTCATATTTAAGTCTTTCAGCTGATTCTAATTGATTCGAATGTGGAAGGTGATGTAATTCTTGTTTACATGTCAGTGGTTTCATGTCAAACTATATCATGTGCTTCCATTTTTAAACTTTTGAATCACATGAATCAAGTGCATTAAAACATAAGTAATTGTATCACAGACTCTTTCTATTTAATGAACATATTTTAAGAGTGAAATAGAGACTGTGTCAAATATTTTTTGGGGCAATACTTTAAAATCTTTGGCTTTTCCTTTGGCTCCAGCCACTAATAAAGACATTGGTTTCACACAAACCTTGCAGACCAAAACAGGCAGCAACTCACTTAAGGCCCAACACTGCCGTGGGGCTTGTCTGATGCTGACATGTAGATATCTTGGGAACTGTTCCACAGTCCCTCTGATACAACTTAGAGCCGACCCAGCAATTAATTCTGTAGGGTCATCCATGAAAAGGTGAAGAGGAGAAAATAATGAGTATTTTCCCTTCCATTCTAGGTAGTCTGTTCTAAAACACATTTTATACATTTCTCAGAAATTTGCTATGTATCCAGCATGAGTCATTCCTTTTAGTGGTCAACTAGATAGTGCATCTTAGTACCGACTTTTTATTAACCCCCCTTTTCTCTCCTAGAGCCTAACTTGCACACATTAATTTTCTTTTTTTCTTTATTTTCTTAAATAATCTATTTGCAGTTAGAGCCTTTGTCTCATGCTCTCCTTCAGGGAACTAAGGTTAACACGGTGTTTTTCTATCTGAGATGGTTTAGACAGAATGGAGTAAAGCAAAATGGCTTACTGCCAGATAAACCTGAATATAAAGGTAAGTTGTGTCAGTTTGTGACTTTGGTCTTGATATGCTTATATATGGAATGGACTCAGTAATGTGCACATTAGAGACATGTGCAGAGCACTGAGAAGAAGCCAGACAGATAATACATGGTAATTGATAAATATAAAACACGCTTGATAACAAAGAAAAGAAAAAAAAAAGCGTATAATTCTGGGTGTCTGAGGTTTTTATGCTAAAGGGGAAAAAAATGCCATTGAGACTTCAGATAACCTAAATCAGAATTTTATATAACTACTGTGGAAATATTATCCTAAAAATTCACAGTATAACACTAATATCCTCATTTTTAAAAATCATAGGAATGGAATATTGAATACTACGGGTACGTACATATTTTTAGTAGATCCCCTGAAGTCCTGGAGAATATCTGTATCAGCTTATGTTACTTATTTCTACATATCTCTCCAAATTTCTGTTGACTGACATCATGTTGGTAACTTGATATTGACTATCGTGGGAATATTTATGCCATGGAGAATGACAAAACTAAAAATCATGGATTTTTCCCCCAGTAATATTCACCTGTTAAGGATTTCGTTTTTTCAGTTATTATCTGTGGTGTCACTCACTTCAAGACATAAAGACATAAGGTATTAGAAAATAAAAATATACTACTAAATCCCTTTCAACAATTACCACTTTATGTACCCTAATGTGAATTCACTTCAGAAACAATACATTTTTAATACAATATTACAAGAAGCTTGCACTCAGAAATATTTTAATTTACTCTTTTAAATATATTTGAGTATCTATTATAAATTAGAAACAAAAGTGAACATTTACTAAATACCTATTAGGTACTAAGCTTTAAAGGAAATAAAATATTTAAGGTAGCATCCCTGCCAAATTCTGACTCCTCTCAAGCAAAGAAGCTAAGATACAAAACTAAACCTTTTTCTCCAGTTATCAACTTCTCAGGGTTACACATTAGATTTTAAAATATTATTTAAAAAGGACTAGTCATGGGAAATTTATAACTTCTAATGCATCAACTGAGTTTATTCAATATACAACTATTCTTAATAGAGCTAATTGTTTGTCTTGACAAGCATTCTGTGATTTTCATCTAGCTAATTAAAACAGGTATTAAAATATTGCTACAAAATACTCAATAAGGGAGGGTAAATATCCTAAACTAATGGAGACAAATATGGGTTCCCAGGAAGAGCCATTGTGTTTAAATGCATCTGTGATGTTCAGGCATCTGAAATATTACATGTTCTTATGGATTGAGCACAAATCAAAATACATTCCCCCCCCAAAAAAATGGGAGGAAATAAATTAGTCTATGAAAATATTATTTGAACATTTTTATTCAGGTTTGGAGATATGTGGGAAATATGTTTTTTTAATGTCACAGGTTTAGATTTTCAAATTATATTGTATATTACTTCTGGGGGTGACCTGCATCTAGTTATGGGCTTTATCATTGGCACTTATAAGCAACTGTCTATAGAGCAGATGTCAATAGTAGAAGAAGAACATGGCTGATGCCATTTGGTGAATTTTCACAAATGTGGGCACATGTGAAGTCTAAGATAACTTTCAAGGCATCCAATACATTCTTTGGCTAGTACTTTGAGGACTTGATGGGGAGTGGTAGGGTTACAGACTTTATTTTGACACTAAAATTTAATGTTATCTGCTTTCTGTAGAAATCATTTGGGGAACCTTTCTAATAGAAGTACATACATTTTCTCACTTGATCTTTAAACTAACCGCATAAATTTAGTATTATTATCCCTATTTCACTGATGAAGAAACTGAGTAAATCACCTCTCATATACCGTTTCCCTGAAAATAAGATCTAGCCGGACAATCAGCTCTAATGTGTCTTTTGGAGCAAAAGTTAATATAAGACTCAGTATTATATTATATTATATTATATTATATTATATTATATTATATTATATTAGGCCCAGTCTTATAGAATAGTAAAATAAGACTGGGTTTTATATTAATTTTTGCTCCAAAAGATGCATTAGAGCTGATTGTCTGGCTAGATCTTATTTTTGAGGAAACATGGTAGCTAGTAAGTGGCAGGGCCTGTGTTCAAATCCAGGACTTTCAGACTCTGGAGTTCATATTCTTAGCAAAATGTCCATTGAAGAAACTGGTGTATATAATGCAGTATGTGTATAAGACATAATTAACTTAAGTATTCATGAACAGTAATCATTCTGACAAAGGAATATTATATACAACTCTATAATGGATTCTAAACTTTTAATTTCTCATTTTCACACTGTGACAGTAGCATATTAATTTCAAACATCTAAACTTCTTGAGTTTAGATTTAATTGGATTTGTAGCCCTTGAAAAGGTAGTAATATCTAAATAAGAAATAAAATAACTGTATTTAATTAATAAAAATAAATCTATTATTATTATTTGTTCATGGTTCTTTAATAAATACCTAAATAAATAGCTTTCAAATTGATCACCCCAACTTATGCTAAATCATTTCATGTTATCAATTTTTGTCAATTTTCCAGTAAAAGTCCATATGGATAACAGTTGTTATGCTAAACATATCTTTATAGAACTTCTACATATTTTGAAAAGTAAATTAAAAACATATACTAATGAGGAAAACAGGACTTAGAATTTAGTTTTTTAGTTCAAGAGCAAATTGGAAGTGATTAATTTGTGTGTTATGTATCTACACAATATCCTAATTCTTTATGCAAAACTTTTCAGACAGCTGAAAGCAATAAAGATACAATTAAGTAATAAGAATTAAATAGAAGTAGCAAATCAGGAGAAAAAGAAAAGTGTGCCTGAATTTCACATTTGGCTTTGATCTTAGAAAAAGAGCAAGAAAAAAGGAATCCTATTATTTGTTCAGTTCATTTGATCATAAAGGTGGAAGCACACTAGTGCTTTAGGCAATATAAACTTTTTTTAAGAACTGAAAATTCTGAAAGAAAAATGTCACAACAATTGTATAAAGTGAACACTGACAACATTAATAAATATCTTCAAAAATAACTTCATAGTAACCAAAGTGGTGAATATCATGTTACTGTATATTGTGAAATCTCTTTAAAAAGCTAAGAGAATAATAAAACACACCTTAATCAAGGTGAAATTGAGAAGAATTAAATGAATGTGGTAAAACTGGATTCAAGCTTAAAATGTAAATATTGTGGGTCTCTTAAGTAATCTTCAGTCTCTAGAAGTGTATCAATTATCTTATTCTGATTTGTTTATGAATAGAATAACTGGCAGTTCCAGTTAATGCCTGGAATGCTGGCATTCTGGGTTGCTGATAAGGGTACCCACATGTTTTGGAAACCAGACAGACAAATTATAAGTTTGGCATTAGAAGCCATCCAGTATTCTCAACTTAATGGAAAACTACCAACTCTCCCTACCTGCCTCAGACACAGTAGCTTCAGATTGAAGTTAAATTTGTCTTCAGAATCTGAACAAATAAGAACACATGCAGGGTTCTAAATTCTGTAAATTATAACAAGGGTGCGATGATTTTATCCTAGAAAATTTCAAAATGGGCCATTCATTCGATAGATAATAATTATACATTAATTATATAGTCTCAAAAAGCATTGTGCTCTGACTGATGAGATCAAATCAGTATTGTAGTGCTGTGTTCAAGACCTGCTTATTTGATTGAATAATGGCACCAAAGCTCAAATGGTGTTGCTGGCCATTTGGATATGCTACAGAGAAGGCAAAAAACTACTTCCTTAAAGTGAAAATGTCTGCTGTCAGCACTGTCAACACAGAGCTCAGATTTTTAGCTCTTAAACCTCAGTCTTCTCATGACTTGTGGCAAAATCTCAGGAATAAAAGTCCAATTGCCTGCCTCTTGCCATTTTTGGACACTAGAATCTGTGTTGACAACCTGCTCAGACTGTGTCTGAATTGATACCCTGAATCATGAGCTTGGTTTGAAATTTGGAATAATGGTACTTCTCCCTCATCTATCAGCTCCTTGCCCTTGAGGAACTGGATTTCCTTCTCATGCAAAAGCTGCACAATCTTGATCTGCTGCTGTTTTATGTGAGTCTCAATCAGGCACACCTGGTCTCTGAGACATACATGCTCCTGGAGACAGTTTGCAAAAGCTACAAAATAACATGTGTCTTGTTCCTTTAAGTAATAAATGCTCCTCTGATTGTATGTGTTGAAAGAGCTCTGGGAGGCACCTCCAAACCCAGCACAAGTGGCAACAATCTGCAGATCACTTTGCAGCTTATAACAAGTGGCCCTCAGAAGGGTACAGGCAGTGACTGATACTGGCCTGAAACAGGGCCACTCCCAAGATGCCCCAAAACCAGCACACCTAGTTGACAGCTTCACTTCACACTAGAGTACCACCCACGCACCTCCACAAATAACATACCCCAACGGTAGACTGGGCTGGCACCAGCCACTGATAAAGTGAATCTTGCACCACAGGGTCAGCTGCTGTACAACATCTCCTTAACTATCATCACAGCAAGTCCTCACCACCAATCAGCCTGAGGGTCAATCGCTCCCACTAACATGCCAAAAGCAATCAAGGCTCAACTACAAGGCACATACAACCCGCACAAGTGACATATCTGGAGCACCAGGCTAAGGTGACCAGAGACATTGCACCACTGGGCCTCACAGGACACCTACTACATAAGTGCACTCCACTAAGACCAGTGGATATAGCAGCCCTACCTAATGCATAGAAACAAACATAGGGCGGTAGCCAAAATGGTGTGACGGGCCAGCCGCCACGAGTCGATCAGTACCTGAATGGGGGAGTGAGAATGAAATAAAAGACACACACAAATGCTAATGTGGCCGGTCTTCAGTCATGCTGAAGCCCTGAGTTTATTATCTCTAACCAATATATACAGTTTGAGTACGTGCAGTTAAACGAAGAAGATATGCATTATCTCAGCGAAAGTAAATCTTTCCAGCCTCAACCTTACTTTGACATAGAAGATACAAGGTCACTGAAACTCACAAAGGTAAATATCTCAAGGAGATAGAACCTACCAATTGTCCAGAAAGCCCTTAGTCTTCTGTGTCCGGGAACTGGCCGTTTCCACCACATTCCTCAGCAGCCGTTAGGCGCCTCTCAGATAAGGCAGAGGCAATGTTATGGGGGCAGAAACCGAGCCAGTCTGCAAGGTTCAGGGTTGCAAGAAACCATGGCTCCCCACAAAATGGGGAGATAAAGAAACATGTACCAATAAAAGAACAGACAAAGGTCCAGAAAAAGAATAAAACAAAATGAAGACAAGCAATCTACTAGATACAGAATCAAATCATTGCTTATAAGGATGCCCAGTGATCTCAGGTAGAACTTCAACAAAAAGATAGGAAACATAAAAAGAAAAGATAGGAAACATAAATAAAGAAACAGTCAGAAATGAAGACTACAATAACTGAAATAAAGAACACATTAGAGAGATTCAACAACAGATTAGATGAAGCAAAGGAACAAATCAACAATTTAAAATATAAGGTAGCAGAACACACCCAATCAGAACAGCAAAATGAAAAAGAAAAAGAAAAAAAAAAAGAGAAAATCCAAAAGTATGAGGATAGATTAAGGGGCCTTTGGTACAACACCAAGTGTACTAAAATTCACATCATAGTTGTACCAAAGAAGAAGAGATGGAGTAAGGAATTGACAACCTATTTGAAGAAATAATGATGGAAAACTTCCCTAACCTGGGGAAAGAAATAAATATAGAAGCCCAGGAAGTGCAGAGAATTCCAAACAAGTTGAATCCAAAGAGGCTTACAACAAGACGTAACATAATTAAAATGCCAAAGCTTAGTGACAAAGAGAGAATATTAAAAGCAGCAAGAGAAAAGTAGTTCAATATTTATAAGGGAGCTCCCATAAAACTGTCAGCTGATTTCTAAACAGAGACTGCAGGTCAGAAGGTATTGGCACCAAATATTCAAAGTGATGAAAAGCAAAGAACTAAAACCAAGATTACTCTATTCAGCAAATGTACAATTTAGAATTGAAGGACAAATGAAAAGCTTCCCAAACAAGAAAAAGCTACAGGGGTTCATCACCACCAAACCACTATTACAAGAAATGTTAAAGGGACTTCTTAAGAAGATGAAGAAAAAAATAAAAAATAAAAATATGAATAAAAAATGTCAGTAAAGACAACTGTCAATAACTACTTTCAACGTAAATGGATTAAATGTTCCAATCAAAAAACAGGATAGCTGAGTGGATAAGAAAACAGAAATTTTACATATGCTGCCTACAAAAACTCAGATTGAAAGAGAAACATAGACTGAAAATAAAGGGATGGAAAATTATATTAAAAAACAAACACACAAACAACAACCAAAAAGAAAAAAAGAAAAGAAAACTGGAGCAGCCATACTTATACCTGACAAAATAGGTTTTAGAAAAAAGCTGTAACAAGAGTTAAAGAAGTACCCAGTATTCCCACTTCCGGGTATTTATCCAGATAAATCTAAAACACTACTTCAAAGGGACAAGTGCATCCATATGTTAATTACAACATTATTTACAATGTCAAGATATGAAGACAACCTGGGTGTCCATCAATGAATGAATAAATGAAGAGGAGGTACATATGTATAATAGAATATTACTCAGCCATAAAAAATGATTAAGTCTTGTCATCTGCAACAACATGGATGGACCTAGAGGGTATTGTTCTGAGTGAAGTATGTCAGAGAAAGACAAATACCATATGATTTCACTTATATGTGGAATATAAATAAACAAACAGAAACAAACTCATAGATACAGAGAACATTTTATTGCTTGCCAGATGGGAGGGGGATGGGATTAATTAAGAAGCATAAATTGGTATCATTGTTACAAAATAGTCATGGGGATGTAAAGTATAGCATAATGGATATAGTTAATAATATTGAAATAACCATGTATGATGTCAGATGGGTACTAGATGTATTAGGGTGATCACTTCATAAGTTATATAAATGTCTAATCACTATGTCTAATCACTATACACATGAACCTAATATAAAATTGTATACCAACTGTAACTGAAACATAAAAAAATATATATATTTTTAAGAAGTGTTCTTGGAGAAGCTATGACATTATATAGCATACATACATATTGCTATACATTAGATTTGGTGTAAGATAATGGGCCAAAGAAATGCTTTGACAGGTCTCTGTCTCTTGGTGTCCTGAAATTTCCAACTCATTGTCATTTAAAATAATCAAATCTGATTTTTACTAGAGAAAGGAAACAGATCTTTAAATAACAAAGCATTTCAAAATATCATATATATTTTAAAAGTTATTACATTAATATTATCACATTTAGAATAATTCCTTTGAATATCTTAAGTTCTCTAAAATTCCACAGTGCCCTCATTTGGAATTCTAACCATCTTCTACAGTACTGAAGAAATGTTTAGGTATTAAGAAACTTGCTTTGAGAATCTAATCTCCATCATTCATCAGAGTAAACTATTATTATTCTGCAAATCTAGCTTATGGTAAAGTAATATCAGATTATTTAGTTTCTCACTATACAACTTGCTGCATTTCTTTTGCGATGTTTTTGCCATGGGCTATTTCAAAACTTTTAGTTATTGTAAAATTAAAAAGTTTTCCAATGTTAATACATAAATTATATAAATTAAATAAAATGTATTACGCTCAGTGTTCTGGAAGCTCAGGGTTTGATGAGAGGTATGCACGAGTCCATTACAATGATATAGATTGTACTCTTAGAAAAGACAGAGAGCACTGTGAGAGAAGAGAAAAATAATATAAATTTAATGCCTCATTAAAATCTTAAGTATTTAAATGCTTTATAAGGACGGTAGGAAATTAATGTAAACAATATAAAAAACAACAACAACTGAAATGATGTAACATTCTATAACATTGTCCAACAATCTTTTTTTCAGGATAATAACACATACACAATTTATATTATAACCAGTATAATATTTTATTGTTCCGAATCATGAAAATAAAGAAAAAGGGAGACAATTTCTTCACCTTCCTTTTTCAGGGAGGTTCATAGATCACTGACTCCACTGAGGCATTTTCTCAAAATATTTATTCTCTAAGAAATCATCCTTGGCTACAAGACACCCTTGCACCGTTGTCCAGTCTCATTCCCTACTTCTTTCAAGATTATATATAGCACTAGTCACCCACTGGATATTACATCAGACATCTGTCTATTCTCTATCACGTCAACTACAACACAAGCTCAAAAAACAGCGAGATTTCTTTCACTGCTGTATCCTAGCCCCTAGAAGAGTGTCGGGCATATATTATTTCCTCAGTAAATATTAAATGAATTAATTGATTAATGCATCATCAGACCTACTAAATTTGCCTAGATTACTATTAGAAAATAAACCAACCAATGCTTATTATATAACAAAGTAGAACAAGAATTGGAAATAACATTTATCATATTTAATAACACCAGCAACTACAGCGAATGAAGATGTTAGAAAATATAAAATTCTATCACTTCCTCTTAGAATATAACTTTGGGACCTCATCTTCTGTTGTTTTCCCCAGAGAAAAACTTTCAGAATTGTTTTCTGAAGATTTCTGACAATGGCTCCAGTTGGCAAGAAGAAATACTTTCTTCATTGCCTTGACATTTATTTATTTATGTATTTATGTATTTATTTATTTATTTATTGCTTTTTTTGCATTATTTATGTGTGTGTATGTTTCTTTGTATTCTCCTGTTGGCGTATGTCTACATTATCATAGATTGGAAAATGCACTTAGAAAAGATAAAGAATAATGGAAATTCAATCAGCGCAATTAAATAATTATAGGTGATCAAACCAAACAAGATGGGAACTGTCAATACATAGTTTCAGATTTGTGTTTTTAAGGTGCATATCACTGAAATGCACGAATTGCTTCATATTATTTTTAATGGAATACACTTTCACAGTCAGGAGAACTTTGGGTTTTGCACATATTAAGGTCAATTTTTCACCTTAAGCACAAGTACACACAATATACATTAAGAGGATAGAAATATTTGCCTCTGTTTCCCTCCACAGGAATAGACAGGTTCCAAGGTACAGGTGGGTGAGTATTTGTTCCAGCGTGTGGAGCCCTCTGGAAATGGACCTTCACACCTACTTTGTGGGGGTAAGAGCATGCAAATAATTTGCTATAATTTGCCTCTCTCTCTAAATTTCTCATAGACTGTTCTCACAATGTTTCTGCAAATATTTGTTCAAATGTTCTTAATTAATATGTCAATATATTAAAAAAAAATTATTGAAAACCTTCAACTTTAGGAAACACAGCTTTGGAGGGCAATACTTAGCCTCACTATGCTCTTGCCTATATTACACCTTCTGAATGATAATGTAATTATTGAAAAAGCAACACTGCAGATCCAGTGAGACCTGGATTTGACTACAGGATCTTGAAGATTCAAGTGCATTGATACTGTGTCACCTAGGAAAAACAATTACCATGGATGAACCTAATCTTTTTTCAGAATTAAGTCCTTACAAGAATGCCTTCCTTCCATGATTGACATCCATACAGAATAAACTGTGGCCTGCTGTGCAGCTTGCACAGTGCCTGGTACCTAGAAGATCATAAGAGATTCCAGTTTCATTCCACTTTCTCTTATTTTCCCACTCCTTTAAGCTAAATAATAAAATGAACCATGCCATCTGACAGCTTACAAAATGCAGTTTCAAGTTGAGGGGCACTCCCAATAGAGTCATATCAGAATAACCCATGTATGAAAGTATCTCTTGTCTTTATCATACTGATCTATCCTGTGTTAGAGTATAAATATGCATATTATTTTAAATAGAAGCAGAGTGGGCATGGCGTATTCAGATACTACTTAAAGAATCATAAAATTCCCTTTTCAAATCAGGAGCCCTAAGGAAAATGGAAAGGATCTTGGATTTGAAGGTGAGAAAAAACAGGGTCTTTCTGGAGGATGTAAAGTAGGGATACCTTTATTTACATACCTTTAAAATCACCACAGAATTTCTGTGAAAAAAGAAAAAGAATATCTCATGTCCTTATTGCTTGGGGGGTTCCAGGGATAAAACTTGATGAAGCAAATCAGTAGAATTTCTCCAACCAGACATATGGCATGTGATCTTTGGGGACATTCATACTCTCTCACTTTTACAATTTGGAAATCAAATAACATTGTTTGTTTGTGTGTTTTTTAATAAATATGATGCTTTGGGCTTGCATCACCGTGAATATATCTGATATGGTCAGGATACCATGCCTGATCATTGCATAGTATAGGCTACAAAGGAATAAGTGTACGTGCTAAACAGAGAAAGAAAGAAAGGAAATATAGACTGAATAATATTTTCTTTGGGAATATTGACAAAGTTTCTAAAAATGTGACCGAATACATTGTTTTTTGTAAAAAAAGAAAAGTAAATCTCTTATTTTTAAAATGTGATAGCCAAGGTTGTATTAAATATAAAACTACATGGATATCATTGGCTTGAAGTGACATGTAATAAAATTTATATTTCAAAAGCACAAGAGCAATTGTAGCTGTACATTGATCCACATAAATATATGAGGGATAAATAGTTTTAAGTGTTCTTAAAAATACTAAACAAAATATTATCTGTGTGATTTACATCTGTATAATTAGGGCATTTTATATAGATAGATAGATAGATAGATAGATAGATAGATAGATAGATAGATAGACAAACAGATAGATAGATCTATATATATGTGTATATATATGTTTTTTATTTTATTTTTTAAACTGGAAGAAAGGTACTAATTCATGCTAGTATCTCTTCTAAGAAGTTAAATGTTCTATTTCTTTTTTTTTCATGCAGAATAAGTATATTCTTAAGTATATTTTTAAAATTTACTTTTTGAAAAAATATTATATTTGAAGGTAAAAATGTAAAATAAGCTATTATAAGCAAACATGTTCATTCTTTGAATTACTAAGTCTATGAGCATAAAAAATATTTATCTATGTTAATAATCTCAAATGATACTACTACTTTTCAAATAGAGTTGTGTGAGTTAGGCTTTCCGAGAAACTTTTATTTCCTTAGAATAAAGGAATTACATTGATAACAACAACAAAAAAAAACTGTATGTAACCTTTGAAAAAATGCAGTTGCTTGCCAAGGAGTCAAGACACAAAAACTAAATTAATGCCCAAGTTGTCAATTTCTTGAAATCTATTTTGATGGTATAAATCAAAGTGTAATCTGTGGTTGTCATTTTATTTACCTCCAGTTTCAAATAACTCACATTACTCTCAGGTTCTTTCATATAAAAGTGGAAAACTACCATGAACATACTAACAGAAGCCTCATTTGTAAAACAGATGTGCCATATGAAAAGGCAAGGGTTTTCCAGAAGTCAAATAACCATACGTTTTCATTTTAATATCAAATAAAAGTGTTCTTTTCAAATGTGGAAGTATATTTAAACTAAAGCTATGAATGAGGACTAGGTTGAAATTTTCAGGTGTTTTGATATGTTACCATTAAAAGGTTCAGTACAGAGTAATTCTTTGATATTATGAATAAGCACATATATATTTGAGTAAATAACATGTAAGATGATATGGGTTATATGCATACATAACAACATACAAACATTTTCTGCCTGGTGCTTATATGTAAGTATCTCTGTAGTAATGTAGGGATCGGTTTATCTTGTTTACAGTATGTTTGTTTTTCCTCCTATAGATGTGAACCTTCATGGCATAAGTCAAAGACTCACCTGAAGTCGATGAACAGGTGAAAATTTAAACGATTGTCATTAGATCTAGTTGAAGATGTATAAGACACACATGCACACATAAACACGCTTTTTGTGAATACAGGCATCGATACACAGTTAGAAAATAATACTTAGAATAAGTATATTTGTGATTCACTTTCACTTTTAGTTTTGAATACACAAACACATGTCTGTGTGACAAATAAATTCAAAGCACAAGGATGTTGATATGCTCCTTCATAAATAAAGACAGATGACTTCAAGTTGCATATGCTTTGTCACTTTTCCAGAAACCGTCGGCATATGCTCAAACCTTCATCAACACATTCAACTGATGATATTTTTTGTTTGTTTGTTTATATGTTTCCCTGAGAAAGAGAAGCAGTCTGTCCCCATACCCTGCCTCTCCTCCAGTCACTAAGAAACATTTGCCCTTCTTGCAAAAACCAAAACGTTACTATTTGGACTAAATCAATATCATCTTCCCTAATTATCTTGCATCTGCCGTTTTCAGTTTCTTCTCTCTTTTCCGAAAAACTAACACATGTGCTAGTACTTATATATATATATAAAAAAAAAAATCAGCTAGGAGATGAAGTTTAATCAATCAGGTAATCAAGGTTCACATAAACAGTAATAAACCATGTGGATAGAATGTATCCTTGATATGAACAGATGAGAATGGCATTTTATCTCTGTGGTCTTTCTCTCAAAACTCAGAAACCCATTTTAATCATGATAAAAACAGCAGGGAAGTCCCAATTGACAGACATTCTACAAAATACTTAAGACTCTTGGAAACTATCAAGTTCATCAAAAACAAGGAAAATTTGAGAAACTCAGCCAAGAGCAGATTAAGGAGACATGACAACAAAATTTAATACGGTATGCTGCCACAGCAAATAGACATTAATTAAAAACTAAGGATATCTAGATAAAGTATGAACTTTAATAATAACAATGTATTAATATATGTTCATTAATGGTGACAAATATACCATAATAATGTGAGATATTAACAAATGGGGAAACTGTACTTGCATGCAGGGTATTGAGAATTTCTCTACTACCTTTGTAATTTGTTTCTCAATCAAAATTTCTTCTAAAATTTAAAAATATTAAATCATGAGCATCATGAAATTAAAACAGCAACAACAACAACACCTCTCTTCATGTGGAAGAGACCCTTGAGTACTACTCCAACCACCACTCCATCTTTCTTCAAGGCACACAGCTCGAGTACATTCCCCAGAATATCTAGCAACATAAGGGACCATGTGCCGAGTATCACCAAGGAAATATGAACAGATGTATAATTTTGGTTCATAAAGTTTAGAAAGTAGATGCACCTTCTGCAGGCTATCTTTCCTCATCTGTCACCTGAATAGAATGGTATCAGAGTTTAAGAGGATGAGAAAGCCACTCAGTGAAAGGTATATCCTTATGATTCTATTGCCTGGAAAGCTCCTCCCCCACATATTCACATCACTCACTTCTTTGCCTTCTTCAATTCTTTACTCAAGGGTTACTCTTTTCAGTGAGGCTGTCCCTACCACCGTATTTTTAAATAGCATTTTCCAACTCCCTAGCCCCCTTTGTTGCTTTGTTTTTCTCAAATCCATATCATCTCATATATGCTTTAGTCTTTACACATTTATTTTGTCTATTACAGTTCATTTACTATTATATCCCAAAGAATTAGAAAATGAAAAAAAAAAAGAACATAAAGATACACACAAAAACTTGTTAGGTGGATCATATTTAAATAAAAATAATAAGTGAAACATATTCAAACAACAAAAGAGATGAAAACAACACTTCTAAAGCTCATGAGAATGATTTGCTACAAGCTGATGAGCTCCTACTGTAACTTCTTAGATGTCTTGAAAAATTTGGAGTGTTGGTCTTATTTTCTATCAGTGAATCTTAAGTATCTGTTCAGGTGCACCGTTTAATGAACAACAGACTCTGTCTATGACTTTTAATATCCTAATTTATCAGTCATAAAATGATCCCTGATGGTAAATTAGGTTTCTGCAGACATCAATTTAATTTTGTCAAACAGTTACACTAATTATTTAAAAATTATGAACATCTATGTTCATTTTTCTGTTTACATAATCCTTGAAATCTATCTAAAATCACAATTCAAAGATAGTGTTTTAAAGCACAACTTATTTTATACAATGTGATAGCATAATTAATATATACATATGTATATAATATAAATATGCAAAATAAATAGCTGTATGTGTTATGGACATACACTATATGATATGATAATTTATTATGTTTTTCTTGAGTGTAGGTATACATATCTATAATAATCATACAGAAATAAATTATTCATTTTATATATATATATATATATTCCAGCCCATATGTATATATATATAATATATACATATTCCAGCCCATAAAAATATAATTGCATATACTTTATATGTATATATATATATACTATATATATACTATTTATACGTGTGTGTGTGTGTATATATATATATATATATATATATATATATATATATATACACTTTGTGGGTATATGTTTATATATTTGGACATATATATACACACACATATGTATATATACATACATTAATACATATACATGTACATATGTATGCATATATATACACATATATGTGTATATATGTGTGTATATAAATATATATATATATATATATAATCTTGCTCTCAAGGAGAAGGTAATGAGTGATTATAGTCATTTAAACCAAGAATTATCTATGCAAGATTTTGTGATGTAAATAGATAGGGCACTTATTCATAACAGAAGTCAAGAAAAATTTCAGGTGATGACACATTAATAATTGAGTTTGACACTGTAGAGAATGTTAGCTTGATGAATAACCTGGATAGGGCATTCCAGAGAGTTGGAACAGTATTTGTAAATATTTGAGGACAGATAATGTGACGTGAAGGATTTCTTGTTCTGCATGATATAATTTGGTTATAAAAGAATAACGTGATTATGACAAGAAAATCTGTTTGACTACAAATACAGCCAGGATTTGAGGGACCAAATCTCTGGAGAAGAAACATTGAGGTGAGCCTAACCTTCCACTCTGACTCTTTCCTCTAGGAATTTGTCCATTAGTAAACAGTCCTGTGCAAGAAGTTAATGAATAGAGAGGTGTGCACAAAGCAGAACTTTCAAGAGTGTCATGGATTCAGGGGAGAAAATGAGTGGAGTGCATGGTCAGAAAAGCATTAGGACTTCAGGGACTAAGACTGAAGGAAATGGGAGGATGAGAAGTGAGCTCAACACTCTGCCTTGCTTTTCACCTGGAAGCACATACTGATCTCTATTCAACCTGGGAAAGAGGTAGGAAGTCTTGTAGAAATTGTTGACCAAGAGGCGGAAGGTGTTGGAAAACACCTCAAATCTTATTTGGATCAACTGAATTATTCTACCTGTGGTTTGATGGTGAACTGGAAATAGGCAGGACTTCACAAACACTGAAATTTACCTTAAAACCCCTCAACTCCTGACTAGATAAGATGATCTGTTCTGAGTCAACTTACATACTAGAAACAAACAAACACACAAACAAAATATTTCTGTTGAAAGATAAAGCATTATAAATGCAAGCATTTTTAAAACTAACAAATATTGAATAAAAAAAAAAAGAGACCTAAACATCAAATTGAAAATGTTTGAAAGAATCCTATGTTGTTATTGATATTGAATGTATTGGGTATGAGTTTTAAAATACCTGTGATTAGTATGTTCAAGAAATTACAACACAATTTATAGACTGTCAGTAGAAGTAGAGACTTCACAGAAAAAAATTAATATATCTTCTAGAACAAAAAATTAAAATAGAACTACCATATGATCCAGCAATCCCATTTCTGAGCATATGTCTGGAGGAAATGAAACCAGTAACTCAAAAAGATACAAGATACCTGCTCTCTCATGTTCATTGTGTCATTATTATTCAGTCTTAAAATAAAGTTCAGGCATTTTGACAACATGGATCTTGAGGATTACGTTATGTAAAATAAGTTGGACAGAGAAAGACAAATACTGTATGATCCCACTTACATGTGGAATCTAAAAAAGTCAAATTTATAGAAGCAGAGAGTAGAACAGTAGTTTCCAGAGGCTGATGGGAGGGATGAATAAGGAGATTGGTCAAAGGGTACAAGCTTTCAGTTATAAGGTGAGTAAACTCTGGGATTTAATGTACAGCATGGTGACTATAGTTTACATAGTACATCCAGAAACCATAATAACGTCATGTGCCCCAGGTCTTGTCTATCTTTCTGTCTACACTCTGCCTTGAAATCCCTATGTGTCTCCTCAAAGCATGCTGGGTACTCCCTTCAGGACCTCTGAGTAACAAATTTCTGTTTCAATTTCTCTCGTGCTCTGTTGTTAATCTTCAGCTCACCACCCAACACCCTGTGTTTCACTCAACATCATTGAAAACAAGGAAAATCTGAGAAATGGTAACAACCAAGAGGAGCCTAAGGAGACATGTCTCCTAAATGTAATGTGGTTTCATAAGGAGAAAGAAAAGACATTGGAGAAAAACTGAAGAAAAATATGAAAAGAGTATGAATTTTAGGGGGTAAAAAACTTTAACACTTTTTAAGATAAAACAAAATAAAGGTTATGCATTTGCATATAAATACACTGATATACACACATACTCATGGAGAGACTGCTTGGACATAAGTTTGTGTATGGGGGTGGGGGGGTGCCTATATAACTGCACAGTCTGTGATTCGAAGCTTATTGATTGGTTTGCCAGTGTGTAATCCAAGAAAAACTAAAGAGGTTAAGAGCAGAAATTGTGCAGTCTTTAGTGAGAAAGAAAAGCTTTTTTTCCCTGCTGATTTTTTTTTTTTTTTTAGGTAGGTTTTATGGCATGTTCTATTAGTAAGCCCATTGTGACATACGGAACAAGATTTTTC
Source organism: Rhinolophus sinicus (assembly GCF_057876585.1). Classification (NCBI taxonomy): domain Eukaryota; kingdom Metazoa; phylum Chordata; class Mammalia; order Chiroptera; family Rhinolophidae; genus Rhinolophus; species Rhinolophus sinicus. Next base: position 158,872,902 of record NC_142516.1, read on the forward strand.
TATAAATAAAATCAACACAGAGCCTCCAAGAAAAGTCTGTAGGTGGACTTGCTGAACTACCTCTGTACATAGGTAAAGAGAGGGAAAAGAGAAGACACATGGCATGCAGAGAGAGATAGGACTGCATTGAAGCACCCTGAACTTTTCCATTCAGTGTGACAATGAAGAACAGAGATGAGAAAGACTGTGGGCAGGGAAAGGCAAACACATTTAGATTATCTGGAGTGGAAATGGTAATGAAATTTGAAAAAAAAAAAAAAAATAATAATAATAATAGTAATTTTATAGAGCCAGCATATACAAGGATAAGAAAAAGAAACACATCATAATAAGACTAAATGTAAAATGGGACGAACAAAATAAAATTATACACTTCTTATCACAAATGCAAAGAGGTTTGGGGAGACACTTCTACTTAACCCCTAATATCAAGTCTAAGCATTCACCTTCAGTGATCAAGTATTGCAGTTGGGCAAATGATTTCCCAGCACAACACTGAATTTCCAAGTCATCTTTGCTAACAGATGTTGGTACGTGACTGAGCTCTGGTAATGTATTAATAGTATAAGTGGACAAATTATGCAATTTCTGGGTCATAATCTTTAAACTAACATCTTTCCCACCAAGGAATAGGAAATGTATAAAAATAATATATTATTAAATATTACATATTACTTAGATGAAATTTGTTTTTTCTAAAGAATATATTATTAGAGGTATCACTATTCAATTTTTATAGAAATATAATTTGAACCATAATTGAGGGTTTTCCAAGTGCCAGACATTCTGAAATGTACTTCACACCCCATAATTAGTTTATCTTCACTATACTATGTGCTATTCATTAATAGCCATACTTTGTAAGAGAGAAAACTGAGATTTAAGAAGTAATTTTCCGAAAATTAAAATTATTGCATGGCATAAATGTCAGGGTTTACCTCTTTGTATCATTTTAAAATCTAGACTTTGGTCTATATTTTATGTAATTATTTATTTTGAGGGGAAAAAATCAATTGTCATTTTGAAGATGGATAATATTCAGTGAATGGAAAAACTGAAAATGTTCAAAATCAATTTCTTGTTGTGTGATATTTTCATTGATTCAATTCTATGGAGAAAATCATATTCTTAGACATAATTCTTTGTTTTATGCTGATGCTAGGAAGAAAAGAAAAGGGATGCCAATCTATCAAGATTTGAGTGTCAAATTCAATATTATTTTTTTCTATATCATTAAGCTGTGGAGTTAAGTATAGGGCAGCTATACTTAAAGCAATTTACATAAAAATAACTAATATACTAGGAGCTTAAAAAACATGCAATAAGTCACTACTTATTACTCTAGCGTTACCTCAATTAGACTATAAGTCAACTAATTGAATGTTTTCCACTAGACAAAAATCTAAGCCTCATGGAAATTTAAACATTAAAATAAAGTACTTTGGAGGCCTGGATTTGCATTGACAGAGAGGATTTTAATTGCTATTCACAAAATGACATAAGAAAAGATTAAGATATGAAGGCTCTTTGGGACATCAGCAATTCTATTTTGCAAGCAAGCTTTTACAAAGCAGAGTATTGAATATAGAATATAAATAATTTGTACCAGATATTTAGGAGTGAATTAATGGCTCTGAAAGACATTCACACACAAGAACACATTTATAAGTCTACATAGTTTTCAGTGGAATTATAGATGCAGGAATCTAATTCACTTTTTTATTACAATGAGATTCTTATGAACTTCTATTCAAATTACTGAAACTTACTTTAATTGAACAAAAATTGTATCAGAAAAATGGCATAGGGATATCAAATAGAAATTGTCTGATAATTTATTGTTCCCTAGAGTACAGTAAAGTTAACATGTTATTATGACCGTTGTAGAAATGTGCTAAGCAAAACACCGTTAAGAACACAAAATAATTCCTCTTTTTTTCCATTTATTCTCTACCATATTATTATGCCTCTATTTTATATAATTTTAATGTTAACATCACTAATGCAATTCTTTTTAAATAAATGGTAAGGAAAAAATTGAAAAAAAATACAACGAAATGGACAGATTGTAAAGGGGGTCTTGTTCTGCCAAGTGATAAAGAAATCAATTTTACTGTAAAACTAAATCCTTAACCAAAACCATTCTCATTTTGACATGTTATGTTATGAGCCTTAAATTTGACATTTTTTTGAAGTAAAGAGAAACACTACTTTTTTATCATTACTTAGTATATAAATCCCAATGTAAACATATAATTGACATAAGGAGACATGTTTAGATTGGTACTGTACTTACTAAAGTGATAGAATAAATATAATGTCTCCTTATTTTATACAGTATATTCTGAAAAAGGTATATAGTTTTATTTAACAAATAAGCTCACATAGAGTTTAACAAACTTTGAAATGTTTCATTATTTTAATAAATAGTTATTAAATACATTTTAAAAAATATTATTCCAAACGACAGTGGCTACAAAAACTATTTATCATTCTTGTCTCAAGATGTTTTAAAATCTATCAAAGGTAACAAGTATATACAAAATTGACTGAAATCCAACATCAAAATGGTGGTAAGAGAAGAATTAACAAGTTCTACTCAACAAAAGAGATAAATCAGTGAACTGTTCCTAGGGAGGGTAGCAAAAGGGTCAAAGAAGTGACATTTGAACTGAGTCTTGAAAAATATGTATTAATTCAATAATGGGATGCATGCAAAAGCCAATAGAGGAAAAATAAGTAAATCACTCATGTGTTGCTAAATTGAATAATAAACAATACTATAGTTTATCATGGAAGTAAGGTGGCAAATGAGAGGTAAAAAGAGGTGATAGGAAAGATAACATGGGAGCACTTGTGTTATTATGATAATTTAATCTATCCTATTAATTCAAAGTTCTAAAATTATTAACATGTTATTCAAATAAAATATTACATGGATTCTCACTACACTATGAATGAACAATAAAAAAATATATTTCAAGAAATCTATTCACACTATATGTACCTGTGTGGATATGGTTATCAATAATAGTTAAAATAGTCTAAAATTCAGACTTGTTAATCTTTTACAGGATATCTAGATAGATGGTTAGATGGATAGATATATATACTTTAAATAGGACACATACTTTGAATTTTGATACTTATTGAAGCATTGTACACTATAGAGTAAAACCTTTCTATTCGTTCATACATTCAAACCAGTTCTTGAGTTCTGTGAATAAATAAAGTACCATCTACTTATACTCTACATATGTACACCCTTTCTAAATCATATTTCTGCCAACATTCACATCTATATGTAAACAGTCACGCAGTAAAGACCTTGGGAAGGAAAGACCATCTTACTTAAATATACAGTAAAACATGATGAAACACAAAATGTAGAACACAAAAAAATAACTAAAATTTAACTGTAACATTTGCTTTTTCTTTTCTTAAGCAACAGAATTAGACTGCCTGCTATATGACATTTCTCTTTCACTCTGACAGTTTTGGTATTTAGTGTCAATCTGCACATATTTATCACATAATTATAGAGCTTATCTTTTTTCTCCTGTAGCTCTCCTCCAAAGACTGCTTTTTTTTTTTTTTAAATTTTGGACATCATTATGTTTCTTCCTGACTGCTTTAATTTAGCAAAATTATGCTAAATTCTAATTCTGTTCAGGATGGACTGTGAATGACCTGATACTGATTAAGATATATTTTCAGTATATTCACTCCATAATATCATAGATTTCTCACTAAAAGTATAGTAAAAAAGACAACGATCTTTTGGAAACTTTTATATTGCCATGGGTAAATGCTTGTGAGCATGAATTATTCCTCTGAGAAATGGGCTGAAATACGTGGAAGCCAGGTGACGTGATATGACAGAAGTCTAAGACATGGTAGTTAAGGAGGTGTTGAATATAGAATATATTTTTACAGAAAAATTAGCTGCACTGTGCAATGTGATATTTCCTTGTACCTCCTCAAACATTAGTAATAAGAAAGAAATTACACAATGTTTGTAAGGTTGGGATTTCTTAAGGAAACTAGTTACGGACTAACTGTCATTTCGGTGCAAATTGTATAGTTGAGAAAATGCATGACAATTAAGAATATTTGTTGCTATAACTGTTAGTTAATATACCAAAAAAATTGCTTTAATGGGGTGACATTTTTCTTTTGGATATCCTGGACTTTATTTGATTGAGAAATGTGTAAGTATACAGCATCGTGGTTCAGCACATGGATACTAGGAGAGATTGTTAGAGCTGATTCTTGGCTGTGCCATTTGCTGTCATCCCTTGCCCATGTTGTTCATGATCTCTTTGCCTCAGTTAACTCATCCACAAAACTGGGATAATGGTGATATATCTCATGGGGCGGTTTTGAATATCAAATGTACGAATATGCATAAGGCCTTTACAATAATGACCAATACATATCAGGTACTCAGTGTGTCTATTTATTGAGAAAACCTTTATATTACCAGGGCCTATACATATACCAAATTCTCATTGAAATACTCAAACATTTAGTCTATTCATGGTATGTTTTTGGATCCTTTGTGGAAAGTTATCTGTCCATATTTACGTGGGTTTATTTCTGGGTTTTCAATTCTGTTCCATTGGTTTATGTGTATGTTTCTCTGCTGATACCATGCTATTTTCATTATTGTTGTTGGGAGAGTAGAAAAGTCACATGCAGAAAAATGAAACTGGCTGTTATCTGTCACCACGTACCAAAACTAACTCAAAATGGATCAAATACCTAAACATAAGGCCTGAAACAATAAACTGCATAGAAAAAAACATAGGTATTCAACTTATGGACACTGGGTTCAAAGAGCATTTTATGAATTTCACTCCAAAGGCAAGGGAACTAAAAGCTAAAATAAATGAATGGGACTATATCAAACTAAAAAGCTTCTGCACAGCAAAAGAAACAATCAACAAAATAAAGAGGCAACCAAATGAATGGGAGAAGATATTGGCAAACAATGCCTCCGATAAGAGGCTGATATCCAAAATATATAAGGAACTAGTACAAATCAACAACAAAAAAATAAACAATCTAATTTAAAAAAATGGGCAGAGGACCTGAAGAGACATTTCTCCGAAGTGGACATAGAGATGGACAATAGATGTGTGAAAAGATGCTCAACATCACTAATCATCAGAGAAATGCAAATAAAAACCACAATGAGATATCACCTCACAGCAGTTACAATGGCTATCATCAACAAGACAAATAGTAACAAGTGTCGGGGAGGCTGTGGAGAAAAAGGAGCCCTCATATACTGTTGGTGGGAATGCAGACTGGTGCAGCCGTTATGAAAGGCAGTGTGGCGGTTCCTCAAAAAATTACGAATAGAATTACCATATGACCCAGCAATCCCTCTCCTGGGTATCTACCCAAAAAATCTGAAAACATTTAGAGATAAGGACACGTGTGCCCCAATGTTCATTGCAGCTTTATGGCCAAGACATGGAAACAATGAAAGTATCCTTCGATAGATGAATGGATAAATAAATTGCGGTATATATACAGAATGGAATACTATTCTGCCATAAGAAAAGATGAAATGGTGCCACTTGCAGCAACATGGATGGATCTTGAGATTATAATGCTAAGTGAAATAAATCAGACAGAAAAAGTCAAGAACCATGACTTCACTGATATGTGGTATATAAAAGTGAAAGCAACAAAGAAAAAATACAAACAAATAAAGAGACAAAAATTCATAGACACAGTCAATAGTTTAATGGTTACCAGAAGGTAAGGGGGGAAGGATTGGTTGAAGAGGGTAAAGGGGGTCAAATATATGGTGATGGAAAGAGAACTGACTCTGGGTGGTGAACACACAAAGTGATACATAGATGATGCATTACAGAGTTGTACACCTGAAACCTATATGACTTAACTAAAAATTGTCACCCCAATAAATTTCAATAAAAAGAAACATAGCCATAAATGACTATAAAATATAACATAATATGAGCATGGCTGTAATTATCAATAACTATGTATTTAAGCAATTTGGAATAATGAAGATAATATAGCGGAATTTTTAAACTGTGAGGGGAAACTATATAGGAGTGTGTGTGTGTGTGTGTGTGTGTGTGTGTGTGTGTGTGCATGTATGCATTTATATATTTAATTTGTTTATTTACTAGTACAATTATGGATCTTTAACGCCACCTGATTCATTTTAGATTGCAAGCCAACATTTGAATACTGGCTTGCATGGAGTTGCAGTGTTGTGCTACAGAATAATGGGGGGGATGGGAATAAACAGCCGTCTCACTTTTAATTCAGATGCAGACTCTGAGACAAGACTTTGAGTGCAGACAATTTATTTTGGAAACAGGAATAGAAGGAAATAAGAAAGGGAGGGGGCTATTACAATACACTACAGTTGGAGAGTTACTGCTGCAGCTAACTGAGGCCTCATCTTCTTGGGGACAATAGGAGTGCATTTAGAAGACAACTTAGTGCTGTCCCATGTGAGAGGTGAAAGATCGGATATATCTGTCAATCAAGTTATTTCCATCAGTGCCGCCATGTGTTAAATCCCCAGCAGATTCAGTCTGCCCTGATTAGGGCCAGACATTTCCCTGCCTCCAAAGAATGTCCTCAGGCAAAGCATTCTGTTTGTTCTGGAATGAGGCTCTTTGCTCCTTGTTTTTAGATCCAAGCAAGATGGATGTCGACCAAGGCCCTATCCTTTAGAGCACACTGCATATCACTCTCAAAAATAAAGAATTTCTCCACACTTTGGGAGCCCACATAAAATATTTTTGCAACTTTGGTAACCATTAAGTCTATGTGCTTTTTGGACAAAGTTGTGAGTGGAGCTGAATCTTCCGGGTCATGGGATGTAAGACTAAGAAGGCAGGGGAAGAAAACCACAGCTTCCCTGTGAAACCAAAGAAACAGTATGAGCGGCTGTTTTTATTGCATAGTACAAGTCAGTGTGTGTGTGTGTGTGTGTGTGTGTGTGTGTGTGTGTGTGTGTGTGTTACTGGAATAGCAGGGGAAAAGTTACCAGATTCCAGAGAATACCTGTGGGGAGAAGAATAGAATTTGCAAAAGTGGGAAATCTGTTATTAGGACTTGGAAATTTAAAAATAGAAAGGAGCAAGCTACTACTTGGATTAGATACGTGCTGGGAAGAGCTCAATTATGCATAATAATTCTGGTAGGACATATGCCTGAGAAGTTTTGAAGTTTAGGGCTTGAAAGTCTCCAAGCCAATAAACTAATGGAGCTTTATAGAAAGCAAAGATGATGGGACAGAAGGGAAAAAATATGGGATTTAGTCTTTAAGTTTTTTAGGTGTTTTGTCCAAAAAACTGTGCATTTGGAAGTCAAAGTAATGTTAAGAACAGTAATAAAAATAATTTGAAAAGTTTTATTCTCTGTTGCATTGAAAGAATTAGAGAATCATTTCTGAGATTTTAATGGTGTTATATATGAGACAGTTAAGATTGGGCAGTGAATTGTGGAAATATTTGCCAGAAGAGAATGTGAATTTGGAGTCTTAGTTGGGGTACACTGAGGATTCTTATAGGATCTGAAGTCAGAAGGGCTGAGATGGTGGGAACAGGGCTTAGAGCCAGGAGGAAAGCGAGACACAAGCCAGAGCTAAAAGAAGAGTGGAAACAAGCCAACACTATTATAAAGATAGAGAATTAAAGTTTCAGAGGGATGGAAAAGAAAGAGGGATGGGGGCCACATGTGACATTAGAGACTACAGAATAGAAAGGGATGGGAAACAACAAGCTACTATTACTCAATCCACAAAATCTTTATTTTTCCATTAAGTAGAACTTAAAGATACAGATCATAAAAGTAAGGAAAAAAAAAGACTTTTCTTCAGTATATAAATTAAATACACAGTGGCCAAATGTAGTAGAGGAAAGGCCCACAGTTCATTCATCGTAACTTTATGCTCCTTAATATGACCATGATTTTAGGTCTATCTTCTTCTTTTTTTTAAGAGCAAACTATTTTACCAGCTTGAATTATGTTTTAAAGTATGTGATATCACTACTACAGTTAAAATAAATGAGGAATGCAAAAAAAGAAACAGTACTGATTACAGTTAAATGGATAATCAGTTTTAGGGAAAAAGATCAACTTTTCTTCATCCCGCCTTTCATCCTTTCTCACATGAAGATTCCTTGCCTCAGAAGTTAGATATACCAGATGGAAAGCCAAAGGAGAGACCAAGGACCAATTTATCAATAGTTAGCAAGTACCCCTAAATATTCATTTTAGTTTTAGAGAAAGTTTGATTTGAACATCTGACAAAGTTCAAGTCTCTTGAATCCGTTTACTACTTTTTATTCTGAATCTAAGTTGCCAATTCTAAAGGAAAGGGTCATAGATCTTTTTTCATGAAAATCTGGGACAGTTAGATGTGGAGAATTTTTTGACAATATCCATTCCACAATCAAAAAGAAAGGGTGAAGCCTAAATAACTATCTTTATGGAGAACCTCAAGTGAACCAGTTAAATGTGACCTGATAGTGTCCTTGTAGAGAATCTATATAAAACTTGTCTTTTCTTTTCTACTAAGGGAGCAGGAAGAGCTGGACCAGATGTGGAAAAGAGTGTAGGCACTTAAAAACCAACAATAGGCTATTCATTCATTCATTCACTCACTCACTTAATAAACATTTATCAACATACCAAGCATTTCCTAATTATTGAGAATGAATTTCTTGGAAGCTAAGACAGGGCAGCCTCTACTTTGGGCGACTTTTTAGCTCTAGTGGAAACAAAAACAAACAAACAAAAAGAACTAAACAAGAAAACATCAGAACTTGGTTTATGCTACATAGATAGGGATTTGTTAGGATGAAAGAGTGACCAGAATACTTCCTTGAGTAGAATAGACAGGTAGTCTATTAGGAGGGTGTGGAGGTTTAGCTGAGACCTTGATACTAAGCCAACGACAACATTTCCGTGGAGAGAATATTCCAGTCAGAATTTAAAAAAAAGCATAGTTAAATGTATTATGGTGAAGAAGTTTGATGATTTGTAGAAAGAAAATGACAGGTGGGGCAAAAGCGATTTAGTGACTGAGAGAGTAGCAGCACAGGATTTCACAATGGCAGGCAGGAGCTATGCAGGGCCCAGTAGAAAATGGTACTCACTTTCATTCTAAGTTTAGTGGGAAGCATTTTTTGAGTTTTAACCAAATAAACAATATGAACTTCTATTTATAATAATTTGAGTATGTAGAAATAAACTAGCTCATAGATTAAGCTGACAGACTTTTCAGCAAGAGAAAGCACACAACTCATTTCAGAGCATGTGTTAGTTCTATTTATAGTAGCTTAACAAAAAAAATGTAAATCAGTGTCTTCAACATTTTTAGGAAATGAGAAGAAAACAGTCATGATTTTTTAGATGATAATTTGCAAATCTCTTATTTACTTTGAGATTGCATCTTCCCCCTCCTCTGCTCTGTTTCTGGCCTGACCCTTTTAAACTGTATTTCCTGGTTCCCTGGTGAACTAGCTTTCAGTTAAATTCCACCCCTGATAGACTCTGCAGAAGATGTGAGGACAGTATGTGGGAAGCCAAGGCACTCTCTGCCTAGCCACATCATGTGGCATCTTTGGCAGTGTCTGTAAGTCTCCTCTGAGAAGACCCTGCACAGCTCTAGAATCTAGAATTCACCATGTAGCTAGAGCTCCTGAGTTGTGGTAACATCCATGTCTCTCTTGGAAACTTGAGCTCTGTGGGTGTGGTACCTTGGACTGTCGTTACTAATTTTCACATTTCACCATCTTTGTTCTTTCATCTCTTTGAAACTGCTGTAGTTAGATTATTTTATTAAATTCCCTCTATTGAATAATCTGGGTTGGGTTGTTGTTGGTAGTGGTGGTGTTTCTATTTTTTTTAGCGGTTGTTGGACTTCAGAGATCTAAATTCTTATGACCTATGTGGTTTATTCCAATATGATAGCTTACTTGTTTAGCTATTTACCTTATATTTAGTCTAATGCTTTCCTTTTAAATGGTATTTACATTATTTTTGTTTTACCATGTTTCCCCAAAAATAAAACATAGCTGGACCATCAGCTCTAATGTGTCTTTAAAACAAAAATTAATATAAGACTGGCTCTTATTTTACCATAAGACTGGTCTTAAATAATATAAGACCAGGTCTTATATTAATTTTTTCTCCAAAGACACATTAGAGCTGAAGATCCAGCAAGGTATAATTTTCAGGGAAACATTGTATGTAGTCCATTTTTATTTATAGTGTTCCTATAGCTAAGTATCCCCAGAAATAAAGATTTTAGACATTCAGTGTATTAAAAAACTGTACTTTCTTTTATGGGACTCATCATTCTGACTGATTAAATAATTTTGTGATGAAAATGGAAGTTAAAAGGCAAGTAGTCTTCTGTACTATAACTATTAAGGGGTATGAATATCTACTCTTCAAATAAATACCCTGAAATTTCATCATTATTTTAACAAGTGACTCCTTTTGTATATGAACAAATATGGGAAATCTAACACTGTAAGACATAATCTTAGTGATTCATAATATGTTCCTTATATATTTGATCAAATGCTTTTCTTCTAGTATTTAAATCAGTGTAGTTAAATGGGAACGGGGTTTTGAGTGGGTTTAAGATAATAGGGATTTTGACTGGGCTGGTTGTAACATGGAAGTAAAAGATACTGAGAGGCTACTAGAAAGCATTAAAACACAGATTGACTAGGTGATATACGGATAGAGCCATGCTAGAAGAGAAAAAAGAGATTTAAAGAACATAAGGGAATGTGTGCTCACATGGAATTAGCGTACACATTCATGTAACACCTTTCATTACTGACTACACGCACCATGCATCATTCAGTTTTTTATCACCAGCTCCTGGAATATGGTGATCATGAATTACCTTTGCTGAATGAATGCATTGAGAAAGCAACTTATTATCCTTTCCTTCCTTCCTTTTTTCCTTCCTCCCTTCCTCCCTTTTTTCCTCCCTCCCTCTATTCCCTTTCTTTCTTTATTCACTTTTTTCTTTCTGTCATCCAGTTGTCAACTGATTCTGAAAAAAATTATCAGCTGCAAAATTTTAAGGTATTATCTACATCAAATAGCATGCATTTTACTAGAGAACTCTAAAATGTATTGAAGAAAAAAAACTTAAAAATAAATAAAATCTTTATTCATTGAAGGAATAAATAAACTCTTTAGTGGTTAAGGTATAGATACCTTAAAAGTTCATGTTGAAAATGAAAAGTCTTCCCCATAACATTCAAATAAGACCACCTCTGTGATGATAATGTGTGTTGTATATCCAAATTATCCATGGATATAAAAATTTGGAAAAACTTTTCTGTGAGCTTTAAATTCCAAAAAGTTGTGGATATTGTTATATTTCAGGAAACAAGCTTGACCCTAGAAAATTAGTTACATGCAAAATATGGAGATAGAAAACTCAATTTTCTAAAATTTTTGAATACTCATGTAACTGATCATTTTTATTTCCACATAGATTATTATCATATACTTATTTTTTTCTATAAATATCTGGAATTATTCTAGCATTGGAACAGAGAAAATTTCAGTGTATAATGTAAATTGTTTAATTACTTCTTTGGGTAATTATGATAATTACAATGGGAGATGTTACTTTATGGTCAGAAAATAACTTTCATTTCATAATTACTGCAAAATGATGACTAGGTAAGCTTTGTGTATTCTTATTAATTCATGAAACCCACAGTGACACTTGAAAGTCTTTTCTTCAATATGAGTTGATATACCAAAGTCAACCTTTGTCACAGATCATGTACGTAATTTCACTGAATGTTTATACCTCTTCATTGCAGTTTTTCATAAATAGGTTTATAGTTTGAAAAAATGTGATTCTAAATATATGTGCTGATATGTATATGAAACCTGCCCCATTTTCTTTAATAAATTACTCCTCTCCTATAATAATAGTTTTAAATTAAACCAAAGAAATTCAGATCTATTAAAATGCAGTATTTCTAAACTTTTAGTTCTTATTCAACATTTTCTGTTTTTTAGTAAAAAAAAAAATACTTTCTTATGGTTAGTATGGCATTCTGACAGCTGCATTATTTTGCAGAGTGTCTTAGATTGCTGTATATACTACTAAAGGACATGTGAGTCTCCATTTATAAAGGCTTCTGCTACTTTTTGGCTCAGATCCTGAGTTTGTGCACTTTGAAAATAGAAATACCTTATAAAGTCTTTTGATATATTTTCATCAAAGAAACTAAGGAAGACCTATTTCATTTTTGTTTTTACTTTGACTCTTATTTTTCAACATTAGAACTGGGTTAAGCTCCTTGTCATGTTATGTAACAGGAATATCTTGTCATATCCTGACATCTTGTCACCTAAACAATGACTCATGGTCCTAGTGAGATTTGAGAGAAAGATTCTGGCAATTATCAAATGTCTCAGCTTTTCCTTTGGCATTTCACAAAACTGAAAATCTATTTGATATAGTTTCTGCATTTTTTCAGAAAATATTGCCCTAGACATTCATTCTAAGGGTTTCCATATGGTTACATAGGATAAGAACAACATGCAATATTCCATATACTTCCACTTTATACACATAGTTAAAAATCAAAATATATTTACCCTGACTATGTCTTAAGGATTTAAAGAACATATTAAAGCACTGTCTACTATAAGTGCAAAATATTAAAAACTGAGAAGTGAGGGGGTAAGGTACATGGATACCTAGAGGAAGAGCATTCTAGGCAACCGATTCAAAGACACGGTGAGACTGATAGGGCTGAAGCACAGTAAACTAGGTAGAAATGAGGGGAGATACTTAGCAGAAGGCCACAGCATGTGAGTCATTGTAGGGAGGAAAAACACAATGTACTTCATTCTCAATGAGATGAGGAGTCATTAGAAATTAGTAGAGGGGTGCCATTCCTTTGTTCAACAAATATTTATTAAGTATACTAATGTGCATCAGTTGCTATTCTATATGCTGGGGAGAGAGTAGTAAACACACAAAGTTTTATTTAAATCATATGGCTTATAGATTTTTGAGGGGATGGGACACAAATTTAGTATATAACCAAGAGATCAATACTGAGTAACCATCTCTCTCATATTAGGAAGTGATAAATGCAATAGAGGAAAAAAAGACAAGATAAAGTGGCTAGGAAGTTAACTCTGTGGTGAGAGGTTGCTGCCATTTTATGTAAGGTTGTGAGATATGACTGATATTTTTGCAGCACTCTATGCACTATATACAGAGGAGATTATAGTGAGTCATGAGTAGAAGCAGGGGCACCAGTAGGAGGGTATTACAATCATGAAGGAAAGAGGTCAGTTTGGCTTTAACCTTGGAGGTGGAAGTAGAGATAATGTAAAGTCATGGGAATCTGAATTAATTTCAGAGGGATATTAGCCAACATGACTAGCTGCTGGATTTCATATGAGGAAGACACCAAAGGAAGAATCAAGGATGACTCCAAGATTTAAAACTAAGCAACCGAATGATTGGAATTACCTGAGATAAGAACTATTGAGTCAAAGGATAGGTTGAAGAAGTGAAAGCGTGTAAGTTTGAGTTCAGTATAGCACATAGAAATTACCATAGAACTTTACACAGAAAGGGACTTAATAGGAAAATAAGTAAGTACAGTGGAAGGGCTTAAACAGTAAGTTCTAGAGTGGGCCTTTAGGAATAATTCCTAGAACCTTGAGAAATGACCTAAATACGATTGCTGATAGGATTTATTTTTTCCAGTCATCATGAGAATAAACATGGCTGACACCAATCCAATTGGTACAACCATATCTAGACACCAAGGAAGCTGGAGAATGGACACCCATAGATGAAATACAGTGATTAGAAAGCCATTGCCATCACTGCTGACATTTCCACTGCTATTTCATGCTCATGGAGCTGACAAATTGCATATTGCAGGCTAGAAATTCATGTTTTAAGAACACTCTTTGGCAAAACAAATACTCAACAAAGGAATAAAAAAACAGCCATAATGTTCAAAACTGTTTTGTATTCAGAAGTTAATGATATCTAGCTTTTCACTTTGAAAAAAAAATTGCATGAAAATTGTGGGAATCAATAGACTATTTACACAGTGTGCAAAGTGAACTGGAATATGGGATATTTGAAACATACTAAATTTCAAGTGACCTTCTGAAGACTTCATATGGAAGTTAACATATATGAATTTGGTAATCAAAGAAATGGTATATAGGGAAAATAATTTATAGGTAATGTGGAAAACCATGAGATAGGATGAAGTAACTTAGGTAAATGAATAAACTTGGCCAAGAGAAAAGACCCTCATATTAGTGTGTTTCAAAACTGATAAGGCTATTTTCACCTTATATTAATATTAGTAATTGACCTTCAAAACACTTTTTGTAGTTCCCAATAAACAGAGGGAAAAATTGCCATACATAATAAAGGGAGCACATTTAACAAAGATAATACAGGTATCAAGATTTTTAAGATCAGACAGAAAGAAGTGACACCTCATAATAACAATCTGAATGTACATCATTAAGGCAAGAAAAAAAATGGTTTCTATAGCAACTGATTGTAAAAGTTGTACTTCTAGTAAATTCATTCATGAAGAATAGGAATTGATAAATATTCCTGTATTGGTTATTATTTCTGTGTTACAAATGAATCCTAAATATAGCAGTTTAAAATAAAAAAAACATTTATTTGCATACAGTTCTTGTGAGTTGAGGACAATTTAGCTCTGCGGTTCTGGACCACAATGTTTCATGTGATTGTAGGCAGGTTGTTGGTTAGGGCTACAGGCCTATCTGAAGACACAACAGTGTATTCATGTCGCTGCTAGCAGGTCTCAGATCCTCCATGGCTATTAGCCAGAAACTTTAGTTTCTTTACACACAGGGTCACCATAGGGCTGCTCACACCATTGCACCATGTTTTTCTAGAGGGAAGTATCCAATAAAAAAAGAAAACATAAGCTTGCCCAAGAAAAAAAGCTGCATTCATTTATAACCTAATTTTGCGAGTGATATACCATCACTTATCTCACATTCTGTTGGTCACACAGGCAGCCCTCATCCCATGTGGGAGGAGGCCATACAAAGGTGTAAATAACAGGAGTCAGGGGACATTGGGGGACCTCTTGGAGGCTGGGTACCACACTCCATCTTTTTTGACTGTGTACAACTGTGGGAGCTGGTTAAAGCAGTCAAATTAGCCTGTTGTCATCACATGGAATGCTAGAGTTTGAAGTCCTCACAGCAGTCAGTTAATAAGGGCAATGGCTGTAACATGGAAAAGATGAAGCACAAGCTGAAACCTGTGAGGAAGGACTTAAACTGTCAGTTCATATTGCCTGTGACATTGGTGGCCCTCCGAAGTCCAAGCCCTTGGTCAAAGAACTAGTCACATGCACTTGGCCCAAGAGTCTCTGAGGTTGAAGGAGGATATCAGGGAAGATGGCACAGTTGCAAGCCTATCTTTGGCCCCAAACTAACAAGATGAACCAGCAGATAAGTAGTAATATGTGTAGTCTACCAAACAGTTCCTGCTTCACTTGTACCTTCTAAATCTTCTACAAGAATCTCTCTGGTGGCCCACTCTAACCAAAAAACATACAGAAAAGTAAATTCTGGGAAACGTAGTTAAGTCTAGAAAAACTATCACATTACAAAACTACCACAGATCATGAAACAAGAACAAAATTCTCTGTGCCTCTGAGGAACACCAGTAATTTGTGAAGCACACAGGACATTCTAGACTAAATAAACATATGTTTTTTAGTCATACTTATTACTTTTCTCTATTTCCTTTGTAAGAAGCAATTTACAACAATTGTTCTAATCAAATTTTTTTTATTCCTTTTTTTAGATTGCCATGTCTTTCTTTTAAAATTTCAGTACAATTGACATATGCCATTACATTAATTTCAGGGATACAACATAATGAATTAATATTTGTATATATTTTGAAAGGATCACCACAATAAGTTTAGTTAGTATCTGTCATAATGAAGAGTTCCATTTTTTCTCCTAGCTGCTTTTTACTCATGGCACCCTGACTTCTCTGCAGGGGAGGAAATTGGGGTCTTGTACAACCTCTTAGCTCAAATTGAGAAGATATTCAGGAACCTGGGGCTAGGAGGCCTCTTCCCCTGTGAAGGACACACAGCCAAGCACTTAATGGGTACCATCATGTTCCCAGCATCCCCTGGAGCAAGAGCCCTGACAAGACCTCCAGACATACTCAGGGGACATTTCCAAACTGACCACCACTTCACTTGTTTGGGAGATGGGGGAGTTAGGCTGTGGCCATGTAAATAGGGTACCTCAGGCCTCAGCCACTCACCGTAAGGGTGCAAACAAAGAACTCAGATGGTCAAGACACAAAGTGATTCTCCCTTCCTCAGCCCTCGTAAGTTAAACTCTTGCTTACCTATGGCACTTGCAGGATGCTTGATTGTGCTAAGGCTTGTTAAATATACACTTTATACTTTGTAGAGAGAATGCATGTGCATGGGGCGGGGTGGGGGTGGGGGACATAGGGCTTGGGGGAAAGGACTGCGGGCCTGTGTCAGACATTCACAGGATGGGACCAGAGATGGTGTGGGGCAGCTCATCACTGTTCTCCAGTACATTCAGTCTTTCACACCTTTAGACAACATTCACGACTCTCATCAGTGTTAATGATTTTGTTTTGTTGGGTATTTTTTGGATCTTAATTTATTATTAGCCATTATTAGTGTGTGTGTGTGTATATATATATATATATATATATATATATATATATATATAGTAATATATTACGTTATAAACATCAAATGTATATCAAATATTTATCAACATCCTATTTTCCTGACTTTTTTTTAAATTCAAGTTTATTGCAGTGACAATGGTTTGTAAAATTACATAGGTTCCAAATGCACAATTCTGAAATACAACGTCTATATATCACATTGTGTGCTCACCACCCAGAGTCAGTTCTCCTTCCATTACCATGTATTTAACCCTGTTTACCCTCATCTACCACTTCCCTCTCTCCTTATCCTCTGTTAATCACTAAACTATTGTCCATGTCTATGAGTTCTGTTTCTGACTTTCATATTTTCCTGTGTCTTTGTAGGTACTGTAATGAACAGTTACCTGGAAGATGTGTATAATGACTCATGTTGGAGCCAGATTTTAATATCCACAGTGGGAATAAATAGGTAAATAAACCCTCATTTCCTTATCCCCAGCATTCAATCTTAACAAGTTTTATTCTGTCTGAATGGGCAGCACGTGATTAGACTTTCAGTATCATTGATTATTTGATTTCTCATCAACTTCCAAAGTGATGTCAAAATAAATATTGATATTTATTAGTTTTAGCTTTATAAAGAAGAGCTAAAACAGGGATTATGATAGACACATGCATGTCTTTTTGCTTCATTTTGTCTCCTTTAACATTTCTAATGCATTTGGAGAATTGAGACTGTAGAAGGATTTTATCCTACAGTCCTAACATTATATGAAATTGAATAGGTAGGTAGAGCTGAGGGGGAAAAGTAAGATAATTCAAAAAAGGAATTCCCAAGTTATATTAAAATCACTTTTGTTTCATTCTTTTATGGAGACTCTGCTTTCTAAAGCTTCAATAAGTGAACAGGCAAAGGAAAAATCGCATGACATAAACTATGTAATAACTTAAACGTGCAAGTACAGATTCATGAATTGTATCATAAAATTCTCTTTACTCTCTGCTTCTCTCTATGAAAAGTCACTAGATGTTTTACATAATATCTTCCACTTTCCTTGTGAAGAACTATTCCAGATCAATGGGCATAATTCACAGTGAAATGAGGAACTGCAAAGTGCTTTTCTGTCAGATAACTTTCCTCTTAATGTTTTCTTATGGATTCTATTTTCCAACTGCACACATTGATTTACAACATTCATTATATGTGTCAGTTAACATTTTATTTTGGCTAGCAGAGACATCTGTAAAGAAAAAGATTCTACTATGCCTGAAATAATTGGTTTGACATGTCAGAGAAAAGTATGAGCCTTAGAAATATGTCTGAATCAGGCACTATTCGACGTATTAATCCTAATTGGTTCACCTCCTGCTGCTACTTTATAGATTTCAGAGTGTCCAAAATTTCGGCAACTTTAAAAAAGTTCAGAAGTTTTCAAATGTAAATATTCTTCATTTGACAACTTTTTCTGAGAGAAACATGCTCATATTTCAGGTTTAGGACAATAAGAAAAGAAAGCTAGAGCTTCTTAGAAAATAAAAATAATTCCCAGACCAGCCTCTGCAAAAGACATTATCCTGATGCCATAGACAAGGGGACAGTATGGATGATATCCCTAGTGCTTTCCTTCACTGGCTGCAAAGACTCAAGCACAATATAAGAATAACATGTTTTATAATCTATTTTTTTAATGTCATAGAGAATTGTAACAGGTAAAAATTATGCTTGAAATGAGAAAGGAGGTGACAGGCACAGGGTAAAAGACAAAATGCTAAATGGACTCAATCTCTGGCACATTTTCTATTTTCAGAGAACATCTAGGGAGGTCTGTCAACAAACATACCAAACAATGTCAGAAGTTTATTAAGCTTATTTTAAATATATTTGATTGCCTAAATGCAATCATGTTGAAATTAGACCAAAGATAATGAAAGAAGCATATCTATCATTTTTTGAAAAAGGTCAATTTACTTATTTTCATTCAGAGTCAATATTTGTTAAAGGTCTAATTCATGTAAGCACATAATGTTGAAGAAATTGGCCTGTGTCCATTTATGAGGATCTGTCACCCTTCAGGCCCATATAAAAATATGTCTCTGAGCATCACACATCTGTGCTCTTAAGTCTAAATTAACTTACTTTTCACATATTCTATTCACCTACCAAAATGCTGTAGTCAGTGCTCTGTCCCTATTTTTATTATTCGGCTTTTGCTTACTACGTTTCTGCTAAAATTTGAAAATATAAAATATGAAATACAAATATAAAATTATTCTCATATCTAAGCTAGATTCTGACAACAGTCCACATTAGTTTTGGTTTTATTCTCAGGGCTGCAGGAAATCAGTAACAATGATCACTCTATCACTTTGCATTTGGTTGCAAAGTGATGGTTGAATCACTTACCTTTCTCTACCATCATTCTGTGAACTCTAGTTCTATAAGCCAAAGACATGCCAAAGGCCTCCTTGGGGGAATTACCTTATCTTATTTTTACTATTCAGGTTCTCAGTTAACAGGCAAAATGGCTGTCTAGCATGCTTTAAATGATAACTTTTTCAAAAATGATTCTAAATCAGATGCAGTAATTATAGACTCACTGCTTTGAAGAGAAACCAGGTTGAAGTACCTTCTTAATACATCAAGTTGTTTCATATTATTATCTAAACTGACGTTAAAGAGCAAGTGCTAGGGCTTCCACTGTTACTGTTTTTTTCTATGTTGACTATGGACAATTTTCTCACAAACGATGTAAATATAACATCCTCAGCTATTGAATGTTATGCCTCTCTCTGCAATGTGCAACACACGTGAGAAGCTGGCTACGGATTAAAGAAGTACAGGCAATAGCAATAGCAAAAGAGGAAATGACCTAAGGGAACAGACAACACATTTTCTTCCGCTTGTTTTAATCTTAGAAAGTTAACATATGAATAAATTTCACATTTCTGAAAGTGAAACAAATAAAAAAATAGCAATAAAGGCTAACTTTAATGAGCTCTGTAATCTATTTTTCCTCAGAAATGTTCACAAATTTTACTTTGATCTACTAAAGAACAAGGACATTACTAAAATACCCACTGAAATGTGAAAAACACATGCATTTGCTGTTCTCATGGCCTGCATACGAGTGACCATTTCCTTTTCAAATTCCTCAAAGCCTCTCCTTGATAATCTGTGAAACCTCTGCAGGTGTATTTAGTCATATTACAAGCTGTGTTCCTGGATCTCCAGCATTACCAGGCCTCCAAACTGCCTTGAGCGCATGCGTGCACCCACATATATGTAATGAAATGGCTAAGATCATTCAAAATGTATCAAGCATGGATATAGAATCGCGAGCCTCTTGTGATACAGATAGGGTCATATATTGAGTAAGTACCCACAGTAAAATGATACAACTTTACCAGGGATGGAAAAGGCTAACACTCATATCAATTATTTTGCATCTAATCAGTAACCATGACTTCAAGTAGAAAGTTTATAGATGCTCGGTTTAGAGAATAATCCTCCATTTTAGACATACTTAAAAAATGACAGGACTGCTAGAAGTAGCATTTTGAAAGTTGACAATGATAACTCTACAACTTTATAGTCCAATAAAATACCCACAAGCCAGGCATAACTGTTTAAACCTATTTTTAAATTAAAATCAAAAACTTAATTCCTCAATAACAGTAGTCACATTTCAACTGCTCAATATCCATATGTAATGGTGGCTTCCATCTAGGACAGCTCAGGTATAGAGTATTTGCATCATCACCGACAGCTCTATTGGATAGCGTTGTTCTAGAAAATTAATTTGAAGATAAAAGCATAGAACCCAATTTTCCAAATACCTAGCATTAAGCCTTTGGAGTTAGAAGCCCAGAGAGGGAAAGAGCGGTGCAGCAGTTATAAAATTAACATTACTGAATTATGAGGCTGAATAACTAAGATGCTCAAAGCTGGTGTGGCTAGAAGATTCTTTAAAATATAAAGTGACTTACGGTTTGTGTTTCAATTGTCCTTTTTGTACCAAGAGTCCTGAGAGGGAGACTGGAACATTCCACAGTAAGCAAGTGGTATTTCTCATTCTTTGTGAACTTGGGAAGAATGAGAGGAGAAGATAAATGCTTTGTAACACCCCATGAAAAAGCCTAGCATAATAAATTATTTGGTAGCATAATGAAACCATAAAACATAATTTTCTCATGTAAGTAGTAATAAAAGTACTGGAAATATGAAGTCTGTTTAAGAAGACATTAGTCAGTTTATGAGAACCTATATGGATAATTTGTACAACCATATAAAAGAACAAAAGAGATTAAAACAGATCTGTGAAATTAGGTAATAACAAACTGCTCCTATATATTGAGATCTTACAATGTACAAGGTCCTATGTCATTTACCTTTTACAATAACCGGTGAAGTAGACAAAGTATCATTTTCATATTACAAGTGAGAAAGTTAACATTAAAGTTTAAGTAATGTATGCATGTACAATTTTTAAGAGCGGGATTAAAAACCTGGAGGATAGCATGCCTCCAGAGAAACAAAAGTCATGTCCCAGTTTTACTTCAAATAGTTGCACTAGGTTCAAGAAAACAAAATCTTTGCTTCTAGTGATTGCACTAGCTTCTAATGATTGCACTAGGTTAAAAAAAAAAAAAATCTAAATGTAAGCTATGCAGCTATGAGTTTATTCCATCTTTATTCATCGATTTATATAATTCAATCTTTATTCATCAATTAAGTAAAAAATCCTTAATGTGCTCTGCACTTCATGTGTGAGATTATTTGATTTATGTTTGTGAACAAAGATAATATTAGGAACTTCATAAAATCTTGTCATATCTACAAAAGATCTAAATTTTCTCATCCATGAATTGGTCTACCCTAGTGATTTATAAAACCTAGCCCTCATCATTTTTAGTTGAATTATTTGATATTAAGCTGTTTTTGCCTTAATGTTTTCTTGGTTGTTTCATTGTCATACAAATACATTACAATATTTGAAAAATAACAGAATCCCAAGGTATATTCCTTATACTTATGCACTCATTTTTCTTTTCTTTTTTTTAATTAAAATTTATTGGGGTGACAATGCTTAGTAAAATTACATAGGTTTCAAGTGTACAATTCTGTAATACATCATCTATATATCACATTTTGTATTCACCACCCAGAGTCAGTTCTCCTTCCATCACCATATATTTGACCCAGTTTACCCTCATCTACATCTCCCCTCCATCCCACTCTCTGGTAAACTCTAAACTATTGTCTGTGTGTATGAGTTTTTGTTCCTTTACTTGTTTGTCTTGCTCATTTGCATGTTTTTTTGTTGTTCATTCTTTAACCTAATCCTTTTTTTAACTCTTTATTGAAGTATGTTAAATATACTAAAAGTTGTACATATTTAATATATACAACTTGATGGGTTTGCAGATAAATGAAACCATCAACACAATCTATGCCATAAACATATCTATCACCTCCAAAAGTTTCCTCCCACCCACTTTAACTTATTTATTATTATTTTGTGATCAGAACACTTAATATAATATCTATACTCTTAGAATTTTTAAGTGAGGAATGCAGTATTGTTAACTCTAAGCACTATGCTGTATAGTAGATCTCCAGGATTTACTCATCTTTCACAACTCGAGCGTAGTATGAAGAAACAGGTAGAGCCAACTTTCTTGAAAGTATCCTCAGAGTTTTTTTTTTCCCTCATTCCTACCGTGTTTCCCCGAAAATAAGACCTATCCTGAAAATAAGTCCCCATTAAGATCGTCAGCCAGATGGACACATTTATTACATTATGACAGTGTTCCAGAAGAAGATGACATGACTATATTTGAAAAAAATGTAGAAAACACGCCCTAATGCATCTTTTAGAGAAAAATCAATATAAGACCCGGTCTTATGTTTGGACAAGTACTGTATAAGGTCCGGTCTTATTTTCAGGGAAACACGGTATTTACTCCTCAATCCAAAGTACTGGGGCTTCCAGTTCATGTACTATAAAATCCACCTTACACAAGGCATTAACACCATACATGTAAAAAAGTGACCTGATATTACATTACGTGACCTAATATTAGACTTTAAATTATGTTAATCTGCTATGAAACAACATATAATAGCAGTGATCAATAAATCTAAATGCATTCTTAGAAAAATCTCACAAAGCAAACATATCTCTGATTAGCCTGAATAAGAAGAGAGGGGACAGATAAAAATAATGTTAAGAATTAAAAGTAGACATAGCTACATATAAAAGATGAGACTTTAAAAGAATACTATAAAATTAATGTCAGGAAATAGAAATGGACACAGTCCTTAAAAAATTAACTTAACAAATTTGGCTTAAACAGAATAAAAAAGCATAAATATCCTCTTTGATCAATAAATTAAAACAGTGATGTTAAAAATCTTTCCCAGAGTAACCATTGAGACTGTGGTTTTCTAAGCAAATCCTATCTGTCAAGAAACATTATTTATCTTTTACAGCAATTTTTCTGGGAACATTTCCAGAAATATCTAGTGGAAAAAAGGAATATTGCCCAATTCATTCAACCGACACAGAATAACTTTAATCCTAAAACAGGGAATGGTAATATGAGAAAGGAAAATTGAATTCTATATTGCTTATTAATGTGGCTAAGAAGGTTAAATGAGTATTAGAAAAGCAAAGGCAAGCATACATTAAAAATAAAATCACTATGATAAAATTAGGTTTGTTCTTGTCAATCAATGATAGTGCAATAAATTACAAAAAATATTAATTTCATTCACTTCTTTGAGGGAAAAGGACTACTATCTCAATAGATACAGAGAAGATATTCAATACATTCAACATAACTAACAAAAAGTCTTGGGAATTAATAATTAAATATCAATTTATTTACCCCAAAACAGTAACAATAAATATAAACCAAGTAATATAATCCTAAAATGATAGACTCATTCATTTAACAATCATGAAAAAAGAAAAGAAACTCATTATCACTAAGTCCATCTAACACTACATTGGGTGCCCTACAAGTGCAATAAAATATAAGAAAGAAAAGAAAGACGTGCGGAAAATAAAGTAAATAAAAACACCTCATTGAATATTATTTTTTTACGTAAATAGGAGAAAATAAACTACAGAAAAAGTTATGAGAAACATTGAAAGAGTTTAACAAGGTATCAAGAGATCAATATACAGAACTCTTTGTCTTGAGCTCATCCAGCATTATTCTTCTCCTCCCTCATTCCTTACCAACTCACATTTTCCTCCATTCTGCTCTATAAACAAGCTAAGATCACTCCCACATCGATATCTTTCCATATCCTTTTGACTCCATCTCAATATGCACTAGATTTTACATGACTCTGGCTTCCACTTTTTATGTCTTTAATAAACTATCTCCTACCCAATGAGGTCTCCCTGTCCCCCTTATGACTGCCCTGACTCTGTCATCTTTTGGAAGACAATTCTCCATGTTTCTTCACAAGGTGTGACATAGGCATTAAACAATTTTGTTACAGATTTATTTTGAAAGGATGTTTGTATAGTGAACAGCCTTGGAAGATATAGTGTTACCTTGCAGTACAAAGAACAGCTTTGCTTATAGCCTTGCAGAATAATCTACTAAGAAATAACAACAAAGAAATCCATATATTACCTTTATTAATTAATTCCAAGTATGTAGTATATATTTTATTTATATTTTTCTCAAAAGTTGAAATCTGGAAATTAAACTCCAGGTTATGAGTTTGACTCTACTACTTTATCAGAGTTTCATCTACATTTTCCCACATTCATATTTTGTACATGTCCTTTCAAGTATCATGGTTTCAACTCCTGACTTCTTTATTCTGTTTTTCACTGCGAGCTACCCTTTTTCCCCTTCCTATCTCTAAACTCTGAATTACCCCCCCACACACACACACACCCATTCATGGACATAGTAGAACAATCACAGCCCTACCTTAACTCAGTAAGGGTTGATTATCTATACAACAGCAGAAAGGGAAAGCGTGTAAACACTGAAGATAGAAAAGGACACACTAAATTAGTACCTTCAAGATTACCATTCAAATAATTCCATTATAACATCTATAGAGGTGTGTGAAAGACAAGGAAAAAAGTCCCATGAAGTCCAGAGGACAAGGGGCTGGTTAGTTCTCTCAGCATGTATTAGAGTTAATGTTTAAGCTTGCCTTAGTTCCCATTCCATGTTTTCATACCACGGGTGATACAAACACTGATTGTTGTTTTAGCATCTCCAACAACATCCATCACAGAAACTTTTACACACTCAGTTTATTGTGTACAGCACAAACTTAAAAAATGGGTGGTTTGATCAAATAATAAATTTATTTTGAACTAGTTATCAATTTTAATATTACTTTTACTCAAAACCACATTAGACTTCCCATTGTATTTAACTCACATGTCTTATTAAATTTGTTCATATTCTTAAAATATTATTAAATTCATATGGAGTCGATTAAGTTTGGATCTTTTACTACAACATGTTTTCCCAATTTTAATCTGGCAAATATTTGTCAGTGGAACTTACAAACCTTGAATTAGATTTGGTTTACAAGGCATTTTCAGGAATGTTATTCAACTCTCATCTTGTTTACATTTTAGTCTTAACTTTTACATGCTAAAATTTGTGACAACATGTGAGGTGTTTATAAAGTTCTCAAAACAGACATGTTTTCTTGATATTCTGATAGAGTGATCTATATCACCTGGTTTAAAAATATTTTTCAGGCTATTATCAGTCACATGATAAAATATGTTCAAGAATTTAAGCAATTTAAAATAAATTTGTTTGGAAAATTTGTCAATTAATTTCTTTGTTCTCCATGAGCAGAAAGATATAGCATTGCTTAAAAAGAGGGGAAAATATATTAATAAATCATCCGATATTAAACAACTTCACAGTAGTTAGAATTTCAGTTTTAAAATGGACAGAGTCAAAGTCTGAGGGCAGAGAATATACGGAAAATGAGTCTTTATTAGATATAAATCATAAATTAAGTTTGCTAGTCAGAGAATGTGTTGAAGTCATAGGGATATGAGAATCAAGAAATTCTAAATGGAAAAAATATTATGTTTACCATATTTATAAATATTCTACCTTATAAAAATAGATGGGCCAAATAAATACTAGGATTTATCTGCAATAACACATTTTATAATGATGTTAAATATTTACTGTTAAGCCTTAAGTTTAATTTCTCCATTTTACACATTCATGGAATTCATATTCTTGTCTTGACCACCATAAATAATGTTGCAAAGAACATAGGGGTAAATATGTCTTTATAGATCCATATTTATAGATTTTGGGGGTAGCTACCCAGAAGAGAGATTGCTGGGTTATATGAAAATTCTATTCTTAATTTTTGAGGAATCTCCATACTGTTTTCCATAGTGGCTCTACCAATTTGCATTCTTGCCAGCAGTGTATGAGGGTTCCTTCACTCCACAGGCTCTCCAACACTGGTTACTATTTGTCTTGTTGATGATAGCCATTCTAACTGGTGTGAGGTGATACCTCATCATGGTTTTTATTTGCATTTATCTGATGATTAGTGATGTGGAGCATCTATTCATATGTCTATTGTCCATCTGTATGTCCTCTTTGGAGAATTGTTTCTTCAGGTCCTCTGTCCACTTTTTAAATTAGATTGTTTATTTTTTTGTTGTTGAGTTGTACAAGTTCCTTGTATATTATGGACATCAGGCCCTTATTGGAGGCATTGTTTGCATATATCTTCTCCTATTCATTTTGTTGCCTATTTATTTTGTCGATGGTTTCTTTTGCTGTGCGGAAGCTTTTTAGTTTCATGAAGTCCCATTCATTTATTTTTCCTTTTACTTCCCTTGCCTTTGAGGTCAAATGAATAAAACCCACTGTGAACCCAAGGTGATAAGTTTAGTACCTATGCTTTTTTCTACACAATTTATTATTTCAGGTTTGATCCATTTTTAGTTAATTTTAGCTTATTGTGACAGATAACAGACTAGTTGCATTCTTTGGTACATGGTTTTCCAATTTTCCCAGCATCATTTATTGAAGAGACTTTCTTTTCTCCATTGTATGTTTCTGGCTCACTTATCAAAAATTATCTGCCCATATATATGTGGGTATATTTCTGAGTTCTCAATTCTAACTAAAGTGTGCATCAATAAATTATTGGATAAAGAAGGTGTGGTACATATATGTGTAATTTAATATTACTCAACCACAAGAAAACATTTGTGACAACATGGATGGATCTTGAGATCATCATGCTAAGTGAAATAAGTCAGGCAGGAAAAGTAGAGAACCGTATGATTTCATTCATATGTGGAAAATACAACTGAAAGTAACAAACAAACAAGATAAACAAGCAAACAAAATCTCTAGACACAGACAACAGTTTACTGCTTACCAGAGGGTAATAGGGGTGGTGGGGTGGTAGAAGAGGTAAAGGGGGTCAAATACATGGTGATGGAAGGATAAAAGACTCTGGAAGGTGAACATACAATGCAGTATGTAGATGAAATATTATAGAATTGTACACTTGAAACATATAATTTTACCAACCAGTGTCACTCCAATAAATTTAATAAAAAGAAATAAAATAAATTTATTTTCTGAAACTATTATGGAAAGCACCAGCTGCATATAATCTAGGGTATGTGATTAAAAACACACACCAACACCTGACAGTTATTTAATATAAGAGTTTAGAGCAGTGAAATAAATTCCAATATCATGGCAGTTATTAATTCCAAATATATCTAATTGAGAATCCCAATATATAGTGCCTTTATGATCATTGTTAGATGAAGGAATAAGTTCAATGTACACATGATGTTTGTGTTTCTCTACTACATACCCAACAGCAAATATAATATTGACTTAAGGTAAATACTAATGAAACATCTGAAATAATAAGTGAAAAATCGATAATTGATAGTGGAGCTATCAAAAGTTACAAATATTGAAAAAAGAGAAAACTATTGGAAAAGAGAAAAACCACCACAGATAAATGAAATTATATATATATTATCCTATATATCCTGTTTCCCTGAAAATAAGACCTAGCCAGACAATCAGCTCTAATGTCTTTTGGAGCAAAAATTAATTTAAGACCCAGTCTTATTTTACTATAATATAAGACCAAGTCTTATATAATGTAATATACATATATGTATACACACACACACACACACACACACACATATAAATGGAACTTTTCACCTTAGGTGTTAGTTATTTAACATTTCTGGATTCCTTCTGTTTCATTAAAACTACTTCAGAAACACACAAAGAAAAGAAAGTTGCAGTAATCCTGGGCACTTAGACTACTGGGGAATCCTATGAGAGAATCAAAAAAAAAATTCTGGAAACTAAATTATTGATGAGCTGGTTATATAGAAGAAAAACAGAGCCATGTTGGGAATAAATTGGTCATCCCTACTCCACACTGTCTTTATTCCCAGATAAACAAATAAATTACCATTCTAACAAATTGGGCCTATTTTCTGAGAATGACAATGATTTTCAAGCCTTCTTAATTTTCTTTTATATAGACGACAAGTTTCATTTATTGTTCTCATTCTTTACATAGCCAGAGATTTGTGATCAGCTATCACCATACCTAGGTGTAATTTTGACACAGATAATTTTATATAAACTCAAATGCACAAAAATATATTGAATAGCCATGTGTTGTGATTATAAAATAGTCCTTACTCACAAGAAAATGCTAGCCATTTTAATTTAACACAGAGATTTGTGTGTGGCTTTTCTACTACTGTTTCTAATAAATCCCTGAAAAGAAATGTGGTTGATTTTTATCAAAATAATAGTAGTAATAATTAATATCATTAATTAATAATTAATAATATAAGTAAATAGACAAATAAGTCAAAAGAAAAACACAGCACATAGAGGGATGTGGTCAAGTTGAATATAAGTAGGCAAGAAAGAACCACTTTTCAGTTAATGGATCGTCCAACCTGTCTTATTTTTAAGTTTATCATAATATCATTGTAATATCACTGTACCATTGTACCATTATAGCAAAATGGCATTTTTTCTCTAAGGTAATGAAAACGGATTATTGTTAATGTCCAGTGTGATAATGATAATCTTATTTTTTTCAGAAAATTCTTTAAAAATACTACTAATAAATAAAGGATGGGATTTTAATAAACCTCAGTTTCAAGATTAATATTCACATATCCCTTTAAATCAATTAAACATTTTGGAACAGTCAGTTAACTTTTCAGTAGAATTTCTCTTGGCATAAAATCATAAGGATTACTCCAACTTTTATCACTAAATAGTTTTACTAAGTATTTTTTTCCCTTGTAGAGAGTAATGTGATTTTGAAAGGATGATAATTTTTTTCTACATTATATTACAAAGCATATTTCTTAAACACTTAAAATATATTTTATATAATATTTTCTAATTATTTATAGTTTTTTTTAAACCACTAGAAATTCTGATCAAAATGCAATTTTCATTATATAAATTAAAATACTTTATAAATAACATTTAAAAAGTCAATTAACTAAATGAAACCTATACTAAATTCAGGCTACTTATTGACCCTTGACATCTCTTCTCAATAAAATTTGTAAATGATGTGTAATCTTTTTTGTCTTTGAGACATAATGCAGTAGAGTATGTTTTAACTTCTGAAATTATTATTTGATATTTGATTTCTAGAAAGAATTCTCTTTGCTCAACAAGATAAACAAAATGCAAACACAAGACAAAACAACAATATAGAATCCTGTATTATCATCCAAAATCAAAGCACAAAACACCATTTTTCATAGTCACTTGTCTTTCCGATGCTTTTTATTTTGTAATGAATCATTAATTATACCTGAGACAGATACCATTTCCTTTATTATCATATCTGATGAAATAATAACTTTATTCCTTTCATAGATAACATATCTATTATAAAAGGGAAAATATTCTGTGTCTCATACCTTGTCAGTGTATCATGCTGGACATTAACAATAATCCTTTTTCTTTACCTGACAGAGAAAATGCTGTTTTGCTGTAATGGTATAATGGTTTTATTACAATGATAATATGACTTTTTTATTGTTTTTAATGAAAAGCCAAAGATATTATTGAAGTATTAAGAATGAGAGTATGTCTATATGTATGGCATTTGGGCCTGTAATACAGAAAAGATTTTAAAAATGTGAAATATTAAATAGACCGTATTGTTGAAGTGATGAAAAACTGAAAAATTTAGTGGACTGTCCAAAACTGCCAGCTGGAGAGGAGACAGAAGGATATCAACAGTCTGCATTCAGAAGAAGGAATCCTCATGTGTTGATGTAATAGACTGGTAATGAAATGATTTGTCTGCCTCTACTTTCAAAGAACTCTTTGATTCTTTGAAGTGGAATGCTTTGGAGATCACATAAACATGGCCTAACATAGAAATTGTGTCTTTAAGAGCATCATATTTTCTCCATAAACATTAATATAAATACATTAGTTACCAAGGTTTATGTACTTATTACGTATATCAGAATTGAAGATTGTTTAATATCTGTTACTTGCTCTGCATTCAGATAGAACTGCACCTAGAGACACTTTTTGGGAAAACAACAATAACTCAAAACTGAGTAACAACCCTGTCTAGACTCAAGTAAATACATCGTCACCCAATTTCATGAATAGATAATAGAGTATTTGTGAGAAGCATGTGATTGACAGATCAGAGTAAAACCTTGCCAGAACTGGAAAATGTAGAAAACCGCCTTGAATCCTTTGAGGAGTTCAGTAGAATATGAAGAAAAGTAGAAAGAGAACTAAAGAAAAAAAAAAAAAAAGAAAGAAAGAAAGAAAGAAAAGAATGACAATATACATTTCAAATTGAGAAGAGTGAGAAAACTATTAAGCCGAAATTATGAGATGTGAGTTATCCACAAACTCTCTCAATACAGCGAATGATATAAATTTGTGTCCTGAATCAATTATCCAATAAACTTAACTGAAGACCTGCCATTACAATCCTAACTCAGCCATTTATTAGCTGTGTGATATTGAACGTGTTCCTAACATCTCATTATTGAATGTCTCGTATCTGTCAGTTCATAGCAGGAAGGTTACAGTGGTAAACAAGAACAGAAGGATCCTCGTGATTATGTAGCTCACATTCCTATGGAGAGCAATAAACAACGGCAACAACAAAATCTTACAATGAAATAATTTCAGAGAATTATAAATTCTGTAAATAAAAATAGTACTGTGGTAGAGCATGGCTGGTGATGTGAAAAGGATACTTTATTATCTAATTAACTGCTTTAATTAATATTCTCCTGTAGCATTGTATCAGTTGTAACAAAGTGTGGATAAGCACCAAGGTATTTCTAGAAGGATCAATATTCCCCCAATAGACATTCCAGATGTGTAAAATATCTGAGTAGCAAAAAAATATGGCTCATTCCTGATTTCACACTCTTTCCATTTCAATTTATCTCCGATAATTAAATTGATTTTAAAAAAAACTTCAAAAATGACTTGATATTAATATAAGCAGTAGAAACTCTTTTATCACAAATGTTCCTATATCATCTTTTCTTACCACCGAATAGTATTCCATTGTGTATATATACCATGGATGGATCTTGAGAGTGTAATGCTGAGCGAAATAAGTCAGACAGAAAAAGCAGAGAACCATGTGAGTTCACTGATATGTGGTATATAAACCATAAACAACAAAAGAACAAGAAAAACAAATGAGAAACAGAAACTCATAGACACAGACAATAGTTTAGTGGTTACCAGAGGGTAAGGGGGGAGGGGGGTGGGAGATGAGGGTAAGGGAGATCAAATATATGGTGATGGAAGGAGTATTGACTCTGGGTGGTGAACACACAATGGGATTTATAGATGATGTGATACATAATTGTACACCTGAAATCTATGTAATTTTCCTAACAATTGTCACCCCAATAAATTTAAAAAATAAATAAAAAAAAAATAGAAATGCTTTTATAAATGGCATCAAGCACCCCAAATGGTCTTTGGGATAGTCTCTTTGCAAACGGCTCCAATACTGTTTTAGTCACCAACCCAAAAGCTTCTTTCAATATATTATTACTCTTGTAATGAAGCTATAAGAAAGACTATGGAATAAAATTCACCATGTATGGAATTTTTTTTTTAATGTCTGAAGAAATAAACTTTAGCATTTGCACCAATCATATTAGAAAATGTGAATAAATTATATTAACTCATCTTTATGTAGATAAGAATGAACTGAGGGTAATATCATAACTCTGTTTGTGGACGTAGAAAATGGTATAGGCCTTTCAAAAATGGCTTAACAACACAATGTAAATAAAAGTAAACTCTAGATCATGGTATTCTTTTCAGGTTTAGATAATCCATGTAAAATATCAGTGCCTCACACATAGTAAGTGTGGAACAACACATTAGCCATTATTTTTATTAAAACATATTATTTTTGTTAAAATTTATTTTAGGTGACAATTTTTAGTTTTTGTTTTCTACATTAAAAATTCCATATTATGGACGTATATATCATATATAAATAAGTAATGATAACAACAAAAACATACACTTGTCATAGTAACTTCTATCTCAGCCAAAAAAAAAAAAAAAACTTCCTTAGAGAAATGTCTTTTTTATCAGTCCTAAATCTCTTTGTTATCTTTCTGCTCTATAAAACAAAATATGTGGTATAATTAATTTCACCTCTTTAGACTAGTTTATATTATCTCTAAGGCCCTGGTTATATATAGTTAACTTATGACTCAAACAGTAAAACTATTGGAAAGAAGCATTCTTAAAATATCAGAATATTTTTCATATATAAGTGATCCAATATCACTTATTTTGTTACACAAAAAACAAAATGCAGTAATGGGATGGTATCAGGGTGACTGAGCGGAGACCTTTATAATGGTATAGATTTGTGAAATGTTTGACGTGTGCCACAGGGATAGCTTATTCCTGGATGGGAGAAGCACTTCCTATTCTCTATTTAAACATGACTCAAAGTAAAATTGGAGGAGAGCTTACGCAAGATCAAGGACTTGTTTGTGACTATGTAGTAACTTTACAGTTAATTGCACCAAATGGCAAGGGGCACTTTAACTCTCAATGGTTATTGACCATCATATGTAGTTAGAAATAAAATGTTTTATCTACAATGAGATACTATTCCTATAAAAATGATGGTGGAAAATGCTATCTCCACGGCTAATGTTGGACAATCCTTTTGATATTACTTACAAGAGATAATCACTTTGAAGATACATGGATGTTTCCATGTGTTGATATGTCCTATTATTCAATTTCTTGTGTTCAGGACTAAATTATGCTAAACCCTGAGGTTTCAGATTAATATCTAACTCCTGCACCTGGGAAATCTTTCTGTTCCTAGGAAAAGCAGATCAAGTACAAAACAGTGTAATGATGATTCATTTAAAGAGTGTATCTCACCCAGTAATTGGATAAAATATAATCACAATTGACTAGCTCAAACAATGATGAAAATTTTTCAGTAACCTGGTATTAGAAATAAGTCTCACAGGACAAAGAAGAACTTACGTGGAAAAAGCAGAATGGAGTGTTTGTAGATGGGGCTAGAAGTGAGAACAATGGCAGAGATTTTCGGGGGTGGAGATCAAATGAGTAAAGCCACATAGCCGATACAGGGAACCTCAAAAAGATGCCAAAAAGTTGATGAAAACTCTATACATATAAATGCGCTTTGGTCAATATGCAATGAAGCAATGACACTGAAATTTTTGGCCTACTTAACATTTACTGTTGGGCAGGGAGAGGAAGAAACTTTTGTTACTTTCAACTTTTTTTTCATCTGGTCTAATAATTAAATCCACACGGAACATATTAACAAGAGAAAAATAACCAAATGCAATTACTTATGTATGCATGGTAACACCACATGTATGAGCGAGTCAGAGACCACACATATATGAGAGGTTCAGGGACAGAATGTGAAAATGAGGTTTATATGTCATTCTGAGCTAAGGATGAAGTGATGTCCCTTGGGGATTCAAAAGTTCATTGTATGACAGTAAGAACAGAAGATGTTTAGTTATTAGAAGTTTGCCCTGCTCTACAGATAGGTCATAAAAAGTTATTTCTGTTGATAACACTTATTATGGACAAGGACTCTAATTTAAATTCTTTAAGGCAGAGGTAAACTTTTCTCATGAGCCT
This sequence comes from Rhinolophus sinicus, assembly GCF_057876585.1. Taxonomy (NCBI): domain Eukaryota; kingdom Metazoa; phylum Chordata; class Mammalia; order Chiroptera; family Rhinolophidae; genus Rhinolophus; species Rhinolophus sinicus. Next base: position 158,906,899 of record NC_142516.1, read on the forward strand.
ATAGCAGGGGTGTCCAAACTGCGGCCCGCGATCTATTTTTTATTGGCTCGCAGCAAATTCCAAAAATATATTTAGTTTACTTAAATAAACCAGGTGAGGCAATATGAACTTCACCTAGAGTGAGTGGCCCAGCTGTTTGTGTATTTTACCACATATGGCTCTTGGGGAAAAACGTTGAAAAAGTTTGGACACCCCTGGCCTATAGGGTCTTGATTGCCTTAAATTCAAAATAATCCACATGTTAAAATGCCACATTTTGGGAGGCCCATTTTGAACCCCTGCACTATCAAAGATGAATAACTTTTGCACAAAAATCCTTTTCCAAAGATTAAAATTAATACTTCTGGAATATCAACAAATAACTCAGTTTTTTTTAAACACTAAACACCCAAACAAACCCCATATGCTTGAGATTCTTCTCCAAAAATGAATATAAAAGTAATCAGTGAAATGCTTAATAATGAAAGTGAAGAGCATAGAAGGTTAAAACAATGCAGTAAAGGCAATTAGTTTTGACATGGCCACCTTATATGTTGGCACTAAAAGCAAAGAACACATTTCCAATAACTTTCGGTTGTTTTGATTTGGATATACAATTAAATAGAAACTGCATGTTACTAGGAAAAAAATTTAGATGTTTGATGAGGATTTTGAGTATTGCTTTTAATCTTTCTTTTGATCATTTATAGTTGCTGTTTTGCTCTCAACATTTTTATTAGTCTAGGAAATACTGAGGTCTGAACCCTGTACTGTAATTAGGCAGTTTGCATGGACGGCGAGCTCCATAATTGGCCTCCCGGCAGTACTTTTGTTATTTAAACAATATGGCTAAAATAATATGCATGATGAAAATGCTGGCCTTAATCTTTTGGCAGCCTGTGATGTTTTCAAATCTTTCAAAATAATAAAAAACAAACCTTGGACTATGCCAGAGCAAATGCCTAATTATATAGTGCCCATATTTTATTTTTCCCTCCATGAATTTTGTTACTAAATTCAGAACTCCATTTTACAGTATTGATACACAAAACAATGGTCTACATGATTTGCATTCTGACTAAAACCATATGTGCATTGTTAGAGGCACTACATCCCTTTCCCCCACCCCCTCCACAAATCCTTACAACAGGGAATATTTAATTCAGAAAGCAAGACAAGTGTTTTTTTCCTAGGGTCACCTCCTAAGGAATTCTAATAATATACACTTTTAAGTAACATTCATGTATTTATGATATGATAGATAGTATAGAGACGGTTTCTTTTGGGGAAAAAAAAAATCCCATTCATATTAATGGCTCGTATACAATACACTAAATATACAATTTTAAAATTATGAATTGACAAACACTTTAACTCTACACTCTTCCCCTTACTTATGCATAGTGGAAAAAAAGAATATTTCTTTTTCTTTTATTTTAGAGAAGTGGATAAAATATCTGGTTAGGCCTTGCTTTCTTAATTTGGCTATGTTCATTTGGTTTGGTTAGCATTATCCTCAAATAACAATATAAAAAGCATAGGGGTTCCATCAAAAGGGTCAATATCAGTTTTGTGTGTCTAATTGTGCTATGTATTTGTAAGTTTTAACTGTAGCCTTGTCGCATCCTGTGCGATGAGAGTTGTGGGGGGCCAGGAGGGTGGCACAGGGTTAAGAAAAGAGAGTAGCCATGAATAGAGTTTAAGTGCGGAGGCCAAGGGACCTCCAATCTCAAGGATTGGAAGCCCCAAATCAGACCTCACATCAGCTTTTATTAGTTCTGTGGGGAAGTAAAGGAGATAAAGCTTGTCAATCTCAAGATCTGTGAATCCTATACATCATAATAGGAAACCTATTCAAGTCAATCACCCTTGCCTACAGACAGCAGGACCATGAATCTCAACTTTCCCAAGGGACAAAAACCTATGAATAGATGGAGAGCACCTCATTGAATCACTTCCTTTGCAGATTTTGGGAAGGAATGTAGCCACAGAGGCTGAGGCTTTCCTTAGCCTGAGGAAGGTGAGGAGCTGTGCCCACCTCTGTGAACCCTGTGGGTTCTCCTATTGGGCCCCATGCGACTGCGCCTGGCTTGACTTGTTCCTCCTGTGAGGAATCTTACTCGTCACTGACACTCCAGTCATCTTCCTGGGACCAAACATGGAGGCAGAAGATGCAAACATAAAGGTTTAGCAAAATCCCTGAAAGGATCCATCTTACAGACTCTCCTTTCTTTGGGGGCAGGTTCAAGGAAACAAACGGTTAAGCTGCTGCATGGTGACACAACTATTTTAATATCACATCCAGAAATTAAGAAAGAACTTGTTTGTTGAACCAAGCTAGAGGACATTATGCAAAGAGAAAAAACCCAGACAAGAAAGAAAAAAAAAATTCGTATCTCACTTATATATGTAATCTTAAAAAGTCAAATATATAGAAGCAGAGGGCAGAGTGGTGGGTCCAAGGACTAGGGAGGTAGGAACAATGGAAAGATGCTGGGCAAAAAATATGATGTTGCCATTATGTAGGATGAGTATGTCTGAATAGCTAATGTACAGTTAATAATACAAGACTGAATATTGGAAATACTTCACCCAGAGTCAGTTCTCTTTCCATCATCATATATTTGACCTCCTTTACCTTCTTCTACCTCTCCCTCTTGGTCCTCAACTTTTTCTGACTTATTTTGCTTAGCATGATAACTTCAAGATCCATCCATGTTATCACAAATGGCAGTATTTCATCTTTTCTCATGGCTGAGTAATATTCCATTGTATATATGTGCCACATCTTTTTTATCCTATAATCTATCAAAGGACACTTTGATTGATTCCATGCCTTGGCCACTGTAAATAACACTTCAATGAACATAGGCTTACATATATCATTACAGATAAATGTTTTCAGATTTTTTTTTTTCCCATAGAGAGCAGGAAGAGGGATTTCTGGGTCATACAGTAATACACCATACAATCCAAAATTTTAAAATAGATCAATGCTTTGAGATTAAGCGGGAAACATTACAAATGAAATGTATCATCACAAGAACATCATTTCAGTATTATATGAGAAATAAATGCAACCATGAGTTGCTTAATCAAAGGTAAATTTGCTTGCCATAACAAAGACAGTGTAATTGCAAATGTTGGATAAGTTAGATAAACAAATATTTTTGTGTGTTTCAATAAATTCTTTAATTATAATTTTTTAATGGAAGAAAAAAATTAGCCCAGATCTTTCCCCGCATTTGTATTGTGAATAGGTTACTTGATTGTCTGAGAATATGATTTTGGAAAATACTTCTTAAAGAGAACTCTTGACAACTGTCAAGACAAGGATTCATCAGATGATCTGCAGCCTTATATTAATACTTTACACATGATTTTTTACTTTAGTTTACTAAAAGAGTTAATAATGCACTTCAGATATTTAATATACAACAGATCATACTCAATCAGCTGTTCCCTCCAAAAGAGGCATTTCTTTAAATTCTAAAATTGAAAGTTTGCTTTTTTGTAATTAATATTACAAAAAGAAATACATCTGTGGTTTGTCCATTGAATCTATTGCCTCTCCAAGGTGGTCCATAAAGTTAAAAATGAGCAAACAGAAAAACAAGCAGAAAACTTGAGAACTCTTGCTTTGTGTTACAGGAATATGAGAAAACTAAAGTTACAATTTTTAAAATCATTTCTACAGAAGTCAAGGCAAAACATGGCACTCATTATGCATCCCTGCCAAATGTTTTATGTTTCTACATATTTATGAGTAAATGACGCAGGAGCAGCCATGGCAGTATGTCATTTAGTTCTCTGTAAGAAATTGCTAATAAACAATGAGGACTGCATGTATCTAACAGTTACTCAGCTGCAGTGCGTTCGGGATTTGCCAATGCATTTGATAAGAGGCCAAGCTTTTCTGACATACTCCCAGTTTATGACTGACCATTTCTGCTCAACTTGTGATTTCTCCATAGGCAAACTTTGCATCTGTGTCCCACTTGGTCTGAGCAACATTTTCACAGTGCTGAGTTATAGTGTGATGCTCATCTGCTCAGCTAGCCAATTGTCCTTCCTTATTCCTTGCAAAGATGTCAGACTTGCATAATTTATGAAGACTTTCCCTGCTTACTTCTCTCTCTCTCCTTTTATATATATATATTTTTTCCCCATAGGCATTTCTCCCTAATAAATCTGCTGCACTTCAGGTTTTCTTAGCATGTGCTTTCTAGATTCAGACCCTGTGATGAAGAAAGATGCATAATTCTGACCAAATTAATAAAGTGATTATTGTTATTATTTTAGTCTCATAGTTCTCACTAAATAAAAAAATGTAGCTGTACGAAAATTTATAATTTTTCTAAATCATTTTCTGCCAAAAATATACTTTTATACTTTGGAACACTAGAAATGTTTTTTATTCTATTATATTTAAAAGCCTGTCATTTGATATTAACATTGTTTTTAAACTAAACCTTACTTAATTTTGAAAAGTAGTCACCTTCCCATGGGTTTGTATAAAACACTATGTGCATGATGCATCTCTATTTCTCCATCCGCAAAGGCAGTGACTGGGCTGGCAGAAATCATCTGGGGCAGAAGGTTAGATATGTGGAATTTAATTTCTTGAATCTAATATTGGTTTAGCACAAAGACCAAGGCTCCCTTAACAGGAGATAACTGAGGCATACTTACAAGTTTGAGATTCCTCAGCAATCACAGTTTTTTTAATATATTTGAAATCTTGTTTTCAAGTTATAACAATGTATTCCCAATTTTGTTTCAAAATTGCATTTGTCAGGGTTCTCCTTTGTAGCTTGCCAAGCTACATGATTTTTGCCAATCCAATAGGTGTGAAATGGAATTCTAGTGTTTCAATTAGTGGATGTCTTATAATGACAAACAAGATCTTGACAATTAGGTTGGTGAACTCATCCTAGAAAAAATGCTACATACCTCATTGCTGAATATTAATATGGTCACCTTCAAAGTACTCCCCTTGGGAGGCTGTATACAGATGCCAGCGCCTAGTCCATGCTCCAAAGCAATTTTGGAACTCTTTACCTGGAATGGCCATCAGAGCTGTTGTAGTACTAACCTTGATGTCTTGAATGTCAGCAAAATATCTTACTTTCAACATTTCCTTTATGTTCGGGTAAAAAAAGAAGTCATTGGGGGCCAGATCAGGTGAGTAGTAGGGAGGCTGTTCCAATACAATTATTTGTTTACTGGCTAAGAACTCCCTCACAGTCAATGCCTTGTGAGCTGGTGCATTGTCGTGATGCAAGAGCTATGAATTGTTGGCGAAAAGTTCAGGTCCTCTAACTTTTTCACGCAGCCTTTTCAGCACTTCCAAATAGCAAACTTGGTTAACTGTCCAGTTGGTACAAATTCATAATGAATAATCCACCTGATGTAAAAAAAAAAAGGTTAGCAACATGGTTGCAACAAGTTCGTGAACTTAAATAATGTCAGACTCTTACATAGGCTTGTGTGTGTATACAGAGGGTGCCAAAAATGAATATACATTTTAAGTAAGGAAAAAACTATATTAAAATTATAATACACAATATATACTAACAACAAAAAATGAATACAAGTAACATTTGACTTCTGCGATTACAAGAGGTGCTCAAAGTGGTTACTGTCAGCATAATTTTAATACAATTTTTTTCCTTTCTTAAAATGTGTATACATTCTTTTGGCACCTTATGTATGTATGTGTGTGTGTATATATATATACACACACATATACACACATGTATATATGCATGCATAGACATATATATCATACATTACATATATGTGTTTGTAGGTATTTGTGTATATACATATGTACATATATATGATGAAACATCAACTTTTATGAGTGTGAGAACATAGGAAATTATGCTGATAACAATTATAATAAATGTAAAAAATGTAATTTAACAAATTCATAATTTTTCAGATTACCTTAACAAAGTTTCTGATGTAAGTGAAGCCTTAAGGTATTTTAGGTAAAATTAGTAATATTAAAAATCAAAATTTAGAAAAATATGATTCGTGCTTAATACTATTTCATAAAAAATAATTCTACAGTTTAATTACATTATTACACCTATCAGTATTTAATTAATTTGTCCATTTAAAATCATTCAAAAATTCCTGTTAAATCCTGGTAATTGAGGGTAAAAGGAAAAATGTATAGAAGATGACTTGTTTTCTTAGGAGTGCTTACAATTAGTTTTGTCAGTTAAAATACCCGATAGTTTAAGAAAGTATATGATTAAGTAAAAATATGTATATTATAAACATTAATTTGGATAGAAATTTCAAGAAAATAAATAAATCCCTGGCTAAAATTATCAGAAAATATCCTCTAAAGGACACAGAATTTGAGTCTCTGACCTTGGGTATCTTAATATCTATTTCCATGAATTTTGTTACCAGTCTCATGTTACTCTGTTCAGATTTCTAATTTACATATAGTATACTTTTACTATGCTCATTTATTTATTTATAGGCTTTGCTCCTATGTAAAGGGTGAGCTCTTTGTTCTAGGGACCATATGAAACCAAACTGTAAACTAGGTAAGAAATTTAGGGAATATCTCCATATTTCAATATTTGTGATTTCTGATTATTCTTTCCTACCAAAGTGATCATTGAAACAATTAATAATTGGAGGAAAATGTCAGTGCTGGTTGCCTCATTTCACTTTTCCTTCAACAGCTGGAAAACACCTGAAATGCAAATAGCTTTGTACTGTCTTGCATAATTACTTTCATTCAAATATTTGACTGAGAAAAATTCACAGCAAAAGAGGGAAGCATTATTTTGATTACTTCTGTCTACCATGAGAAAATCTCCAGGGCAGTGATATTTGCATATTCATATTTCAAAGTAGTGTCTCTAGTTAACTTGGGCTTATTTAACATTACATCATTTATAAATGATCTGCTGGCTGCATAAAACTATTGTTACCCGGTTGCTGAAAATTTATGATACTGTTCTTTACAAAATAAAATTTTATATTTTAAGTATAAAATCATGTTTATAATGTCATCCCATTCAAGTTCAAAATCATATTATGCTGATGTTTTAATTTCGTTGCAAGTATATTAACTTGTCAGCAATAGTAATTATTATAAGATATGCCAGGAATTTGAAAATATCATGTATCTAAATTTAGTTCAGAATCACCAATTATTAATGTGGTTCACTTAAAAACTAAATATACCACTAGATGCTGTAAATAAACATTTAACCAGGAAATTGAATTTTTCATGATATCTTCAAGGACTAAGGATATTCATCAAGGATATTAAGTTTAAAATGACATATAAATGTCAATTAGTTTCCCATGTTATGTGCCAAAGAAAAAAGGAGAATCACTAGGGAAATTCCTAAACACACCTGTTGGATTACCTCTATAATCGCTATAAGAAATAACTGCAAGAATCAAGACAATTCATCCCCTAAGGCTGCGTCCCTAAAATTATGGCATTTTACCATTTTATTAGCTGTTTCACAGATGAACATTTTCACAACAGTGTTTTCTAAAGTGTGAGCAAGTCTCTAAAAATAACTATGTATAATTAAGTTAAAGACCAATTATATATTTACCAGTGATTACCGATTAACTAACATGGCTAAAATATTTCAGATTCTTTATATGTCTGTCTCTTTTCCTTCTCATTTCTGATTTATATGTTACCACCTCTTGACTGTCCAACCCGGTCCAAACTATTTTGCTTATGAGTATGTGTCATGGGCTGGCAGATGAATTTTTATGAAAGTAACCCAGAAATCTCTAAGTTTCATTTGAAATTGCACTCCTAAAATGAAAACGAAAACAAAAACCTTATTAAAGAAGTTATCGTTAGGTAAGAAAATTAGGGATGACTTGATATTTTTCTCCTGTACATTTTTCCAGATTTCCCTAAACTTCTATAGCAGACGTGGGAATTTTGTAATTTAAAAAGTCTATTAATATTTTAAAAAATATCCCTGGGACACTTTATCTATAATTTTTCTCAGATTCCTTTGATTTTTGTAACTCACTTTCTAAGTTTTTTGTATTTTCAATTGCAACCTCCTACTCCTATAATTCTTCAAATGTTGTACAACCATCCCATTTGTTATCCAGCGATATATTTTCCCTATAAGTGTGATTATCGCAGTTCTTAGAATATTGATTTATCCGTTCATGAGGACATCATATGTCCTACTGCTGGAAATAATTATCATAAATTACCTTGAGGGGCTAGGATTCCACATATCCAGAGATCAGTGCTGCCTCCCTTCACTTTACCTTCACCTCTAGAGGGATGAGAGCTCACATACATAATGTACTTGAATTAGATCTAACCTGCTATTTACCCAGTGATTTACTAACGCACATACTTGAACCAATACTCATTTGTAATGAAGCTATCAAACTTCATAATCCAACTTGCAGCTAAATTTTTAACTGATCCTGCTGGGCAGTCACAGTTCTGTGTTGCCCAGCCAAAGTATAAGCTGCTACCTGTTAGCTACACACTGAATTCCGTTGTCTAGACCCCTCACTAGCCGAACACCTGGCTTAGTGTCATCAATTGGTAGCATGGGTAGCATGAAGGATGAATCTTACCTTAATTTGGTTTTGCTAAAATATTCTGAATTGATAAAATAAATTTCAGAATAATACTTACAAATTTTTCCAAATATCTATGTAAAATTGAAATTACAAAATGCCAATAAAAATGAAGCATACAAACAAGTTGGGTGTTGTGTTCTATTTATGTTACATTGCAATAAACAGAGCACCATATGCAACAATTTGGGTCAATCTAACTCCTATATTAATGATCCATTACAAAATATAGAGATGATGCATTACAGAATTGTATCCTTGACCTATGTAATTTTACTAATCATTGAAACTCCAATAAAATTTAATTAAAAAAAAAACAAAAAACTTCACGCTGGGTTTATTTCAATATACTATTACAGAATGCTATGTTGTGGTATTTTTTATTGATTAAAAATTTTAAATGTATCATATGGAAGGAATAATTTATCCACGTAAAGTTTTTAACTGTCTTATATCATGAATATCAGCTATTTTTTCTGAATATAAACATTTTGGTGATTAAAATGCGTATTTTTTAGAAACAATTTATTATGACAATAGAGAGTAAATGTGTATCTTAATATTGTTATTTCTTTCTTATTTTTCAAAATAAGAGGATGGCAAGGTTATAGTGTTACCCTCCAATATTTTTTCTTAAAATTTTATTGTTTTATATAGCAAAAGTCTGTCAAACACCAACAGACAAGTATTATCCATTCCCATTTAGTATTTACAAAAAAGAATAGAGATATACCTAATTAAAATCATGAGTAAAACTCAATAATTCATATTTTATTTTGTAATATATTAGAGGCACATGCATATGTTCACTATAAACCATAGAACCCAGTGATAGTCTATTGGTTACCAAGAGAAGGCTTAAAAATCATAAAGATGGAAATTTCTCCACCAGGAAGATAGAGTAGTTCTATTTTCCTGATTACTCTTGCAAAGTACAATTATGACATAAAACAATTACCAATAAATCCACAGTACAGTTGTATCTTGCCTTGATCAATGTCAATATCAAGGCTGTGATAATGTACTACAGTTTTATAAGATATCACCATTGGGGGAAAGCGGGTAAATGATACAAAAGATCTCTCTGTATTATTTATTGTGTATGGACAAATACAAATCAATAGAAGAGGCTTTATTCTCCCTGTTGATAATCTTCCAACTTCTGTGGGAAAGTGGGAAACTAACTTGGAGGGCTCCTTGCTCCAGTGGCAAAACTACCTCCTGTCATGAAGGTAAGAAAGTTTGTTTTTCCCCAGATAAAGCCAATTGACTAATAAAGATGACCACATCAACTACCAACTGAATTTAGGATGAACTATGTGTGACGAAGTGATGTCAAGATCTCTTACTTGAGGACTAGTTATTGTTTATCTTCAAAATAATGTATGTAATGGGTTGTATCTGCTTGATACATAAAAGGGTGAGACTTCTTTCTGTCTTTATAATCTCTTAGTTGATTGCATGTGATACATATTATATTCTGGTTTAATGCTGATACAATATTAAAATATTGCATATTTTCCCCCTTTCATTCTTTACTGCTTTTGTAGAGAGGTTTTCTGGGTTCAGAGAAGATATTATTTTTTAAATATATGTCCTCCAATGTACAACTGCATATGATTCTACAATTTTCCAAAAATAAAACTTTTAATTAAAATCAAAACGATGGTTTTTAAAAACAAAACTGCATTAAGTAGTTAGAAAATAAACTAAAAACATTAAGTATATTAATCATGAAAGAAAAGAAGAATATCAATTTTATCAGCCTTAGTTTAAGATATGGCATTAGGTAAGTGTGATATTCAGATTTGTGAACTAATTTTCTTACTAGGTGTTTGATCCAATGGCCTTAGTTTTTCATTGTTGACCTATTCCTTTTGTCTGATGTCTGTTAAATAGTAAGGAGAAGAGAGGATAATGAGAGTATATTCTGATATCTGTTGATTATTAGTAATGGAAGAAGTATGACTATTTGAAGTAAAGCCAATACTCCAAAGATAACTAATCAAATTTTCTATGATTCTCACTGTTGAAGTGTATATTTAGTTCATTAAATAGAACACATGTTACATAAACTGTGATATTTGATATGGGTTAAAAGCACATTTTTTTTATAAAATATATTTTTCTCAACTATAATTTTTAAAATTAGATTCAGGTAATATTGTTATTCCAACTTGTCCCAATATCAGCTGAGTTTCTGTAGTGCTAAAAATAGACAAACAGTGATAACATTTGATGTGATAGATATGCTAACATACAGCTGCTGGAAATCAGCCAGTATCTGTTTATCTTTAGAATTCTGGTTCGGTAAAAACAAAACAAAAAAGATTGCATATTATAAATCTAAACCATTGTTGATTTGATTTTCTGTAGCGAAAAACATTGATGAAAATGTATTTTTCCAACTAATATATGATGAGGCCGTATATTAAGTTCACAAACTTGTTGCAACAATGTCGCTAACCTTTCCTTGATATCAGAGGAATTACTTATTATGAATTTGTACCAAATTGCAAAAGTTAACTAAGTTTACTCTTTGGAAGTGTTGAAAAGTCTGTGTGAAAAGTTAGATGACCTGAACTTTTCACCAACAATTCATGTCTCTTGCATCATGACAATGCACCAGCTCACACGGCACTGTCTGTGAGGGAGTTTTTAGCCAGTAAACAAATAACTGTATTGGAACATCCTCCCTACTCACCTGATCTGGCCTCCGGTGACTTCTTTCTTTACCTGAAGATAAAGGAAATATTGAAAAGAAGACATTTTGATGACATACAGGACATCAAGCATAATATGATGACAGTTCTGATGGCCATTCCAGAAAAAGAGTTCCAAAATTGCTTTGAATGGTAGACTAGGCGCTGGCATCAGTGCACAGCTTTCCAAGGGGAGTACTTCGCAGGTGACTGTAGTGATATTCTGCAATGTGGTATATAGCACTTTTTCTAGCATGAGTTTGAGAACTTAGTTGTCAGATCTAGTGTGTGTGTGTGTGTGTGTGTGTGTGTGTGTGTGTGTGTGTGTGTTGTGTATAGAGAAAGAGAGAGAAAGCAATGGATTTAAGTAGCTTTTTTTGTGTGTGTTTTGCTAACATTGTTTTCTACTCTTCTTATTTGAGTAGTGGAATCCTCCTTTTTGGAAACACTATCCTCATGGGGCTACGGAATATGCAATTCTTGCCTCTCTCCTCTAGCCTTTGCCGTAAAAACATGAAATCATCATGAACAATAAATAGTTCATGATTATATGACTGGAGCTGAGACAATCCCATGAGTTTGCTTCTAATTGTACTTCCTCTGGGAGGATATCTCCTTATCCATTACGGACCTATCTTAACGGGAGGTAGAACAAGATTTTTCTTTAGAACAGGTGTAACTTTATGCATCCCCAGTCCTATAGCCACAGTAATGGGGACCGTTTGTTTTTCTTAAAAAACTTAAAAATCACTGGGCCTTCATTACTGGTTTAGGGTTTTAACTAACCGAAGGTAACTGCTTGTATTTATAACTCCTGGGCACTTTATAGGGTAGTAACCAACATAAGAAATTTCTTACATCTACATATTAAAAAACAAAACAAAACTGGAGCACATCCTTGTGGTTTATATCTCTGACCGATAGCCATTGAGGCTCAGTCCTCCCTTGTACTTCTAATCTTTCAATGGCTTCCATGTTTGTTTTTGGTGATTTTAAAGTAGAGCTAATTTTCCCGATGATGCAATGATGCAGTTATAGTCAATGGACTTACACTTTACAATAGAGTTTATATGTTGCTTCTTTCAGAGAGAAGCAAACAGTTTCATAAGTGTTCTCAGATGACAACATTTATTTATTACCCTGAAAATGTTTGAGTCCCAAATTTACCTTTAGATTTTGTTTTCAGTTTTTTTTATAATTTTTTAAATTAAAATTTATTGGGGTGACAATGGATAGTAAAATTACATGTTTCAAGAGTACAATTCTGTAATACATCATCTATATATCACATTCTGTGTTCACTGCCTAGAGTCAGTTCTTCTTCTGTCACTATATACTTGACCCCCTTTAACCTCTTCTATATCCCCCCCCCTTTACTCTCTGGTAACCAGAAAACTATTTTCTGTGCCTATGAGTTTCTGTTTCTTTGTCTTGGTCCTTTGTTGCTTTCAGTTTTATGTCCCACATATCAGTGAAGTGACATGGTTCTCAACTTTTTCTGTCTGACTTATTTTGCTTAGCATAATAATCTCAAGATCCATCCATGTTGTTGCAAATCCAATTAAAAAATGGACCTGAAGAGAAATTTCTCCAAAAAGGACATACAGATGGCTAATAGACATATGAAAAGATTCTAAACATCACTAATCATCAGAGAAATGTAAATAAAAAACACATGAGATATCACCTCACATCGGTTGGAATGGCTATTGTCAACAACACAAATAATAACAAATGGTGGAGAGGCTGTGGAGAAAAAGGAACCCTCATACACTGTTGGTGGGGAAGCAGACTGATGTAGCCACCATGGAAGGCAGTGTAGAGGTTCCTCAAAAATTTAAGAATAGAATTACCATATGACCCAGCAATCCCACTCCTGGGTATCTACTCAAAAAATCTGAAAACATTTATCTGTAAAGATATATGTGCTCCAATGTTCATTACAGCTTTATTTACAGTGGTAAAGATATGGAAATAACCAAAGTGTCCTTCGATAGATGATTGGATGAAATCTATCTTTAGATTCTTGAGGGCAGTTGTCACACAGAGCTTCAATTTAAAACAGATTACTTAATTTTTAATCTTTCAACAATGCACATTGTTCTGTGTATATTAGCTGTTCTGGCATGCTGGCTATGAAAGATAATGATCTCTCACAACAAAATTATATGCTTTATTATTTTTCTTCAGATAGACCAGTGTGAATGTAATTTTTCCCTCACACTTGCCTGAACTTACTGAAGCTCCCTAGCTGTCTATAGCCAATAAAATTTAGCATCTTCACTTTTTTTCTTTCTTTCTTTTTTTTTTTTCTTAATGTAGAGGTCCACATTTGGTAGGTATGTAGTCCAAATTGTAAAGCACGAGTAATTAATAGTTTAATCAGCTGATTTGCAAAAATTGCATGTTCTCAGCAAAGGGTAGTATAACCCTTACAATCCACCCTAATTTGATTCATCCAATTCCACAATTTATAATGTAGCAATTGAAAATTTCACCCCTAACAGAAGGTTTTATATTAGTGAATGTTTTAAACTATCTATTTTTTTAAAGGAAACTCATTGGTTATTTGACAAGAACGGCATAGGTTGATTTTTAGGTATCGCTGTAGCTAGAGCTTACAGACAACGGCACCAAGGTTTGGTTTGTATTTTCTATTTCCCTTCTCTGCTTGCTTTTACTTCTCTCCTCATTTTGCTTTCACTCTGTTAGGATGCAGACTCGGCATTGTCAATAAAACAGTCATAGTCTTATAATTTCAATTTTAAAAAAGATAGTTGCATTCCCATCTTAACAAGGACAATGCCAGAAAATACTCCCTTTGGCCTTGATCAGATCCTATCCCCACTGATTAGATTACATATTCACTATTTAAATCAATCACTGTGCCAAAAAGGATATGTTATATTTAGCCCCCTCTTAAGGCTCAGGAGGGAAGAAAACATGATAAGCTGCCCCATCAGGACACAGAATGAATATTGAGTCTCCGAAAAGACAGTGTTAGAAACATAAAGTAGATAAAGAAAGTACACAATGCAGAAATAACTGTACATACATAGATGCACAAATATATAAATAAAACAGGCCTTTATCTTTCATAGTCAGATAATGTGCAATTTCTGTATTTACCATCTTGATGCTCTTACATTTTTTGATGATATGTTAAGATTTATTAGCAAACTAGATCATAATACATACCTCAAGCACAGTGAGTGTATTATCACCACCTATCTTCTCTTATATATTCCCTGAGCACATCTGCTCATTGAATATGATCGCACATACACATGCTCTTCCTTTTGAAGTAAATTGCCCATGAGAATTACATCATATGAGTTTTGCAGCCATCTTGTCAAACATTCTAGGCATGGAAACCATGCAATGAGTACAGAAGGCAACACATGACAGAAAAAAAAAAAAAAAATCTACTCCTTTCTGTGAATTAAAATTAAAAAAAAAAAAAAAGGCGAAATGGCTAAATGTGAACCAGCAAACAAGAAACTACACCTCTCAATTTCTCTACACATCTTCCTTCTTCCATATACAAAACACACATTTTAATAATCAGCTTTCAGAAACCTCTAATTTAGAAATTGGAGGGGAGAACGCTTTGCTTTTGTTTGTTAAAACAAGAATACAGGTCAGTTAGCCAGTACATGATAATATGTGATTTATAGTTCATGAATATTCTTAAAATCATAAAAAATAAAATGCATGTGTCTAAACCTACATGAACAGCACACTGATTTATATACTACTTATATAAATAGTTACATCTTCTGTGGAAAGAGTAAAAATTGATATTGTATTACACTTAATAGTTTGTTGTTGTTTTTTTTAATTTAACAGGTCTTCATATTATTTACGGGGAATGACTCAATGAGGTTAAAAATTAGCATTAAAATAGTGTGATCATTTTGATACCAAAGATCAATTTTATCAAATCCAAAAATAGAAATGTCAGAATTAGGAAGATTAATGAAGATTCTCTTTGATATTTTCTGTAGAAAAGCAAAAAAGAACCCGCAAGCCTATACATATTTATAAACTCTTTACTTGAGACTGTTCCTGCATTGTTTAGGAAAATAACCTTGTGGATTATAAAATAACAACATTAAGTTTCAATGGAGAGGTTTTGTTTGATTAAATTAGAGATTTGCATAAACAGAGTAATCACCAAAAAGAGCAAAATGTCACAGCTGTAGGTACAATTCCTAGGAATAGATCATCTCTTTTAACTTGATCTAAGGAAGATATTTTGAATTATACTGGGGGGGGGAAATATATATATATATATATATATATATATATATATATATATATATATATATATATATATATAAACATTGTGTACAATTTCCATTCCCTTACTCTTCTCATCAAAATAAATCACATACACAATCAAATTTTGAGATGATAGCAAAAATAATTTGAAAGTGTTTATAACATTTGGTAACGAGATGCTTATGAAGAATCAGATAGTGAACCCAAGGACAATAAATACAGGATCTGTGTGAAATGTGTATAAAAGTGAACATTTGAACCCACAGACATATGGAGCCATCTGACTTTTTTCTTTCTTTCTTTCAGAATCCTTAATTGTGTAGTGACTACCAATTGATATCTTGGTTAAAATTATGCAAGAGGTTAAAACAAAACAAACAAAAAGCAACAAAAAAACACACAAAACTTCAGCTGCTTTCAAATTGTATTGCTTTAATGACTATGATATAAATCGTAAAAATATAAAATGTTTCTTTTTCATTGATGCTGCTTATGTAACTCTGTCTTGTCATGGACGAGTAAAACATAACATATAATCAAATGTTAACTATAATAGCAATCCCAAATATGCTTCTAGAATGTAAGGCACAGAAGTTAAAATCTTAGATTTCAAAAGCACATTTTTGCAAAAATTTCAAATATTTAGTTAAAATTTTTGATCATAAAAAGAAATTGAATGTGATAAATATAAACATGTGCTCATATGTTTAAACATTCTTGTAGATAGCTATTAAAATATGTAACTGTATGTGTGTGTGGGGGGGGTGTATTCAATGCTATTAATATAAACAGAGTATATAAATAATGTATATGATGATTCTAATTCTTAGAGCTCCAGAATTTACAGGTGATCCTCCTTGTCAGACAACAGCACCACTTTCCTCAGAAATTTATTTTTATTATCTCTAGAATTGTCACTCAATGTTTAAGTCTTCTTAAAGTCAGTTTATAGCTAACTTCATATGAATACCTCTATTTTCCTGGTAGCAAAAATAGCTCTCAAGATCAGAAATGGAAATATACAATTACCCAAAACTTAAATCCCTGAGTCAGCATTATATGTATTTAGTGAATCAGAAACTGTACATACACAGAAAGACACTTAGGAATAATAATTCAATGTTTCATAAATCTCTTTAGTGACCATTATGGTAGGCACAATAATTACGTCCTCTAAACATATGCATGTCCTAATCATGGTAACCTGTGTATATGTTCCCTACATGGCAACAAGACTCTGCAGTTATGATTAAGTTAAGGACCTGGGATTGGGAAAATTATCTTGAATAATTTGTAGTATTAAAGGTAGAGTAAAGGAGCCACAAGCCAAGAAGTGTGGATATTCTTTGGAAGGCTAATAAGGCAAGGGAATGAATTCTCCCCTAGAGATTCCAGAAACAATAGAGTCCTGCCTACGTTTTGATTTTAGCCCTATTAGACCTGCTGAACTTATGGCTTCTAGATCTGTGAGACAATAAATTTGGGCTATTTCACATCACTAAAATTATGATAACTTGTTATGGCAGCAGTAAGAAATTAATATATCACCAGCCCTGTGTCACTGGATAAACAAACCCTTACGAAGTGCTTCACTCCAGTCTACCACCTTTACCTACAAGATGTACAATCATGGTTATAATATATTGTTAGCACATGAGTTACATATGCAAAACCAAATATATATATATATATATATATATATATATATATATATATGCCATTGACTTTTATCTTTTTTAGAACTTCAAAAGACTTTGTCAAGAACATCAAAATGTAAATACATTCACTTTATCCTGTTTTCTATAATTATATCTGAATATGAATTAGCCAACTTCATGCAACCACATTTCTTAATGCTAAATTTAATTTGGTATCCCTGCCTATTTCAGCAAACTCAGTAATTTCTGATCCAGTCATTTCTTACTGCATTTTCTAGTTTTCAAATATGGCAGAAAAAATTATTAGTAAATGACATGCAATGCCAGAAAATATAAGAATACAATAAATCCTAATCTTATCTAATAGCTTTCTGGTCCTTTCAGCTCACCACTCATTTCTGCATTGTATGAAAAAATAAAATGTCCTAGTTTTCACTTTAAGACTATTGCATCTACTTTAGTCCTACCACAGAAAGTTCTTCTACAGAAAGTTCTACTCATGTGTCTATTTTAGCTCTGGAATATTGTTATGTCTATCAGTAAATAACACTGACTCAATACGAGAGACTTAAATAAAATTTAAAATAAAATAAAATAAAATAAAATAAAATAAAATAAATAAAATAAAATAAAATAAAATAAAATAAAATAAAATAAAATAAAATAAATAAAATAAAATAAAATAAAATAAAATAAATTATCTCCTTCACATAACAATCCAGAAGAAGAAAATCTAGGATTGTGTTTAATTGTATTCCACCAATCCTCATGGATATAGACTCTTTCATCCCAGCAATCCTGGAGAATGGTTTTAATTACCCTGTTCCAAAACAGTGGAACAAGATTCATGATCACATCCACATTCCAGACAGGAGGATAGAATAAGAACCAAAGAATAAAAGAGACAAAACTTGTGCATCAACTACATTTTATGGAATATTTCCAGAAATTCCGGCAAGGCACTTTAGCTATATTGCATTAATTAGAAGCCAGTCATATGGCCATACCTGGTAGAAAGGGGTTTTGGGAATCCTATCTCTACCCTTGATAAATATATCCAGCTAAAAGCTGGATTTCCATGACTATGGGAAAAGACAGGAACACATACTGGAAGAGGCTAGCAGACTTTAACACAGTATGCAGGAGGGAGAGAAGGGGAGAGAGGAGAGAGAGAGAGATTGACAGACACATAATCACATTTTATGCTCATAAAAATATTAGTTATTCAAATATACTGCATTCCTCATTTTATCAATGAACACTCAAGGATAAAGAGGTTGAAATATACGTTCAAAATTTCATAGCTAGGAGGTAATAGAGACAAATTTAAACCTATTCTTGCCTGAATAAATAATCTTTGTCTTTAAAAAATGTGCTATTATAACATTTTATAATAATTCAAGTAATTAAACTGACTCTACCTATTTCAGATTACATTTTATTAGTTATAGATTTGTTTTAAATTCTATTTGCAGAATATTTTAGTGTCTTTTGAATATTTAGATATAAGCATCTGAAAAAGTTAAAGGATTAGTGAAGCATATATATATATATATATATATATACATACATATATATATATATATATATACATATATACATATATACAGGTAGATATATACAATTTATGTGTATATATGTATATATATATGTATATAACTAAAAGCGATTAATACAAAGTTTATGAGAAATGTAAAAATGTGTGTGGAAAACTGATGACAATATGTAATTCAAATGATCACTGGGTTTCTCTGTGTATGACCACTATTACTAAGAAGATAATATATTCAATTTATCAAAAACCATAATGCTGTTTTTATTCTTATGAATGTACATTCAGTACATAATCTAATCCATCTACTTTGCAGTGAAAACAAACAAAAGTATTGGACAGACTTTTCCTCACCAAACATACAATCTATTACACGTATACATAAAATATCTTACCCAAAATAAATAATTTAACAGCTACATGATACTATGAAAATCAAGAACCTGGATAAGGCTTAGATATTATGATATTTTTTGTTTAAATAAGTAGAATGTTATTTAAACAATGGTGGGTCAAAGGATATTCCATGTTCGAGATGTGAATTTTAGCTTATCATGATCTGCAGTCCCTCTATGCATGTGATTGTAATCCCTTCGACTACAATTTTAATTTTTCAAGGACTCCCAAATAAGGTGTTGGATGGAAATAAGTATGGTGGGGTAAAGATGGAGGATTAGTAGTTTAAAAGTCACCTTCTCCAAATGTCTAATGTACTCCTACCTTCTTACCTGCTGAGAAGGACATCTGTTGATTATTAAAAGATATGTATATATCGGACATTGACCTTAACCTTAACTTTCTTAACTGTATTTCTATATTTTCACTTTACATTGCACCTATTTACATCTCAATTATTCACCAAGTAAAATTTTTACTACTTAAGAACTAATTAGTCTCTAATTTGCATCCAACAGTCAGAGGAATGAATGTCCCTGTATATACAAGATATTTAAAAATATTAATTGAACTATTTATTTATTCGACCATCTTATAATTTGTCTTATCTACCATGGCCCCCAAGAGACTGTATAAATGGTTTACATATACTACAGTCATCTGGGACACCACCTCTAAACAAAGCTAATGGTAACATCATTCTACAATGTAAGTCCCATCATAATAAGTCCCATCTTCTAGGAGTCAGCTACTCCATTAAGTACATATTGCATATACTAGTTAATACTCAGTACAAGATTGCACGTAAAGTAACTTGCTCAAGATTACATTAGCTAGTAAACAAAATTCTTTCTGATCTTATAATATATCCACTTTGCAATATTTGAAGCAGAGAATGTGATAATTGCAAACAAAATTTTCTTTTGGAAACGATATAATTTAGTTATATTAAATGCCTTATTAAAGAATAAAGTTGCATTGCAGCAAATAAGAATTTATTAACAATAAGTTATCTGTATTGTAATTATCACACATATACCAAAATCCATTCATACTAATTTTTCTCTTAAACAGGATTCAATACACATTTTGTACAGATGGAAAGCTATTAGACATAAAAGCTATAGATCCATAAAATGGCGAAGGCAGACTGTGTGTTACATTGAAACCAAGGAAAAATCGACACTGCTAGAGGCTTTTAGGAAATGATTGTCTGCATCTGTAGGCAGTTTAACTTTCTGCCAAGTTTTTTAACTTCTTTTGTTTACTAAGGGTACATTTTAAAGTTAAACATCTTGGAAACTGGCGCCAGAGTTTGTGACATTCTGCAGCACTTTGACATTCTTTTGGTTTCACAAAGAAACTGGTTATCTGCAATTTAGTAAACACTACGGCATGAAATCATATATTACTGGTTTATTTAATAATCTTGCTGTCAATTTTAAAAATACAGATTCTAAACCAGAAGCTTGCTGTTTCAGGGTTTCCATAAGTATCTAACAGCAAGTTGACACTGTGATAGAGAAGAACATTTTCTGGTGGTCTTCGCTAGCATATTTATTGGTTTCCTATTTGACGATAATGTGAAATTAATTTGGCAATGATAATGTCAAGAAACCAGAATATCATCATGTTCAATAATATTTTTTAAACTCTGATTTATTTCTTATTATTACAGGGCGATCATTTATTTCTTCTTTCACTCACCACATGTTCATTGAGTCCTTCCTATATTTCAACTGTTAGAAAATGCTCATTAAGAAGGTGACATAGAGGCTATCAAGTGGAATGAGACATGTAGGCACCGGGATTGGATGAAACAGCTCCTAGGAATGTGTAGACAGTGGTACTCACTTTGGTGGCATACCAATGATTTTTTCTGAATCTTTTGCAACTACACTACCAGGAGCACCTTCCAAGAGTTACTCTATAAACATCTCTCAGAATGGGGATCTAGCAGATTATTTGAAAAATTCTGCAGAGACAATGTTTCCAGTAAATGTTAAGGAACATTGTGTAGAGAAAAACAAGAAAAGAGAGGAGACTAGTTCTCTTCAAAACACCAGTATTTAAGTGGGTAACTATATGATGAGACATCAAAAGAGACTGTGAAAAAACAATAAACAAGAATGAATACTTGAGAGAATGGATCCCATAAAAATGAAGATGTAAAAGTTTCAATAACAGAAACAGGCAAGAAATATTATGTCTTGCAGAGGATCTGAGAATTATAAGGATTAAATATGAGCTAAGAGAGTCGTACTTTCTGAAATCATTGATGGCATTTGTTTCACTGAAATCATTGGGGAGAAATTCTTGACTAGGAAAAAAACAAAGAAAGGGAGCAGGTAGGACATTTGTCAAGTATAGATTTTATCTTAATGTATATAATTTTGTGGGTACAAAAGGGAAGTATGTAAGTACACAATTGATAGCCTCAATTTTGTCTATGAGATTTTAGTCAAGGTGATATGCTGAATCTGATTTAAAGATAATCTGGAAACTAGTTCACATAATTATTAACAATGAAAAAACATAACAGCGACAGCAATCATAGTAGCATTGCTAATATTTATTGATAACTTTTTATGCCATGTATAGGTAATTTATGTTTATTATTAGCAGTCATTATGTAGTTGGGGAAGTTATATAAAGTTTTAAATTGGTCCAAGAGAACATAACCACTAAATGATACCACAATTCAAACCCATGTCTATTTTACTCCATTACCCTGACTCTGAAACCTTACTTTAGATTTACTTCTTAAGGCTTGAAGTAAAACATAAATTTAAATAAGGTTTTATATGTTTATGGGCTAGAGATCACTGGATAAAAAAGGCAAGATTAATAAAATGCTGAAATGTGGTAATAACATTTAGGATTTCCCTTCAGTCATAAATAATAAGTCTTAAAATTAAGCTTCTCTCTGATTTAGTGTCATTCCTCTATTATTTTTCAGATAGTTATAATTCTAGTTAATTAAATATTTGCCAAATATTCTTAATCTCTTCACTTAAATCTTCCTCTGTCAGTGTCAACTGACAAATCACAACTCTAATTACATCACATTCCAGTTACTGTATATCTGGACTTAGCAACTGAACCTTGCTGCCCTGATTGATTTACATTAAAACATGAGGCCCCGATTTCAAATGGATCCTCAACAATGCCTGGAAATTTTAGTGTAATTTCCTTGTATATTCACATCTCCCTCTCTATCTTAACAAGGTTCTAACCTTTTTTGTTTTTTTGCATTTTCTACTTGCTTCCTATCCCTAAAACTGAAGACTTGCCATCAAACTTGCATGCAGAGGGAGTTCTCATCTTTTCATCAGTAAGGCGTTTGTCCATCCTCATCTTTACCCATAATCACCGCCTTTTCTTCTCTTACTATGAATAATATGAGCTTGTCTTTGTCAGTGACCAAATGGTCCCTGTGCACTCTGGATCCCCTCTGCTCTCACCTAATGACTTCTATAATTATCTCTTTCCCCAGCATCGTTAATCATTCCCTCCCTATATAGATCTTTCCCCTATGTGACCAATCATAATCCTATATTGCCTCTTTTTCCCCAATTTTTGAAGTTATATTTATTGGGGAGATTTGGTTAATAAGATTATATGTTTCAAGTGTACAATTCTATAATACATTATCTGTATATTGCATTGTGTGCTCACCACCCAAAGTTTACTCTTTTTCTGTCACCATATACTGGATCCCTTTTACTCTCCTCAACATCCCTCCACCTCCTTCCCCTCTGATAAATACCAAGCTGTTGGCTGGGTCAATGAGTTAATTTTTGTTTATTTGTTTGTTGCTTTCTGTTTTATATCCCACGTATGAATGCAATCATTTGGTTTTTGTCCTTTTCTGTCTGACTTAGTTTGCTAAGCATGATATATTGCCTGTTTTAAAGAAGAAAACTTCCTGGAACCTGAAAACTTCTGTAGTGAACCACTTAATTTCCCTGTTCCCATTTCATAACAAAATTTCTGGAAATGCCTATTCATATGTTATTGCTTCCAAACCACTATCTCACATTTCTTTTCAATCCATTTCAATAAGGCTTCTATCCCCACCACCCCATGGAGATTTTCTTGTAAAGTCAACATAGATGCCATGTAGTCAAATACAGCTACTACTCTTTGGCTCTTCTCATACTTGACATTTCAGCAACATATGGCACAATTTACCATTCCTTCTTCCTTGAGGCAGCAGACTTCTGGGACTCCACAGTCTCTTGGTTTTTCTCCTACACTATAAGCCATCTTACCGATCAACACTGTCTCATACTGCTCTGATCATGATTTAAAATGTTAGAGTCCTAAGGCTCTGATCTGAACAGTCTCCTCTTTGCTATGGAAATACTCCCTCCAGATCACCCCATCTTATTTTCATGCATTCTAATATAAGCAATATGTGCATGCCCTCCAAATCTGTATTTTCAGCCCAGACATTTCCCTGAATTGCAGAAATGTATATTGTATTTTTTTGACATCTCCATTAATATATAATTGGTATTTCACAGATAATTTGGTCAAAACAAATCTCCTGTCAACCAATTCTCTCTCCTTCCCTCCACCCGCCACACACAAATTATTCATGTCCAGTTCTCATCTCAGTATAGGCACAAGCAAATACTGAGTGGGTCAAACCAAAACTAATAGTTATCTGTGATTTTTAAAATTTACATTCCATCCACACTTAATTCATCAGAAAATTCTGTTGACTGTATCTCTAAAATGTACATAAATTTATGTACCTTGGCCACTGCCACAACTAACACCCTAGTTCATACTCCATCATTCCCTGTTTGAACAACTATATAGTCTTTCATTGCTTTCCAAATAGGTGATCTCCATACAGCAGTAAAGATCATCTATTAAAACATAAATAAGATATCTATTCCTCTACTTTAAACACATCAAGAATATAAATAAAAACAATTGACTCATAAAGCTGTAAGTAAATCTCCTACCCACCTTGCCATTTTTATCTTGTATGTTTTCTCCTTTGAAACACTGAACAAGGGAAAATTTGATGAAAAGGGCAATAAATGCCAGAATTCGATTATGTGCAGAGGCTTCAGTCACATTGACCTCCCTTCGGTTACTTGAATTCCAAACCTACTCTTGTGTTGGGGTCTTTGCATATTTTTCCCACCTGTAAAGCTCTTCCCTTCATCTTCTCATAGGTAGGTGCTTCTATTAATTTAGATCTCATTTAAAGAATACTTCTTTAGAGATACCATTCATGAAGATCAATTCTAAATTGCCTTGCAGCTGCTGTTTAATACATTGTGCTATTTTGATTCTCTGCAAAGTTGTTTCTTCTTATGTTTAAATTATTTTGCTGAAGTATAATGTACGTATGTAAAAATCATCAATTATAATGGAGCTGAATTTCCTGTAAGAACTAGAAGAATATGTGGTTCAGAGAGATTTTTTTTCTTCCCTGACAACAGCAATGTAAGTGGGGTTTGCCAACAGATTCCATCTCACTCACAGTACTTCAATCTTGAGGGCACAGATTCCTTCCCAGCCAGTCAGCCACTGACCTCTTTCAGCACAGGGAAGCCTGTCCCCATTGTTCTGCATTTTAGAGGGTGCTGCAGCCTTTCCTGATCTAGCTTGATGGTGTTCAGAAGTACATTACTGTAAATTCTTTGTTAGTGACCTAAGGCCCTGCACAAGGAAGGACACATGTCCACTGGAGCTACCTTAACAAGTATCAAGTGCCGCTGTTCATTCAGTAAAAGTTTTTTGTGACAGTGTAGAGGCAGTTTGCTCCTGAACTTTGGAAATATTGTCAGGTTGTAATGATATAAGGCAGAGATAAATTTTACTTCTTTCAAGGTTGATGGAACCAAAAACAAGTTTCCAACATCAAAACATCTAGCCCTCAGTTGTACAGTATCTCCATATTGAACAGGGTACCCTCTCTTTATATGAATGCCACAATGTTTCTTAATCTGACTGCTCCAACGTGCAATAGTCAAAACCACACTGTTGTGATAATCCCCTATGTTCTTTTATCTCTCTGTCTTGATTTCTTATTCCTACTGATCCTCAGGCCACCTTTCACTCTCTCCTGATCGTCACTATTATGATGACCTACAATTTAGCCAGTTTAATATTTTAAATTAATCCAGTTTCGATGTTCTATTTTTGAAGTGGGGTGGTGGGTAGGGAGGTTTTGAGACAGTGTTTAGAAAGTCTACAGTCTTGTACAGTCATTTCCTAGGCCTTCACATTCACTCCTCACTCACTCGCTGATTCACCCAGAGCAAATTCCATCCCTGCAGTTCCATTCATGGTAAATGCCCTATACGGGTGTGTCATTTTTTATGTTTTATACTGCAGTTTTATTGTAACTTTGCTGTATTTAGACTCCCAAATACTTACCATTGTGTTGCAATTACCTGCAGTATTCAATACAGTAACATGCCGTACATACATGTAGCTCAGTAGTAATAGGCTATAGCATAAGCCTAGGTGTGTAGTAGGCTATGTCACCTAGGTTTGTCTAAGTGCAATCTGTGATGTTCACACAATGAAGAAATCACCTAAGGACACCTTTTTTCAGAACATATTCCCATTGTTAAGCAACACATGACTGTACCATATGATACAGCAGTTCTTCTCCTGGGTAAATATACAAAGGAAATAAAATCAGTACTTTGAAGTGATCCATGTTCCCATGTTTATTGAAGCATTAGCCACAATATCCAAAGTACGGAAACAACCTAAGTGTCTGTCCATGGATGAATGGATAAAGGCTGGTTCTTGATCAGAATAAACGACAGCCAAATAACTTAAGACGGAAATTTACTTGTTCTTTTGCTATTGTTGTACTATATTTTTATGTATCAAATATGTTCTTACATAGACTACTAATTCTAGTTTTAGCAAAGTTGTTTACCACTGGGCAGATGCCCTTAATTACACACGACAACAAATTGCATACACCTTAATTTGTGGTCTGGTCTCTGCTGAGTTGTTATTCCCTCATTTTTTCTTTCTGACATTTTAAGTCTTTTCAATCTAATCAACTAACTATAATTTCAGATTGCATGCAGGAAGCATAAACACAGTGCAAACCATTTCCCCCCAATTGTTTATTCCTTAAATTCAAGATTCCATGAGTTAAAGGCCTTTACCAGAAGCATTACAGTCCCAATGATTCTCTTCAAATGACATAACATACAATTTGATTGATAGTGGAAAGCACGTATTTTGCAATAGTTCTAAAGCTGAAAAACAACAGTACAACCTCAGTTTGACCATATAACTTCACAAAAACTGGAACTTATTTAGCAACAAATTCAATATGTGTCAATTTATATTATTTTGTGAAATGAAGTAGTTTTTCCTAGCCTATACTCTGAGTTTTGAATTTTAGTCCTTTAAGTATATAAGATAAAACTTCATATTTACATGGTACTCATGATTAAAACAATGAGAAAGTGTAAAGCAGTGTTTTAATTTCCTGACTGAATCTCAGTGCCACAGCTGGGTAGGGAACTCCATATCAAAAACCTACAGCCAGTGCATATCTCTATCATTAGCCTTATCACTTGTAATATTGACTGTACATTTATGTAACTGTTTCATCCATCGATCACAGTAATTGGATAGCAGTAGCCACCTAATAAATGATGGTAAAATTAAGAAATGAAGGCTTTTGTGGAAAGTTTGATACATATGGAGCAATTTGTTCTAGTGGGGAGGTGGTAATTTGTTCCAGTGGTCCTCAAGATGGTAGGGGATACAAGATAAGATATGATTCAATAATTGATTTTAAATATGACAAACAAACTGTGAAACTTACGGAATTTGAGATAGCAGCAGGTTAATAGAACTAGCATAGGTGAAACAGTGAAGTTAAATTAAATTTGTTTTTTACCTTCCTCCAATTTAGTGCTTCCATAAAAGATATGAGTGAGTAGATTAGGCTGGTTCTTGATCTCTCTATTATTCTAGTGAGGCCTGCACTTCTAAAGCAATATCCGGGATTCTGGAATTACTATTTTATGTGCTTCCTCTTGTCCTTTAAAATCTCAGAAACAGCAGTCATAGATTTTAATCCCAGGTCTAACTTTTACTGGCCGTATGACTTTGAGTCGATTAACTTTTCAAACCCTTCATTTATGTAATGGTGGCAACAGTGGTACCTATTTCACAAAATTACTCTGAGAATTAAATATATTAAAATATTCATAGGTTAGTGTCTAAGCATAAAAAATGTTCGAGTAACTACATTTACAAAAATGCTATGTATAAATAATGATATAATACATATATAAACATATCAATTAAAACTACAACTAAATTGATACCTCTTTATTTAGGGGTTTCTAAATAATTTCTCAAAAATAGGATAGTGCTGTTAAGAATTTCAGTCCAGGTGTTACGACAAAGTTATTACCTGTCCCAGAGGTATTTGTATTGTAAAAGCAGTTAACACCTAAACCCTAAAATGTGATTTAAAAATTTAGACACAAACAAAGATTCTTGGGAAACCTATTGAGGAAGAAGAGGTATCTTTTCAGCTACACCTGAAATCATACACTTACGCTTATTAAATATCTACTAATGAGAACTATTACCTTATCATGGATAGAGAAAACCATGGATGTAAACTTAGCAACTAGGATCTGGTAGAGAAATACATCATTGAAAAGAAGACATGTGGAACAAGAGAACGTAGTATTATTTACACTGCATAATGGAGCTCCATCCCTTTGTCTTGGTAATCCTAAGCTTCTCCCTTGCCCAGAACAAGGAAATGTATGTGTCTATATGTGTGTGTGTGTGTGTGTGTGTGTGTGTGTGTGTGCATTGGAGTCTGTGTGTACTCTGTGAAGAAGGTGGGAAATATTATACTGAGAAAGTGACACTGAAATCTGTAAACTTGGTCATCTCTCATAACTGTCACAGACTATGTGGAATTGGGGGTGGGGCTGGTGAGTCAGAGAACTAGAGAGGACAAGGAAGTATTAAAGATTTCTACCAAAGCTATTTCTGTTAATTGGCTCACACATTCTACAGGACTGGTTCTTGTAGAATAGTAAGTCTCAGTCTGGGGTTTTATAATTGTTCTCTCTTTACGGAAAAACCAATGGTGCCTTGTCTCGAAAGTTAAAATAAATGGACACAGATAATGTATTGTTTAAAGCGCCATATAAATTAAAAATATCAGTGATATTGTCAAGCTATTAAATAGCTATTGTGTTAAAATTAGCACATCATTTACAAACCAACAAACTATGTGAATAGTATTTGTTTTCTGTAAATGTTCTCCAAACATTCTTGCATCACATCACATAGTGTTCCATGATAAATATTGCAATTCAGCAATGGAACTTTGTTAATTGCAAACATAAAATTCTGTAATTTTTCTAGGACATTTCTAAACAAATGGCCAATGATGTAACCAATAATTAATGCAATTTTGCAAATATATTTGCCTCTCACCCTTCTAATTGAGTAGTCAGTTATAAGATGAAATTACTTTGTGATAATATAAATATAATCACGAAAATAACAGCACATTAAATAACTGTATTAGTTGAATTAACCCAAAATCATTCCAACTGTCTCTTTCATGAAAAAAGTGAACAATTCTTTTACATATTTACTATTATTCTAGTTACTTGATTATATTTTTATAGTCTTCATTATTAAAATTCCCATAACTCTAACATATAAATAACCTTGAACTTGGTGGGTTTTTTTTAAATAAAGTTGTTTGTCATTGATGCAAATAAATATTTATCTAAGGGATTAATTGTCCGTTGATATCTGGCTAATTTTTAGATTAAAAATGCTGAAGTATTTCTGAATCAAGAATTCATACACATTAGTCAATAATATTATATTAACTATTAGAGAACATATATATTCTTCATATTCATATTCACATACATTCTTATATTTATTTATATGTGAATAGTAATGTAATTAATATCTTACATATGTATGTGTCCAGAATTTAAAAATTATTTAGTTATAATTGTATATTTTTAAAACTACATTAAGGTTATTATTTATGTATGTATGTATGTATGTATGTATTTATTTATTTTTGCATCATCGTTTTAACTTTGCAATATGCCAAAAAGCAGTTTCCTGTGTTTCTGAACTTCAGTAGTTGTTTAGCAAATGGACCATAAGTCATATTTAATTTATATATCATCCCTCAATCAATATAGCTATGACACTACCTTGCAATTTCACCTTGACTGAGTTCACACACTTTTTTCTTCTTTTTCATGTTGCAGGCCCCAATTTAGATATCACTCACTCAGAAGTCTCTCCTGACTATATATACCACCTATACTGAATCACCCTGTTATTTTATATCTCAACCACTTTTTATTTCCTTCACTTCTTTCACACCAATTTTCAATTATTTTATGTATTTCACTTATATGTTTGCTTCCCCCATTACTTAATTATAAACCTTTTGAAGAAAGAACAAGTACAGCGTGTTTATCTTTGCACACTCAGTAAAAAACAAAAGCACTGGGACCATAATAAATACTTAACATACATTTGCAGAATGAATACCAGGTAAGTTTTAAACATGTAAATTGACACCTGAGACACAGTAAATGTTTTCTCACCCAGACTGTCTCCTACCCCGTTTTGTAATTATGCATATTTTTCCAAAAAAATTAAAGTTGTCATTTTTGTAGGGCATTTGTCATTTTCATATTGTAAAAGTGAGCAAAGTAACTCATATGGATAATTAGCAATTTGACAAAACACACAAGTAATGAATGTTGGAACTAATATTTCAATGAAGCAACCTTATTTTAGGAGATATATTTTAATCATTATATTTTTATATTTAATAAATTATTTATGGAAATGACAAATGACCTTTTTAACTTGCAATAAAATGGAGTGACCCATATTAGACATCACAGAGAGGTCCATTTGCAGTTGTTTTTACATTGTTTGATTCTATTCTGAATACCACTCAGAAATCAAGTAAAAAATAAAAAAAATAATAATCTGTAGAAATTAATTCAGGTCATCCTTTAAGAATTTTTCTTTCTCATTCATGGAGGGAAGAATACTCCAATATGTATTTATGTCTTCAGATAACCCCACACTTACACAACCATTTTATATTGAAATATGTTGCATAATTATTTTTTGCATAGATAAAGCTTTTTAAAACACAAATAAAATTTCTAAACAATAAATAGGCAAAGGTTTTATTTTATAGTCACTTTCTGTATTATACTTACATGAGGTGAAACTATAAGCTGCCACCACAACTTTTTGTATTGGCATGGTTTGTTCTCTTTCAAAATTTATTTTGATATGGCAATTTCCCCCAAAAGTATCCAGTTTTAATACATTAAAAACATGATGTCGCCCTGAGATCCAGGCAACCTGCTCACAGAGGAGAAGCCCACCTTCCAGGGAATCTCCCCATTGTGTGAAAAGTAGCAATAGTGCAGAGAAAACATAACACTACAGTGTGAGAGAGAATAAAAGGCTGCAGTTGGAAAGAAAATAAAGCATTCTATCAACACCTACTAGAAAGCAAAGACCTCTTCCTACCAACCTTTTGCAGGACCCACCCCTGTAGATGCCTAAGAAGAGAAATAATAATTCATTCATTGTCATGAATAACCAAGGTAACAAGGCAGGTCAGAAAGAAAATGAAAAGTCTCCAGAAAATGAACTTAAAGACAAGGAAATACATGACTTAAATGACAGAGTATTCAAGATTACAGTTCTGAAAAACCAAAGTAAGATGCAAGAAAACACAGACAGGCAGTTTAATGAACTCAGAAACACAATCAAAAAACAAAATGAACATTTCACCAAAGATATTGAAATTTTAAAAAAGAACCAAATAGAATTTCTAGAGATTAAGAACTCAATAAAAGAAATGAAGAATGAAATAGCCAGCTTAGGTAATAGAGCTGACCAGATGGAGGAAAGAATCAGTGACATCGAAGATAGAAATCTGGAAATGACACAGATAGAAGAAGAGAGACTTAAGAATTAAAAGAAATAAAATAACTCTGTAAGTACTTTCTGACTCCATCAGAAAGAGCAATATCAGAATAATGGGCATACCAGAAGGAGAAGAGAGGGAGAAGGGCACAGAGAGTATATTCAAACAAATAGTCAACAAGAACTTCCCAAACCTATGGAAAGAATTGGATCCTCAAATTCAAGAAGCAAACAGAACACCTAATTACCTCTATACTAACAGGCCTTCTCCAAGGCACATTGTACTGAAGATGTCAAAAATTACCAACAAAGAAAGAATCCTCAAAGCACCCAGGGAAAGAAGGTGACCTACAAAGGAAAGCCCATTAGATTATCATAAGTTTTTTTTTTTTTTTTTTCAGCAGAAACTCTACATGCCAGGAGGGAGTGGAGTCAAATATTCAAACAATTGAAAGAGAGAAATAATGAGCCAAGAATAGTATCTCCAGCACAGATATCTTTTAGATATGAAGGAGGAATAAAGACATTTCCAGACATACAGAAGCTGAGGGAATTTTTTAAAACACGCCCTGCACTATAAGAAATACTGAGGGAGGCTACTCGACCTGAAAGAAAAAAGCAAGAGTAAAAAACCATGAGTATTATGAACAAACAGACAGAAGCAGGAAATGGCAACCCCTACACCAAATAAGATAAACATAATATACAGGGTAAAGAAAACAACAACAACAACAAAACACACACACACACACACACACACACACACTTAAAGAAAAAGAGGAAAAACACAACTTGCTACTGCACCACAGAAATCAACTCACAGTATAAATAGGGATAATTTGTGACAACAGAAACGTAAAAGGAGGTAAAGGTCTGAACCAGCATAAGGGAATTGAGAAAGTAAGTATGCTGAAGAAAATGGAATACTCTAAATATGAAACTTTCTTTTACATAAACTTAATGGTAACCACTCAAAAAAAAAAAATCTAGAACTGAAATATATAACATAATAAAAGAAGAATCAGAGGGCAAAAATCATAGACTATCACCATATTGATATATCAGACAGCAACAAAAAGGCAAAGAAACAATGAAGACACAGTCCTACCAGAAAACCAAAGACAGAATGATAGAAAATCCTCATGTATCAATAATCACCCTAAATGGAAATGGACTGAACTGACCAATAAAAAGGCACAGAGCAGCAGATTGGATCAAAAAAATGAAACCCAACCATATGGCTGCCTCCAAGAGACACATCTCAACTACAAGGACAAATACAGACTCAAAGTGAGAGGGTGGAAATTGACACTCCAAGCAAACGGTATCCAGAGAAAATCAGGTGTAGTCATACTGACATCAGATGAAACAGACTCCAGGATAAAATATGTAACAAGAGACAAAGATGGATATTTCATAATGATAAAGGGGACTATAAAAGAAGATATAATAGTTATCAATATTTATGCCCCCAATCAGGGAGCACCGAAATACAGTGATATCTCGATTTCCGAACATAATCCATGAGTTATGAAATATTCGAAAACAGCCCACAGCTAGGCCTCAGGATCTTGCACTCAGCGGAAGCCACGTGACATGTTCGACTTTCGAGATGTGTTCAAAAACCGAAGCATTTACTTCCGGGTTTACGGCATTCATAAACCAAAATGTTCGTCGATGGAGTCGTTCAAAAACCGAGGTACCACTGCATACCAAGCAACTACTAAGAGAACTAAAGGGAGAAATGGACCAAAACAAAATTATGGTAGGAGACCTAAATACATCATTGACAGCTAGGGATAAATCATTCAAACAGAAAATAAAGAAATATTAGCCCTCAATAAGACATAAAATGAAATGGACATAATTGATATTTATAGAACACTTCATCCTAGAACATCAGACTATAGATTCTGATGTATACAACAGAATGTGTACATGGAATATTCTCAAGGATAGACCATATACTGGGACATAAAACTAGCCTCAGCAAATTTAAGAAATATGAAATCATCCCAAGAATATTCTTTGATCAAAAGTATTTGAACTTAGATATAACTGCAAAAAGAAAGCAGGAAAATCCATAAACGTGTGGAGATTAAACAACATATTTTAAAGAACAACTGAGTCAACAAATAAATAAGAGGAGAAATCAAAGGATACATAGAAACAAATGACAATGAAAATACATCCTATCTAAATTTTGGGGATACAGCAAAAGCAGTTTTAAGAGGGAAATTTATATCATTACAGGACTATCTCAAGAAACAAGAAAAAATCCCAGATAAATAACCACAAGTTACACCTTAAAGAACCAGAAAAAGAAGAACAAATGAAACCCAAAATCAGCAGAAGGAAGGAAATAATAAAAATCAGAGAACTAAATGAAATAGAGAACAAAAAGACAATAGAAAAAAAATAATGTGACAAAGAGCTGGTTCTTTGAAAAGATTAATAAAATTGGCAAACCCTTGGCTAGAATCACTAAGATAAAAAAAGAAAAGACAAAAATAAACAGAATCAGAAATGAAAGGGGTGAAGTATCACGGATGTCACAGAAATACAAAGGATCATCCAAGAATACTATGAAGGAATATGTGACACCAAATTCAATAAACTAGAATAGACAAGTTCTTAGAAACATATTGCCTTCTTAGGCTGAATCACGAAGAATTGGAAAATTTAAATAGACTGATCAATAAGGAAATTGAATCAGTCATCTAAAACCTTCTGAAAAGCAAAAGTCTGGGACCAGATGGCTTCACTACTGAATTCTACCAAAGAGGACCTCATACCTGTCCCACCCAAACTCTGAAAAAATTGAAGAAGAGTCAATACTCTCCAACTCATTTTATGAGGCTACATTACCCTGATACCAAAATCTGGTAAGCATAACACACAAAAAAGAAGATTACGGACTAATATCTCTGATGACTACAGATAAAAAAAAAAAAAAAAAAAAAAAAAAAAAATCTAGCAAATTGAATGCAACAGTGCATTAAAAAAGTTATACGCCGTGACCAAGTAGCGTTCATTCCAGAGGCACAAGGATTCATTCCAGGGGCACAAGGATGGTTTAACATATTCAAATTGATCAACGTGATACACCACATAAAAAAATAAAGCACAAAAATCAGATGATTATATCAATAGATGCAGAAAAAGCATTTGACAAGATACAACATTCATTTATGATTAAAACACTTAATAAAATGGGTATAGAAAGAAAATGCCTTAATCTAATAAAGTACATATATGACAAACCCTGAGCTAACATAAGACTTAATGGTGAAAAACTGAAGCCCTTTGTTTTATGTTCAGGAACACGAAAGGGCTATTCCCTTATCACCTCTGCTTTTCAACATAGTATTGGAAGTCCTAGCCTGAGCAAACAGGCAAGGTAAAGAAAAGGCATCCAAATTGGGAATGAAGAAGGTAAACTGTCACTTTTTGCAGATGACATAATGCTATACATAGAAAACCCTAAAGACTCCACCAAATAGCTGTTAGAAACAATCAACGAATACAGTAAAGTTGTCGGCTACACAATCAACTTGCAAAAGTCCATTGCATTCCTATATACTAACAATGAAATCTCAGAAAAATATATTTAAAAAAATTATTTTGCCATTGCAACAAAAATAATAAAATGCCTAGGTATAAACTTAACCAAGGATGTGAAAGATCTATACACTGAAAACTATAAGACATTTTTAAAAGAAATTGAAGAAGACACAAAGAAATGGAAAGACATTCCATGTTCATGGATAGGAATTTTCAACATAGGGTAATAAAATGGTCATATTACCCAAAGCAATATACAGATTTAATACAATCCCCATCAAGATTCCAATGGTATTTTTTTAAAGAAATAGAACAAAAAAATCATCAGATTTGTATGGCACTATCAAAGACCCCAAATAGCCAAACAATTCTAAGGAAAACAGAACAATGCTGGAGGTATCACACTCCCTGACTTCAGCTTTTACTAAAGGACAACAATAATCAAAAGAGCATGGTATTGGCAGAAAAAACAGACACAGAGACCAATGGAATAGAATTTAGAGCCCATAAATAAACCCACATAAACATGGACAGATAATTTTTGACAAAGAAGCCAAAAACATACAATGGAGAAAAGAGAACCTCTTCAATAAATGGTTCTGGGAGACTTGGAAAGCCTCATGCAAAAGAATGAAACTAGACTGTTATCTGTCACCATGTACCAAAATTAACTCAAAATGCATCAAAGACCTAAACATAGGAACTGAAACAATAAACTGCATAGGAGAAAACATAGTTACTGAAGTTATGGACCAGGGATTCAAAGAGCATTTTATGAATTTGACTACAAAGGCAAGGGGAGTAAAAGCTGAAATAGATTAATGGGACTATATCAAACAAAAAACTTCTGCACAGCTAAAGAAACCATCAACAAAATAAAGAGGCAACTAACCTAATGGGAGAAGTTTTTTGCAAACAACGCCTCCCACTAAGGGCTAATATCCAAAATATATACGGAACTCATACAACTGAACGATTAAAAAAGAACAACAACAAAAAAAAACAATCCCATTAAAAAGTAGGCAGAGGACCTGAGGAGATATTTCTCCAAATAGTACATATAAATGGCCAATAGACATATGAAAAAATGCTTAAATCACTATTAATCATCAGAGAAATGCAAATAAAAACCACAATGAGGTATCACCTCACCCCAGTTAGACTGGCTATCATCAACAAGACAAATACTAAGAAGTGTTGGAGAGGCTGTGGAGAAAAAGGAACCCTCATACTCTGTTGGTGGGAATGCAGATTGGTGTAACCTCTATGGAAGGCAGTGTGGAGGTACCTCAAAAAATTATGAATAGAATTACCATATGACCCAGCAATCCCTCTCCTGGGTATCTACCCAAACAATCTGAAAACATTTATCCATAAAGACGTATGTGCTCCAATGTTCATTGCAGCTTTATTTATGGTGGCCAAGACATGAAAACAAACAAAGTGTCCTTCTATAGATGAATGGATAAAAAAGTGAAGTTGTGGTATATACACACAATGGAATACTATTCTGCTGTAACAAAAGATGTAATAGTACCATTTGCAACAACATGGATGGATCTTGAGATTATAATGGTAAGCAAAATAAGTCAGACAGAAAAAGTAGAGAACCATGTGATTTCACTGATATGTGATATATAAAACTGAAAACAACAAAAGAACAATACAAACAAATGAAGAAATAAAAACTTCTAGACATAGACAATAGTTTAGTGGTTACCAGAGTGTAAGGGGGGGGGGATGGTAGATGAGGGTAAAGGGGATTAACTATATGGTGATGGAAAGGGAACGGAGTCTGGGTGGTAAACACACAATGTGATAAATAGCTGTATTACAGAATTGTACACCTGAAATCTATATAACTTTACTAATAATTGTCACCCCAATAAACTTTAAGATTAAAAAAACATGATTTCATAATATCATCCTCATCAATAAATTTTTCATTGTGTATCAGAATGCTTTTCATTGCTTATTGATTCAAATGAAAGCCTCACTGTTGCATGATGAAAATAAAAACAAGCTTCAAATGTACTGAATTGCCTATCGTTTTGTGCTATCTATTCTGCATTAGAATTATTGTGCCTTCCCTCTATGTCTTAAAATACAATGTTTGGTTTTGCAAAAAACATCCATTAGATAAATAAGCAAATTTTAAAATATGACTATCCATCTACATCATAAATAGTATCTGAATATTGCTCAATGGTCATTGTGGAGTTTAAAGACTCAGAACCATTTACAAGCTTGTTCATGAATCACATCAATTTTATTTTACATATTTTCCTGTATTAAAGAATACATACATTCTTTCAACAAATGTATATTGATCAATTTGGGCCACTGGAGAAAGATTACCAAATATTCAGACCCTTAGATGTAAGGGTTTAGATTAAACCATCAGAGAAGCTACAGAGAATGGCAGAGGTGGGAGTTAAGTTGAAGATGAATTATAATGGAGAATGGATGAGGAATGATGACTATAATTTTTGACCCTGAGACAAAATGCAAATATGGAACTGGTCTTTTCATGAACCTCACTCTTCTAAGTTTACTCTCACATATAGATGCTCAACTCAAATCTATCAAGAGAGAACTTGATGTCCAGCTACAAAGAATGTAGTTCACTATTATCTTTTTCAGAGTCCACTTTGGACTCTAAGACAAAGTTATGTTTTCTTCGGAGTAGACTCCAGCCAATGAATAAGAAGGCAGTAGTATTATGCAAGAATTTAGCCTTTTCTGCCTTATTCAATAACAGCAGAATTTTCTCTCTTGAGAGATGATTGCCGTTGTGAGGGGATAGGGTTAGAAGCCAAGCTTTCTATTTCCCCTCACATTTCCTCTGGTTGTTGACCATCACTGACAGAGAGAAAACACATATTACATATCTCCTCTCCTTTATTCCTGCTCTTATTTGGCAGGTGACAGAAAGGACAATAATCCTGTATTGGTGCCCACCATATGAGCTTCATGCTTGTAGCACACTGAAAACTCAGGAGACAGCTATATTGTACTAACACTAAAACTTGAACACAGAGGACAAATGAATTTCCAAA
Organism: Rhinolophus sinicus; assembly: GCF_057876585.1. Lineage (NCBI taxonomy): Eukaryota > Metazoa > Chordata > Mammalia > Chiroptera > Rhinolophidae > Rhinolophus > Rhinolophus sinicus. The sequence continues at coordinate 158,944,691 of NC_142516.1, forward strand.
GGGAATTTTCACTTACCCTAAGTGTGTCATTAGAACTTAATTTTTGTTAATCTTGGTGAAGGGAGGTCCTCCTTCAACGGGAAGTGCCTAAGTTGACTGATAAGACCACAAAAATAATAGGAATCTTGGAAGGTTCTGCTTTCTTTTTTTTTTTTAATTTATGCTTATTTTCTATGAAATAAGATTAAGCCAAGTCACAACCATGTTTTTCACATGAATTTCTTCTTTTAACTCCTCATTCTAGGCTGTGAACTAGAGGTGGTCCTGACCATTAACTGATTACTATAGAAAATAAATTCAGGTGGTGCTAGTGTTATGAATTCAATGTTTTTGCTGTTGTTTGTTTAATATTGGTAGCTCTTTAAAACTCATCACTTCATTGTTATGTCATCGCTGATATTAATGATTTTAGAATAGTAGTTTTTATCTATTAATATAAAGTTGACCTTACTTATTTGAGACAGTGATGTACGTTTTTTGCCCTGGTACAGGGGTATTTAAATTCCTAAGTACTATATCAAAATCTGAATGTTAGGACTTAATATGGCTCAACATATGAGTAATCCAAAGTTAAAATAACCTATTGTTTATGTGGCAAGATGAACAGGGAAATTTAAAGGGAAAAAAACAACATAACTAAAGAGCTAATCTCTCTTACTAATTTAATATTTGAAAGTAAATGGGTCACTCATTTTTGTTGTTGTTGTTAAAAACTGAATAAATAAACAGGAGTTCCCTGATAAAGTAGTCTTTGGAAGTATAGCTATTCTTCAGAGGCAAAGTCAAAAAAATAAAAAATAAATAAAAAAAATAAAGAACAATTTAGCATGCTTTGTTTCTGAAGTCTGCATACCATTTTGCAAGGTATTATGTTGTAGTGTTTTCATTAGATAACTAAAAATGCAGGTGAATTTACATGGGACCCCAAAATTTCAGGGACAGAAGAGCCACAGAGGCAAGTTTGATGCCTACACTGTTCTTGGTGCATATTGCCCAGATCAAAATGATGTTCTAGAGGTTTCTCTTCTTACCAATATAACGGTATATAGCCTGTGGCAGGTCTCTGTGGAGTCTCAGTCCGTGTTTCAAAATGGAATACTGCATTTAGACATCAGTTCTTAAATGCTTACTCAGACTTCCTTGAAACAAGTTATTTTGTTACCATAAGGTAGATAGACAGGTGAGATCCCCTTTATTGGAAGTGACATGAGTAGATTAAAGGCCAACATCATGAACATTTTGTTCTTGAAATCTTGGCTTCTTTACTAGAGGAAATCTCTGGGAAAGAACAATTCCTTACTAACAGACAAAGGACACCAAAAGAATCCTTAAATCTCATCTCATAGATGGTACTGCCCTCACATGTTAGAGCTGCTGAGGTATTTATGGATGGCTCCTGATCTTTTACTGTCAAAGGTAATAGTCAATTTCAATGGATCTATATCTGGCCTCAGGTGAGTCTTTACAAGAATGGATTAAGGGACCTAGTCTCACTGTGCAGAATTAAAGGTAATTAAAAGTACATATACTTGGCATTTGTCAGGAGTCCAGCATGATTCTTATATGCATAGATACTGTTCTGTGTACTGGTATTCTAATGATCATAGCCTCAAGGTTTATACTGGCCAATTTCTTATGCAAAACAATTGTGACAAATTAAAATTAATACACATCGTATCTCGTGAAAATATTCACAATGAAAAACACTGGAGATGTCTCCTCAAGGCAGATGGAAGAAACTAAAAGGCAAGAAATGGATATATAAACTCGGTAGTACTGTGAAGAAAGTGTGCCTTAAAATAGGTGGGGTTCTGTGAAATCCAATTGGATTCCCAAACCAAAATGACTCAGATTGGCGTTTACCTTCCATGCCTAAATGCATAATAGGTGAGTAAAAGACATTGGGGCATGACCTAATCAGCAGGAGAAAAAAAACACACCACAAAACAAACAAACAAACAAACAAACAAAAACTTAAATTGTAACAGAATTTCATTTTTGCATAAAGTATGATAAAATTTCTTGGATATCTTCCAAATGTTAATAATATTATCTCATGGGAGAAAATATTGGAATGGATTGGGTGGTATAGGCATGACAAGTTCCTGTGGGAAACTAGTCAACTCTGCCCCAGGGGTGGGCCAGGAACCCACCACGAGAAATCACTTGCAATCCTTCTACTGGACTCAAGATGCCTAAACAAACCGAGAATTTGCATTTCTACTTGGTCAGACTTTCCCCTAATCTGCCTGTGTCCATAGAACTGCAGTTTTATTTGGGGGAGAAGTAACCACAAGAATAACGTAACTTTTTTTGTTGTTGTTTTTACAGGTTTAGGAAAATGAAAACTGATATTTCAAAATGAGTTATGATATATAGCCACATGTACATACAGGACAAATTCGAAGTAGGTAGTGAATTAATTAGAGATCCAAGGCAAAATCTTAGCCTTCAGTTCAAGGGTAATATTTTATAGGGCAAAACTGCAGGATTATCAACTATACTAATATTATGATTACCCACAATTAATTGTGGGTTCGTTTTACCAAGTCAGCTTAAGAATCATGCTTATTATATGTTCTGTTAAAATAGCTGGCTATACTCAAGTAGATCAATAGGTCTAATATTGGACGACTATGCTAAGAACGGAAAATATCTGGTCAATTCTGATGTTGAAAAAATATATACATTTTAAAAAATATATATTTACATATGCATTATATATTTGCATATTTGTATGTAAATACATATATTGGCATACATATTTATATAAATATGTAAATTAAATCCACTAGAAGTATTACCAGTACATCTGTGACAGCTGAAAATCTATGAGGCTATGAATCTCCTAACCATTGGCTAAAGAAAAATGGTACCCTTCGGGAGTTTGTAGAAAAAGGAATAAAACTTAAATGGTCAAGGTCTTCACTGGTGATATAGCTTGGAGATCAATGTAATGTATGGAGGTTACCAGAGGGGAATGGAGTGCAGGAGGATGAAGTGGGTAAAGGAAGTTAAATATATGGGGACAGAGCAAACAAGACTTTGGGTAGTGAGCACACAATATACAGATGATGTATTGTAAAATGGTACACCTGAAACATATAATGTTGTTAACCAATGTTATATTAATAAGTTTATTTTAAAAAAATAAGCTTTATTTTTACAACAGTTTTAGATTTACAGAAAAATTGAAAAGAGAGTAGAGAGAGATCCCATATGCCCTACACCCAGATTTCCTTATTAAGATCTTACATTAGGATAGCACATTCATCACACTTATTGAGCAAATATTGATACATTATTATTGAGTAAAGTCCATACTCTATTTGGATTCCTTAGTTTTTACCTAATGTTCCTTTTCATTTTATATTCACACTGAAATTAAGGGAAATAACATTTTGTCCTCTTCAAAATTAAGATGACACAATTGTGTTTGGAAATACTTTTGAAAAACATTACATGACAGAAAGCATACATAATTTTTAAATTAAATTACCCTTATTTATAAAAAGAGAAATAATAAGCCACCAAAAACTTATCTCCAAATGGTGGCAGTAAAATTGCACATGCCTGGGAGCTTTGGACACTTATCATCTAGCTGAGTGTTATTAACTAGTTGCATGTTGTTGCCAAGCCAGATGGCCACCAAATCATGTTTGATTGTGTCTTGAAAGACAGGCAATAAAAGTTTTATTTTTTAATGCTTTAACACAGTCTTTATCAATTAGTGTGTCTTGAAATCTTTGAAGGGATCGTTTTTCACTGTTACGCATTGCATGATGTTTTACACTCCTGTTATCTATCCATTAAGTGTTAGTAGCTGGTTTTCAGTTCTTAAGAAAATTTTGTGAATATGCCTCCAAAAATTTCCAAATGTCCTAGGAGGGTTGAGAACTTCTTTACCAAGAATTGTACCCATCTGTTCCCAATGAATGAAAAACTTGCCAGGTGAAATGGATCATGTGACCCTTGGAGAACTCAGCATTGTAGCTAAGACATTTTGGCCATTTTTCATCTGAATATTTTTTGTTCATCTAGGGAAACTGGGCTTGAAAAATTATCAGTGGAAGAGAGTTGTATAAAAGGCATAGGCCACTCAATTCCCGAGGTGGAGGAAATGTAGTGGGGAGCAGTTGTTTTCCATATTTTATAATTTTTCACACAACATGTAATCTTACACTGAGACATAGAGGGAAGCAGCCTTTCAGTCACTCAGACTAAAACAAACACTTATATTTGGTCACCACACACACTGTTAATCATTTCACAGTTGAAGAAGAAGACAGATCACCTTATATCACCTGTAGTAGGTGTTGTAGGTGTTAACAATTTTTTTTTCTTCCTTTCTGTAAAGGGTCAGATACTAAGTATTTTATGCTTTCTGAGACTAACATTTTCTGCTACAACTACTCAACTCTGCTATTCTAATGCAAAGCAGCCATAGATGATACCGAAGTGAATTATATGACTGACTGGGTTCCAAGAAAACTTTTTTATGAACGCTGAAATTTGAATTTCATATTATTTGTCACATGTCACAAAACATTATTTTTACTTTAATTTTCTTGTATTATTTTCAAAACGTTATCACCACTCTTAGTTTATGGGTCCTAATCTACAAAAACAAGCAATAGATGTGTCACTTGGGCTAAAGCTTGACGATACCTGATCTTCAATAAAAAAAAAAAAAAATGAGAAGAAATCGTGGACTAGGCCATTTGTTTCTAAAAGCTGGAATATTAAATTACAAACCTAAAAAATACCCAGTAGGTATAGTACCTGGGAAAGAAAAGAACGTCTCAACAGTATTTTGTCCAAAAATTTAGCTGACATATCATGGTATAAAGGGTTAATTTCAATTTAAATGCAACGTTGTATTTGCTAAGAACTGTATTGATCAGAATAGTTTCTTTTCACGTGTCTGGTCTTTTTAATTTAATTAAAAATACATACATACATACATACATACATGAATGAATGAATAAATAAATATAAAAACATACACATATATATCTAATAATACACGTACACACATACATACATACACACACACACACACACACACACACATGGTGCCAAAAAATGTATACGCATTTTAAGAAAGGAAAAAAACTATTAAAATTGTAATGCTTAATATAAACTGATAACAAAAGATGAATACAAGTCACAATTGACATCTGCAATCACAAGAGGTGCTCAAAGTGGTTACCATCAGCATCCAGACACTTCTGACTACAGCAAACTACTGATTGAGCAACGTTGACCAAAGAGTCCACTTCTATACATTTTTTTGGCACCCTCGGTATATGTGTATGTGTGTGTGTGTGTGTGTGTGTGTGTGTGTGTGTGTGTGTAACAATGTCCTTTTTAAAAAGTCTACTTCAAAACTGTAAGAATTATGATACAGATACCTACTCTTAAGAGGTTACTAATAAAGATGAGACCAAGTGAAAGGGACAGAGAGATTGAGAGACAGATAGATGATAGAAACATGCACACACATGTGCGTGCACACACATGTGCGTGCACACACACAGGGAAGATAACCAAATTTGGCAAAGTATTGTATTTTTTTAAAATGGTCAATCTGGTTGCAAGGGTGATCTCTTTAATAACTTGCTGTTTCTCTATAAGTCTGAAATGATTTTAATGTAATTTTTTCTAAAAATCACTTTATGGTTATTTTGGCTTGTATTTCTCATATTCCTTTCTATAGCTTTTCATTAGATCTATAAATGTTGAGCTTAAATATCCATCATTATAGCACAAATTACTCAATTGTTAGGAATTCCTGATTTTTTTTTTACTTTTACTTTCTTTTTTCAATCTCTAAATTATATGTCAGACTAATTTTCTTTAAATATTGCATTCAGTTTGAAATACTAAACTGAATCCTGTATCTTCACCCACACTAACCCCTACTACTACTATTCTTTGAAGGAGAATTCAAAGAGCTGACACGTATATGCAATCAGTAATGTAAAAATGGACTTGTTAATAAAATTATAAATTGAATATTCACAAGGCAATAATCAATTGCAAATACACAACACAAAGTTAAATTCCTTCATCAGGAGTTATTTGCGTTGTTCTTGATTTTCTATGACTTACTGTCCATAAAATATCTCAAAAACAGTGAACATCACATACCCTGTAAAGTCAGATAATCCAGATGATTGTGCTAAACAGATTACCCACTTATCTATTTCTGTGTGCCCATTTCAAAGTCTTCACAATTTTTCCTGACATTGAGGACTTTTGATGTTTGTCCCTTCTTTTACAATGTTGACAGTAGCAATTACAACACTTTTGGTAGATCCTTTAATACCTCAAGGGTGCTCAGAGGCCAGCAACAGTAACACCATTTAAGAGACTGTTACACACACACAATCTCGGCCTTACCGTAAGCCTCCTGAGTCAAAAACTGTATTTTAACAATATTCCCAGGTGACTCATAGGTGCACTAAAGTCTCAGAAGCATTGGTCTATACCATATAAATTAACACTAGAATAACCTGATTGTCCTGTATTGTTCACTGTTTTGGTACTCTATCTTAAATAAGTTCCTTTATTTTCCAACTCTTCATTATACACCTTTAAGCAAATTAAGGAATTGATTCAAATAATCAAAAACATATTTTTCACAGTAGAGTAGCTGTTGCCACGTTTCTTTTCATTACTGAAAGTTTTTCAATGTTTTTAACACTTACCTGTTAGCTGATACTTGAGGAAATGTGCAAATCAAAGCAGAGTCCACATTGTACTGGAAAAAAACAAAACAAAACATCAGAATGGCAGAAATACATATATTTTTTATTCTTTCAAAGGTTTAATGAATATGCTATAGCACACTTTTATACATAAATAAAAGTGTAATATCAGATATTAAAGAAGACCAATTAAATAGGTAACTTGCTCAGTAAAACATTGAGAAAGAGAAATGGTGTGTTTTACTTAATCTATAAGCATGATATTTTAACGGTATTGTGTTCCTGGAGCAAACAAACAATTCTGATATCCCTGTCTTGTCAATTCTGAATTGAGTCAATGAAACACATGAGCAAAATGTACTTTAAAAAGAGATTCAAAAAGTTAAATGGAATTCCCAGACCAAACTATTTTATTTATTTTTTTTTTTTTTTTTTAGTTTCTTATTAGGCTTAGGCATATATTATTTCAGGAAGAAGAAAAAAAAGAACCCACTATAATTTCTTTATTGTTGGACAATTAAATAATTCTTGTCATGAAAAGACTATATTTATTTTTAGTGTATCAAAGTTTCACTTGCACTTTCCCTCTCATGTCATTTGTTAATTAGTATCAAAGCTATTTTAATTTTTATGTATTTCCTAAGAATCTTCTCATAATTTATTTTTGTTATACTTTAAAAAAAAATAGTTACTCATACAAGTTTTGATGTAGCTAGATCTATCAAAAGTTTTCACATTTTGAAATATAAAGTTACACTTCTCCCTTGTTCCTAAAGGGAAAGTGATTCAACGATTAAATGCAGGTAGAACATCAGTATTCAACAACCACTTGTCCATCTCTGTGGAAGCTGTTTTCTCAATACTCTTTTAAGATGGAAGGAAAAGTAGTACCCAATATACACATCAAATTTCCTCTCCTTGCATAAGAAAGGGAAAACATAATGCACTATTATAAATGATGTTGGAAACAGATCATAAGCCCTGAGTTCCATGACATGAGACAGACTCCCTGCTAAAGTCTTTGATTTCAGTTGATATAAGATACATAGATCTATTAAATGGATGTTGTAGTAAAATAAGCAACATAAAATCCCCAAAGTTAATCATTAGAGATATTTTATAATGCAAAGAAAAAATTCCATCAAGTCTCATTCCAATTTTTACCCCCTCCCAAAATAATGGAATTCACTAATGAATGAAGGAGTCCAAACCATTGCAGTGACTAATAAACACTTTCTAATTTTCAAAACTTCTCCGTACTTATTTCTGACCTGCATAGTTTTACATCCTACCCTTCGGGAAGCTTTTCTTCAATTGTTAGCTTAGTGAAAAAACAGGCTTCTGCTAGTTTGGGTTTGCTATTGAGCAAGGTTCTTTCTCTCTTGCCCATTCTTGTTTTTGTGCCTCATTTAGTGTTTTCAGGTTTAATTAGCATGGCTTCCTGTTTACAATTTTCTGACTCACCAAGAGAGGAGAACGAGTATCAAATCTCATGTCTTGAACTATTACTGTATAAATGTGCATTTGAAAATTAATTAAACATTAAACATATTTCAGTTTTAACCTGTATGTTTAACACAATTATTTCTTAGGCTATAGTAGAAAAATAAAATTTTATTATTATATTAGTAGTAGTAGTATAAATTATTACTATTATTATTATTGTTGTTGTTAATTCTATTTTACGTATGGTGTTTAAGACACAACTAAAAGATATAGGTCCAATCGTAAAGGTACTAAAGTAATGGTTGAGATTTTATTTAAAACAAAGATTTTTACTTAGAAATTCTACAGAGGCAAATAATTCTCAGGCTGAAAGCATAATCTCCTTACTCCACTTCACTCAGACAATCTTGTCTCCCCAGCTGGGTTCCTGATTTAATAATTTGTGCCTATCTCTCTTCCCACTCAAAAATGTATGCCAATATCAATGTGGTTTATCTAACACATGAGCCTGAAAATACAAGACATTCACCATAGGGAGAGAGACAATTTAAAATGTATATAATTTATAATGTGTTTTTTACTGATTTTGTTTGACAAAACAGCTCTTTCTCTCCTCCTCCCTCCTTCCAATCCACCACCCCAATGAGTAGGGAATATTAAGACGCTGTTGGTCAGCACCCATTACAAATGTAAATATCATGATCCTTGAATCTGTAATTTTCCTATGATATTATATTGTAGCCCCCTCGTTCACTGGGGGAAAGGAGAGGCCTAGAGTATAAAGGATAAAATCGCATGAAATGTCATATAACTTTATCTTGTAAATCTAACTTCAGAATCCATATTTTTCTTAATAATAGAGGAGACGAACTGACTTCCTTATGAAGGACATAAACACATGAAAAGTACATGGTAAGAAGTGATGCTGGAGAAGGGTATTTTGTGCAATACCATCATTAGCATTGAGAATAAGAAGAAATGAAAACAATTGTAAGGAGAACTTATCGTTACAAAATACCTGTTTAAATAGAAAATCTAACTTATTAAAGCAAAATAAGCCTATTTATTGTGTTATAAAAGAAAGATGTTTTTGTTGTTGTTGTTTATTTTTTATTTATTTTTAAATCTAATTAACTCCACTTCCTCAGTAGAATTAAATGATTTAAGTCAGGAAATAATAGCCTTGCTTCTATACCTGAATCTCACTCTTTAACTCTGCTTTCTAAACATAAAATTAGGTGTATGTGTGTTTTCATGGTCATCAGAACTACACATTTCTTTTTCCTGGTAAAAATTATATTTTTTTACAGAAAAAGTAATTTGAAATACATTTCCAATCTGCTCTTAGAGAAATGAAATTCCTATGAGAAGGTGCATACACGTTTTGGCCCTTATCATTTATAATCTGCTTTATTTCTTATCATGTCACCTGACGGTCCATATGTGAACTTCTAGAACATTAGATGGACTACAGAGAGAGATTTTTACAAAGATGCAGAAGCAAGCTGTTGTGTCCTACCCCACACTGCTATTTGATAATACCAGGTTAAAGTCCATGGCAGAAGAACATAGCAAGTCTAAACCCACTTGTCAGTAGTCTTTTCCTGGATATCCACTTTTCTACCTAATTGGTTTTCAAACAAAATTATCCATATTACCCACATTTCAAAATAAAACTTTAAGGGGAATTTCTTTTTTTTTTTTTTTTTTTTACTATGATTCAAAACACTATTTCTGGCCCTTTGACAGATGTTACGAGTTTTGATTTGGAAATGTATAAGACATAGCAGGCTATCAAATGATCAAATTTGGTGCCTTGCACATGCTTGCGTTTTTGTCATCACTTTCTCTCTAATTTTGGAAAAAAATTATTTAACAGAATTTTGCTATTAATAAAGTTAGGAAAGTAAATTCACATTGTTAAACAATTAAAATTTGTTCATGTTTTGAGGTACGATTATACGGAATGGAGGAATAGCCTAACAGAAAGTTAGTTCAGGGGATAAAAAAATACACAATAATTTAGTTAAAAGGAGTTGTATATGTTGACTCTAGAGACATTTTCATTAACAATCAAAATAAAACTTACTAGTTTAAATTTTATATCCCCTGCCTATCATACATTATTCAAAAATATTTACTGAGTTTCTGATCGGTAACCATGTTGTTAGATTTGATAACACTAGCATCTGAAGCATAACGACAAGTAGGGCATTCAAAATTTCATTTTAAAAAAATCTAATAAAGTAGAAAGGATTAACAATAATAGTTTGTTGAGAAAAATCCAAAGAGTGCTTAGTACCCATAGATAAACTTTAGATGTACAAGCTACATTGAAATAAGTCAGACAGAAAAAGTTGAGAACCATATGATTTCCTGATATGTGGGATATAAAACTGAAAATAACAAAACAAACAAAAAAAGACAAACAAATAAAGAAACAAAAACTCATAGACACAGACAATAGTTTAGTGGTTACCAGAGGCGGCAGGGGGAGGGAGGTCATAGATGAAGGTAAACAGGACCAAGTATATGGCGATGGAAGCAGAACTGATGCTGGGTGGTGAACACACAATGGGATATATAGATGATGTATTACAGAACTGTACACCTGAAACCTATGTAACTTTACTAATGATTGTCACCCCATTAAACTTTAATTTAACAAAAAGAAATTGTCTGCTACAACAGTTGAAACATGGTATGTAAAGAAAAAAGAATAGTTAACTTCATTACATATATATATATGTATATATGTATATATATATATATATAATTTATATATATATATATACACACATATATATGTAATTAGCTCTTAAAGCAATCATGTAAAATGGATTATAATAGTGATATTTTATAAAAGAGGAAAAGTGGCTGAAAGATGGTAACAAGCTATTTTAATACTATCCCCACTCATAGGTAGCAGGGCAAATATTCAAAGCCAGATCTTCCTGACTCCAAATACCATGCATCCTTTTTCCTCATCGCACTATTCTGGTCACGATATCCCAAGTCATTCAGAAATGATTTTTCTATCAGGTAACATAAAGGACAGACCCATTGTGAAAAGAGCATTTCAATAACATTCTGAATGGCCTATAGTACCACAAAGAGCTAGATATTGCAAAAGGAAGAAAGGAGCACATAATAGCACAACTTTCTGTTGATAAGACTGACCTAAGTTTATTGCTTTCAGCAGTCAGGGCTGTCTCAGTACTGTTCTAGCCAGAGAAGTAAAAATTAGGATATTTATAAGATTTTGATGTCAGGTTTAACGAATGATTTTCAATGGTTGATAAGGATTAAGGAAAGGTTATATAATAGTTTGAGATTGAGATACACAATAAGGGTATGATTTCATGTCAGGGGTTCAATAAGTCTTGGTATACAATTTGTCCTTTAATACTCTTTTTGACAGTTCACGGATCTTTTGGAAAGTTCCTGGGGAGGGCGGGGCAAGTAGCCACTTTCTATCTTTCCAAATAAAATTTATTGAAACACAGCCATGATCATTCATTTACTCATTGTCTTTGGCTATTTTTGTACTAGGGTCAGGTTGTATAGTTGCAACAGACTCTCTGGCCCTCGAGCCATAAAGCATTTAACATTAATATTTGGCCTTTTACACATAAGGTTGTGACCCCTGGTATAGATGACTTCAGTTCTCATAAGCAGTTTGGTTTGCCCCGGTACTGAGAACTGACATTTTTGAGTATTTAGTCTTTCTTATTCATTATATATTAATAAAGCTTTTCAATCTTTATTTCATTCAACACAGTTATTTAATGCAAGGCATTATTTTAGTTTCTAAGGATGTAGAAGGAAACAAAACAAAAACAATAATGCACAATTTAAAAAGCCCTGCATAGTAAAGCTTCATTCAAATGGGAATGAAAGAAAACAATAATAAAAAATCAATAATCAGAAAAATACATCAATAATAGATCAATAATGGTAAATGAAAAATAACCTCTAAAGAACAAATATAACTAAAGTAATGAAAGAAGCTATGAAACAAGACAAGTGATTAAAATTTTAATGAAGTGGGGTTGCACGTGCTGCCCAGATCCCTCTGACTGGATCAATCATCAACCTTCAGCTACCATAGGTATTAGCGATGAGGGCTGGCATTTACATCCTTCATCCTAAGACAGACCTTGACTAACAGGAGCAGCCCAACATCAACAGGCCTGGAGGTCATGAAACCCTCTCGCCTAGTAAGCAACAAATGAACAGATGGTGGACTTTTGGTAGGACAACCTCTGTGGTACCACTAACACTCCAGAGCTCCCTTCGGTATCTAATTGTGACTAGACTTCTCCCAAAATTACATTTCTGCCTAATTTTCTTCTCTACACTAGCCTGCTCCCTTGCTTTCTTTCAGCTTTCTCCTGAGTGCACTCTGTCATTAAATAACTTGCACAATAATTAATGTTTTAGCCTCCAGTACTATGAAATTTGATTTAACATAGGTGGGAGGGAAAAGCATAAGTGAGAAGATGAACAGTTAGAAGATGTTTCAATGATACAGAAGGAAAGGTAGAAGATGGGAGATTGGAAGATGGTGCTGACAGTACAGTATGGGAGGTAAGAACTGAAAGAGTTCTAGTTTTATTTTGAATTCTGAGCCGATCACGCTAAGGATATGATGTGAGAAATCAAAAGATTAAGAAAATTAATCCCTAACATTTTTTCCTTCAACAACTGGAAGAATTGAATTGCCACTAATTGATATAGGCAACAATGAAAGAGAAACAGCTTTTGAGGAGATAGCAGTTTTGAATTGTTACGGCTGTGTAGCAAACTAAAACAAAATTAGTGGTTTAAAACAAAAACAGACAAATAAATGCTCCCAGAATTGCAATTCAAGGTGAATACAATAGAGATTAATCTTTCTCTGTTGTACTTGGTGTCAGCTGGAGGGCTTACATGCAGGAGCTAGAATCATTTGAAGGTTCATTCAAACCTAGCAGTTGCTGCTTTTGTAGAAGCCATCAGCTGGGATTGCCAGCCTGTACACCTAAAGTGGCCACTCCGTGTGGCTGTGCTTCCTCTCAACATAGCGGTGAGGTCTCAAAGCTTGGTGTGCTGAGAGAGAGCTCTGACAAAGCCATTTTACTTTCTATAATCCAGCCTTAAGACGTATGTTGTCACTTCTACCATATTTTATTCACCCTGACTCTCACAAAGATCTACTAGGACTCAAGGGAGAAAACAAATACCCCAGCTCTTGATGGAGGGAAGTAGGTATTACATTCTAAGAAGAGTGTGTGAGGTGAAATACACCTATAACAATAAGACAGGCTGTGGAAAATGCAATATGATGTGTTCAAGAAATCAGGTGTGGACATAAGTTTGAGATGACTACACATATTACACATCCAAATGAAAAAGAAGATGCAGCACATGTGATTCTGAGATTACATAAAACATAACCCACATCAAATAATTCGGAAGTCACTAAAATTATGTTTGCTTTCCTTGGTTACACATGCTCAAATTACGTTTGCACAAATGTTCTCTGGTATTTGAGTACTGAAATTGACTTCCCTATCCTAGGTTGGCCTCCCAAGGAAGGGCAGTGAAACCAAGAGGTATGTACAGCATGAGGGAAATTTAACTTTATGCATTACAAGGGCAGACAGCTGCCTCAGGCAGGTATGACCGCCTTCTTTAGATTAAGAAGGGTGCTGTCGTGAGCTACGACTTAATGTGGTAAGTGCTTCAGAAAGCATTAGAATCCTATGACTTCTGAGTCCACTGCGGAGCCACATTTCATTATCAGAAACTAGCCTTGTTTCCATCAATAACATTGCTTTCAAATAAGGCCTAATAAGGCTAAGAAGATCACTGAATTTTAATTGAATAATTTAGAATCACACTCGAATGGCTTTCTGGAAATATAAGACTTTCAATTTAAAGAGAGAGATTACTTCATTAAAGTTATAAAATAAAATAAAAACTTGGATTTTTAATCTTTACTTTGAGGTAAGATTTAGGCAATTAGTCTATATTCTGTCTTGCTTTAGTTACACAATACCTGCAGAATAAGCCATTCTTCATCACAGCCTGAGTTTTTATCACAGCAACTACCTGGCTCCAGATAGCTATGCCCTGAAGGAGCACTCTGTTTCAGGTGACCACAAGCCCTTGCCTTAATCTGCAATTTCATCAATAGATAACAAGGTTTCTAAGTTCCAGGAAGTGAGTAATGAATTATAATGCCTTCTGATTCATCTTCCCTAGATATTGATTCCATATACTAAATTCTTATTAAATTTATTTAGGATCTGACACCTGTAAACCAAATTCTGAAAGCAATTACTGTATGTTCTTTGTTTGCAAGCCCAAGACTACCTTTACTAACTTAAAGAAACAGGGAATATATTGAAACTCACAGTATCTATCAGAAAGAAGAGAAAGTTGGTGCAGAAGGAACAGAAACCAGAGTTCCAGGATTTCTGTTTAGAGACAAATTTTCAAGAGTCTCATTCTTTTGTTCCCAGTATAATAAACAAATATGATATTTTGTTTTGTTTTGTTTTGTTTTCATTTCTTGTCCTTTAATTACTGTGCTAATTGTTCAAATTCCATTGAGAGAATAGTATGGTGGTTAACAGACCCATCAGATGGTATGCAGAGAAGCAGGTAATAGCACATAAGAAAATTGAACACTAACACCAAAAAAAGACTAAGAAATAAATAATCAATAAATAAATAATAATAAAATAACCTTAAAACTACCAAATAGCTCTTTTTGTCTCCTCACAAAAGCACTTACTTGTCAGAACTGGACTCTTTTTTTTTATAAGGAAACAGCTGAACATTAGATGAATTCAAATTCCTATACTCTTTTGGGGCACATCTTGATTAATTTGATATCATATATGCAAACTTTGACATATAAACACCATATATTTACCCTATATTCTTCAATTCCTTTATTTTGTCTGTTTGACTGTTTAAACTTAACATTTGTATCCATATATATACACACACACACACACACACACACACAAGACCTGGTCATATTTTACTATATGTACTAAGACTGGGTCTTATATTAATTTTTGCTCCAAAAGATGCAATAGAGATCATTGTCTAGCTAGATCTTATATTCGGGGAAACACGGTATATATATATATATATATATATATATATATATATATATATATATATATATATATATATATAATTTCTCCTTTAGCAAATACAGGTGATGTTTCCTTCTCATTCTCTTTTCTAGGGCAGAAGTTGGCATTTTAAACATAAATTTGCTAACAATCAATTTTTGGGCAGCCCAATGGCTCAGTTGGTTAGAGCAGGAACTCTCAACAAGGTTGCCAGTTTGATTCCCACATGGGATGGAGGGCTGCACCCCCTGCAACTAAAGATTGAAAACATCAATTGGACTTGAAGCTGTGCTGCACCCTCCACAACTACATTGAAGGACAATGACTTGAGCTTATGGGCCCTGGAGAAACACACTGGTCACCAATATTCCCCAATTAAAACAAAACAAAACAAAAAAACAAACAAACAAACAAAAAAAAAAAAACAAAGAGAAAAAGAAACATATTGCTTAGTTAAAAAAAAATCAAATCTTGTTCTCTATTTTATGCATAGCCAATGAGCAAAGAATGGGCCTCAATATTTGAATGGTGCCAACAATTTAAAATGAAACGGAAAAAAAAAAAATCCATTTTTGTTGTCATTTAATTATTTAAGGAAACTTATCCCATGGAGATTTATGGAAATAGAGGATACAAGTAAGAAAAAAAGAAAAAGTCAAGTCAGAGAGAAATTTCTAATAAGAAGACAAAATTTAACAAAAGTGGTTTGGGATCAATGGCACAGATGAGATTGGGATCTATAGTTAGCGACTCTATTTCCTCACCATCTATCCTGTTTGTCCTCACCTAGTTTATTTAAAATACAGTAATTACCACCACCAAAATTAATAATAAAAAATTAAAACCCAACTTTTAATTTCTTTGAGTAAGTTTAGTTTCATTGAACATTGCTGCATTTTGTACTTTTGTCCTTTCATTCCCTGGCAATTCTCTCCTCTTTTTGCTAGATTGCTCTCTTCTGATTTGTCCCTACATTCCCAGACTCGTCCCCCATAGGCCTCACTATTTTTCTTTCCGATTTTGCACAGTTTGAGTGAGAATTCCCATGCTCCACTCTCTGTACTCATTTTATCTTTCATTAATCTTTAATTGTGATGTTACTACTTCCTTTGCAGAGGGGTCAAAAGCACCGCCTTTGGCGTCAGACATACTGTTTTAAACTCTAAAATTTTCACTTAATACTATGCAACTTTGAAGAAAGTAAACTTACCACTCTGAGGAGCATTTTCTGCATCAGTAAAATAGAGCTAATGCTATCTATCTCATAGTCAATTTGTAAATGTCAAGTAAACATCTCCAGGTTAATACCGTTATTGATACATCAAACCCAATATATGTAAAATCAAACATATTGTCTAATATTATTCTTTTTGTCTCTTTATTTTTGTTCCAGGTAGCACCATTCTCCTAGTGTTATAGATTACAAAATTCAGGCTTGTTTGAATTATTTGTAGTATAGAATTGTCATACACTGTACTGTTTTTCAGTCTTTGTGCTGTTATGCACAGTTATCGGTTCTTTCCAATTATTTTATAAAGATACTTAAAATATTAATTTTACTGTATAAACTTTCTTAATATGATTTACCCATGTGGAAGAATTTTCTATTCAAAAATTTCTACTTGGGGGCAGCCGGTTTGCTCAATGGTTAGAGTGCAGTGCTCAGAACACCAAGGTCACTGGTTTGATCTCTACATGGGCCAGTGAGATGCGTCCCCCACAACTAGATCGAAAACAATGACTTGACTTGGAGCTGAGGGGTCCTGGAAAAGCACACTGTTCCCCAATATTCCCCAATAAAAATTAAAACATAAATTATATTTGAATATCCTGATAATAATAAAAGACACGCTTATTATTATATTAAATAAATTTGTATTTTAAAGAAGTAAAAGTCTGCTGAAATATGTTTAAGTATGATAGCATCTGTACAAGTGTGTAGATGTTCTAATGTTGCTCTGAATTTTTTCTTCTAAAATTCAATGTAAATAAAGATAAAAATGTTTTAAATGTTAACATAAGCTTTTTCTAGAAAATAGGCTATCTTTAAAATCTTTGCTTATTAAATCATTTAAATATATTTGCAAACCTTTGTTGAAGTATTAAAAAATATTTTTTGATCTACCTTAGATATTGAAAGGAGTGTCAACCTTCACTATGTGTAATATAAATTTATTTAGATACATGGTTTTATAATAATTCGTGCATAAAATAAATAAACCTCATGAAAACTTTTAATCATCAAATGGAAAGGTTAGTATCATAAATTTACTTTTTAAAGAATGAATGAATGGATAAAGAAGAATAGTATATATACACTATGGAATATTACTCTGTAATAAGTACAGGTGAAATACTGCCATTTGTGATAACATGGATGGAGCTTGAGATTATTATGCTAAGCAAAATAAGTCAACAGAAAAAGTCGAGAACCATATGACCTCACTCATATGTTGGATACAAAACTGAAAGCAACAAAGGAACAAGACAAATAAATAAACAAAAACTCATAGACAGAGACAATAATTCAGTGGTTACCAGAGGATAGAGGGAAGGGGGTTGGTAGAAGAGAGTAAAGGGTTCAAATATATGGTGATGGAAGGGGAACTGACTCTGGGTGGTGAGAATACAATGTGATATATAGATGATGTATTACAGAACTGTATACTTGAAACCTATTTAACTAACAATTGTCAACCAAAGAAATTAAATATTAAAAAAATTAAAAGAATAGACTGTTTTTTGTTTGTTTCTTTGTTTGTTTTGTGTGTTTTTTGGTGTAAAACAAACTAGAATGCCTAGATTTGGATAATAGTGATAGTCTCTATTTCAAATACGAGTTCCTTTTCATTTTCTCAAGATATAAACTTTCTAATATATTTTTAATCCAATTAGTTTTACTGCATTAAGGAGGTTTTTGTTTTGTTTTAAACTAAAACGTATGTTTACAGTTATAATGACCTAGTATCCCAAGACCTTTGGCAGATAGACAGATGGCTAGCTAACTAGATAGACATAGATATAGATATTTTCAAACTCTGGCGGAATTGAATGATGATAGTGTTGAATCATAGATAAATCAATCCACCATGAGTTTAAAAATGAGGAGGCAGACAAGCTTCTATCACATTTGGTATGTATATTTCCATTTCTAGATGTACAGAAAGCATTTATTTCTGAATCTTCATAGGAAAAAGTCATTTTAATGAATGTCCAATAAAATAATGTACTATTTATTTAATTGCATTCCTTTAAGTTGATTGGTTTGTCAGAAGATATAAAAGACATACAAAATCTGTCTACTAAATTTTATAGGTGATACCAAACACACTGGATCAAACAGACAGGAATATGTCCCCAAAAGATATCCATGTGTTCATTCCCTCACACATTGAGATCGTGTGCTTGAAAGAATCATTTAGATTCCATATTGTACAAAGCTCATAATTTAATAGATGAGACAGATGTGGGACAAAAAAACGATATGGTGGTGTAACAGCTGCAATGACAGTGATTTTAACAGACAGATGAGAGTACAGATGAGGAGCTCCTACGTGAACCTGGTAGGAAGTGGGAAAGGGGTCAAGGAAAGGTTTCTAGAAAAAAGGAAACAAATACAGAGAGGAGAGAGGAGAAAAGAGAGAAGAGAGAGGAGAGAGAGAGAGGGACAGTAAGCAGTGAGATTGTCCTAGGTAATGCAGGTAAAGAGACCAGGAAAGACTCAGCTTTCATGGGCCACTGGCTACAATAGCACTAAGAACAAAGACAGATTAACAGCCAATAAGTAGCCAGAAAGTGTGTATAAATATCATGTAGATTTTGAGGTGAAGATGTTGAGTTAGTGGTTGGATATTTAATATGGAGTTCAGGAGAGGTGTCTGTACTGGAGATGCAATTTAGAGATTCTCCAGGGTGTCTATAATAATTGGAAGAGAGAAAGTAGGTTACTCAAAGAGGGGGTAATGAATAAAAGGCTCAAAGAACCAAGGATGAATCCCAGAGTTTTATTAAACAACAGGTCAGAATAGGAAGCAAGTAGGGAAAGCAGGAGGAGATTTTCAGAAAGTTGAGAAAGTCTGATATTGCAGATATTAAGAGAGTAACGAATTTTAAGAAATACAGTTTTTCGGGTTCCAAAGGTAGGGCAGTCCATGTTAACAGTCAAGTGAGGCTGGGTAGGAGTCACCTGGAAGGAAAATCTCAGGAAAGTAAAGTGAGCTGGGTGCCTCCTTGTTTATGGCTGCATTTTTCATTTTTAAGTAAAATAGTAGAGAATTCACAAATTAGAGACTATAGGTTACAAGGAAATTTTGTTTTGTTTTGCTTTAAAAGTCAAACTAAGGTTGTCTAATGATTGGATGGAAAGTAAAAGACAAATCTGGAGATGAAATGTGTTAGAGCTGTGGAGTCAGGGAAATAGAGATTGAGCACTGTCAGTCCATATAAACAGGTTGCATTAATTTTCAAATACTGTTGTAACAAATTACAACTAACTAAGTGGTTTTAAGCCACACAAATTTATTATCCTGCAGTTCTGTGAGTTAGAACTCCCATACAGATCTCATTGGGCCAATGTCAAAGTGTTGGTAAATCTGTACTCCTTGCTGGAGACTTTTTGGGGAAATCTGTTTTGCTGACCCATCCGGCTTCTAGAGGCTGTATATATTCCTTTGCTCATGGCTCCCTTCATCCAAATTCAAAACCAGGAACATTGCATCACGCTGACCCCTCTCTTATAGTCACATTGGCTCTGACTCTCCTCTCTGCATCCATCTTCCATTTTAAGCACCCTTGTAATTACATTTAATTTAACCAGTTAATCCAGGATAATTCTCTGTATCAAGGTTCTTAATCCCACCAGCAAAGTTCCTTTTGCCATATTAATTAACAATCATTGGTTCCAGGCATTAGAACAAGGACATCTTTTGGGAGTGCATTATTCTTTTTTTTTTTTTTTTATCACACCATTACAGGTTCTTGTGGGTGTATGTTTGTACACGCAGACACACAAACATACATGCACACATGTGATTCACATTATTTGTAGATGTTATATTCTATGAAGTCACTGAGAATGATGATTTAGAGAATGCAAAGCCATTGCTCTTAGGAAAAATACAGATTTAGATTCTTGTGAGCCACTGATCACACATTTAGGTTGACTGATGAGTAAATAACCCTTGTTGTACAGGTATTTGTTTAAAGACAACTTATTTAATACATATTGTTGATTTATTAAAATTGAACTCACAGCCAACAGCATTATAACTCATGCCTGAATGCAGCTTACCTAACAGAAATATTTTCTCTGCAAAGCATCAGTCTTCTTGCTCTTAGGAACAGGAGAGAGCCCTACACATTTGCGCTCAGGTATCGTTTTAAGCAGTGAAGTCAATAAAAAAAGAAAAAGTGAAACATGTGGCAGGAAAAACACCACACACACACAAAGTTGTTTACAATATGAGCTCTGAAACAAAAAAGGAAGAGCCAGGCCTTATTATGCTCCAGCTGAGAAAGTGGGTGTCAAGCAACTCAAAGTTTTCACCTTTCTGTGCATATTCATGACAACAAATGACCCCAGAATCACAACAAGTATTAGTTTGAGATTGAAAATACATTTGGTGAATAGGTGTCATGCGGGGCGGCCTGTGAGGTCTCATCTCCCGCTCCTCACATAAGAACGCAGAACATGGTGAGGCCAAAAAGGAACACTCACGGAGCCATAGATACGGGAGTCATGCCAGTATATTCTCCCTGGCGGCTGGGTTGGAGACACAGGAAGCAGGAGCCACACTGTCCGCAACCCGCCGTCCTAACTGCAATCCACGCTTGCCAGCCACCATCTTCTTGCTAACCCCCGTTTTTCTGTTAGCGTAGCCACAGCAGTTATGTTAGTGGCCAATGGCTCACTGCTTACAGGCAATGGCCATCTAGCCACAGCTGATGGCCATCCAATCACAGTTGATGGCCATTTACAACCCAAGCCAGCACCTTTCCACTCACCTCACAATCTATGCATCAAGAGTCTTCTGCGAGGGGCCCTGTGCGAGGAGCCTGGAGGTGAACGCAATATCCTGGACACAGCCAGGTTCTCTGGACACAGCCATGGTTTCTAAGAGCACCACCAGTCCTTCTGGGAACAGCCAGACTTCCTAGGCTCAGCCAGGGCCTCTCACATATTCTCGATGGCGGCCACTAGAGATGCAAAAGGAGACATCCGCCAGTTCCACTACATGGTGGTATGTTCCCAAGCAAACCGTCAAGCTGTCCATTAAATTAGGGACAGAAAGCAATTCCCCATAGTCCATAGTCATGTGCCAGGGTTGTCCTGGGGGTGAGGGATGACCTTGACCTCACCCTCATCTCCCACGGAGGACTCAGCAAGCATTTCCTCCTGAGACTACAAGTCTTGCATCTAGGTTGCCTCAGCAAGCACTTCCCAGCCCACAGGGCTGCAACAACCTTCGCTTTCTTCACCCTTTGCTGGTTGGGGAACTGTCCATGTCTTCCCACCCCTCCATGGGGTTCCAACTCTCTGGCATCTGCTCCTCCTGGTTTTCCTGAGACTGAGCATTCATATGCACAAACTGTTCCACACTCTTTCGGAGGGTTTTGGCCGGCACCGTACCCTGTTCGCTGCGCCATGTGTCGTGTGGTGCGGCCTGTGTGGTGTCTGCTCCCGTTCCCCACATAAGAATGCAGGATGTGGCTAGGCCAAAAAGGAACACCCATGGAGCCAGAGGTAGGGGAGTCATAACACTATAGTCTCACTAGAGGCTGGATTCACACAACGTGCGACCTGCTGTCCGATTTTCTGCCAACCGACCGACTCTCCTCGACTCTACTCGCTAACTGTCATCTGCCGTGCTAACTGCAATCCTTGCCTGCCAGCCACCATCTTCTTGCTAGCCCCCATTTTCTGCTAGCATAGCCACAGCAGTTATATTAGTGGCCAATGGCTCACTGGTTACCGCTGACGGCCAACTAGCCACAGCTGATGGCCATCCAATCACAGTTGATGGCCATTTATTACCTGAGCCATCACCTTTCCACATGAGGCCGAGAGCTTGGAAACTGCATTCCTGGATCTGTCCCCACAATAGGCAAATGCACAAATGTAGAATTCATAAATAGTAACAGTGATGAGGATTGACTATATAGTCAGTATATGTACTCAAATATATATGAAATTCTTAACAAAAGATAAAATGTGATCTAATTTGTATATTAAATAGGTTAGAGTAATACGTTAGTATCTTAAAATGTCTCTTGATTTAAATTATCAAGATTTATGATGTGGATATTACTTTGCAATCTTTACAAACTTTTCCTGTATCCCCTATTATCTCTTTCCAATGACATCATTCCACAACTAATTTCATTAAAAATAAAATTAAAAAGTAGTAAAATGTAAAAGATGGTATTCATAGGCAAAGGCAGTTATCTTTTCTTGCAGTTCTAAAAGACCATTTAAAGTGACATACATGAAAGATGGAAAAGCTGTCTTCTATTACTTTAGCAAAGTATCGAGCTGCTCCATTGTTTTCGAATTAGGGACATTTATGAGAAAAATGTTGGGAGCCAGGAGAGAAACTCAGAAAAAGAAACACTTATTTTAATAGGATAAAAAAAAATATTTTATGCTTGTATCAATTTACAAACAAGGAAAATTACAGTGTGGTCTTCAGTAGAATGAAATGAGCCACTTAGAAAATACCACCCATACATCTACCTACCATATGGAAATGAGAAAATTCTTGATGTACTTTTCTAAATGCAAATTAGACAATAACCAACAAAACAAATCTTATAGCTACCTAATTTTTGTTTTTCTAGTAGAGTCAAGATACTCTGAGTGAAAGACATAGGAGGTTACACATATGTTTATATGTGAGTATGCAAGTGTCCTGTAGGGTCTCAGCTTCCGCTCCTCGCACAAGAACGCAGGATACGGTGAGGCCAAAAAGGAACATCAGCAGAGCCATGGATAGGGGAGTCATACCACTATACTCTCGCTGGAGGCTTGGTTGGAGATACAAGGCAACAGGAGCCACAATCTGCCGTCCATTTCTCTGCCAACCAACCAACCACCTAGCGTAGGCACGGCAGTTATAATAGTGGCTAACGGCTAACCGGTAACAGCTGGTGGCCAACCAGCCACAGTGGATAGCCATCTGATTACAGCTGATGGCCATCTAATAACTGAGCCAGCACCTTTCCACATGAGGCTGGAGAGCCTGGAAACTGCTCTCTGGGACTCTGTCCCCAGTAAGTATCTGTGTGTCTGTTTGGGTCTAAATCTGTGTATGTGTAGACATGAAACTTAGCAATTAGTGATAATTTAATACTGTCTCTATTTCTTGTCATCTAGACCAAAAACAAACAACTAAAGATGCTCCAGATAGCTCCTGAGTTGCAGACTTCATCACCCACATGTGAAAAACAGAACTCTTGATTTCTCACCAATGAACACAAAATTTGTTCCCTACTCCTAATCACCCTCAACTGAGAAAATCATATCCATCAAGTCGTTCAACCCCCAAAACTAGGAATCTTCTTTTATTCCTGTCTTTATTTTACTTATCTATCATGAGATTGCTTCAATTCTAACTTTAGAGCATGTCTTGAGCTACATATTTCTCCCTGTCTACACCTCTACACCTCATTTCCAGCTATTTTTTTCCTTCCAGACCTTTTTCAGATTTGATTAGCCCAGCTTCCCATTTTACAATTTTCTGACACACCAGGAGAGGAGAATGAGTATCCTTTTTTAATTGGTTTCTCAGCTTCTACTTCTGTCCCTACAAAACCAGTTCCCTGAAAGCAGATATACAGTAGATATATCTATCTAGAGATAGATAGAGCTACATATATTTAATGTAAATCATATCACATTATTTGCTGCTTGATACCCTACAGTTACTTTCGATTTAATCTAAATTCCTAAGCAATCTATAAGCCTTTCCATAATCTGGGCCTGGCCTATTTCCAACATCATTTTGTACCAATACCTCTACTCTTTCCTCTTATGCTGCAGTCTTCTGGACCTTATTTGAACTCCCCATACATCAAACTCAACCCCACCCTGGAACTTCTGCCCCTGCCCCTTTGTAAAGTCTGACAATTCCAGAGACCCTTACTCTCTATATCTCTTTATTTTATAGTTATTTTAAGTGACACCATTATCTGTTTTAAAATTAATTTATCTTTCCCATGTTCAGCAGAGTATAAACTCCAGGAGAACAGGAACTTATTTATTTTGTTGTACCCTTGGGTATAGACCAATGCCTTGCGTCTAGGAAGCTTTCCCTGAATATGTGTTGAATTCTTGCAAAACTATTGTTATGGTTCATAGGTGGTAGATGAGGGTAAAAGGGATCAAATATATGGTGATGGAAGGATAACTGACTCTGGGTGGTGAACACACAATGTGAGATATAGAAGATGTATTACAGAATTGTAACCTGAAACCAATGTAACTTTATTAGCAATTGTCACCCCAATAAACTTAAAAAAAAACAAAAAAATGGAATGTCATATTTAATATTAGTTACACAGAATTAAGAAACAGAATAATATTAATTAAATAAGGCCAAATGATGATGGTATGCTGTATGTGTAGTGTATTCATTCATTCATTCCTTCATTTATTCACTCAAATACTCTTTTCTTCAGTTTTAGGTGAGTTGTAAATAATATTTATCACAGATGCCTCTTTTCAACAAATGATATCAATTCACCCACTTTATTAGTACTACTAATTTTGATGGACATTGATGGTATAAAAATGCAAACATTCTCAAAATAGCTCTTAGTGTAGATGGTTTGCAAATAATTTGTTAGTTAAGGCCTGGGGAAGAAATTGACACCAAATTTGGACACATGCAAGTATATTCAATTTTATGTAAAAATTCAAAGTGATCTTAAATTCATTCATTTTATATCTCTGAGATATTATTGATGTAAGAGTGAAAAATGAATCACAAATACAAAGTAATGCAAAATAAATGTAAATTATAGGAGAACAAAACCAAATGCCCTCCTAGAAGTAAAATTAAGGGGTGAAGGTTAAAAGAAGATATGAGAGCTTATACCAGTAAGTAGACTATTTCATCAAATTTCAGGAATTTGTAAAGAATGGAAGTAGTTTGATTATGGATAAGCCACAGCCCTGAATATATTCAGTGGAAGCTGCACAATAGGTAGAAACTGAACTATTAGTTGGGATTAGAGATGCCCTGGTCTCAGTGACAGCAGATATTGCCAAAGTCAAGACTGAAAACTGAAGTTCAAAAAGTGAAGAGGTTGTTTTAAAACATTGGTTTGCAAAAACATGATCATAAATTAAAGAGAGAGAGAGAGAGAGAGAGAGAGAGAGAGAGAGAGAGAATTGAATTTCATCAAAGATATTTTTAAGCCACCAACTAGGAATGCTTTTGCAAATCACATATCTGATAAAGGGCATGCAGAATATGTAAAGAACTCTCAAAATAATGATTTCGAGTGAAGGAAGCCAAACAACAACAAAAAAATACAACTAGATACTGTATGATTCCAAATATACAAAATTTTAGAACACTCAAATTAATTTATAGTGACAGAAAACAAATCACTTGTTGGGGAGGGAGGGATTACAGAGAGTATAAGGTAACTTTCACAGGAAACTTTTGGGAGTAATAAATGCGTTCGTTATTTTGATTGTGGTAATGTTGTCACAGGTCTACACATGTGTAAAACTTACCAAATCACATACATTAACTTCAAATATGTGCTATACATGGTATGTCAATTATACCTCAATAAAGTTGTTGAAAATAAAAGAAAGCATAAACCAAAAACAAAATAAATCCATGGTTGGTTGCCTGAGGTACATCTGTGTCAGGAGAGGTATTATTTACTCCCAAGACATATTACATATTGTTTTTCTCTAGAAAACATAGGTGCTATATTTGAGAACTAATTTTCCTCTGAATGACTGCGCCCCAGACTAAAATAGAAGGTCACACTGCCAGATCCCTGTCTTGCTTCCAAAAAGCCTGCAGTCAAAATTCTTACTGATAAGTGGAAATGTAATGGCTGTGTTCAATGCCAGAGGGAGAGTGGATGGGGGGAGGGGTTTGTCACAGTGTTGAGGGATATAAATGATAAATGTCTAACTATTACATTGTTTTGTGCACCTTAAACTAATAAAAAAAGGTTAAAAAAATCTTACTGATAAAACAATTCTACCCATTATCAGATGAAACCCATCCAAGCTACTGACATTACACATCCTAAGTACTACCTATTTCAGTTCCTAAGTCAACCAAGGACCTCCAAGAATTTGCAGGAAGCTGGCAACATGCAAACATAAAAATTAATAATAATAATAATAATGACCAAAATAATTTTAAAAAAGAATAAAAGGAGCATTCGGATACATAGCTAATTGTAATAGCAGAACACAACTTATAAAACAAAACAAACAAAAACCAAATCCTTCAAAATTATTATAACCAGAGAAATTTGGGAAACTTTAGCTATTGAAAAAGGGAAATGCTGGAGAGAGATCCGAGATGGCAGAGTTGATAAACACTGTGCCTGTTTTCTTCCATGAACACATTAAAATTTCGACTAAATTACAGAAAAAATCAACCTGGAGAACCAGCTGAAGTCTGGCTGAACAGTCATTTTATAACTAAGGATATAAAGAAGCCATGTTGAGACTGATAGGAGAGGCAGAGACACGAAATGGACCCCAAAACTCCGTGTGGTGGTTGAGAACTGGAAGGGATACCTTGGCCATGGAGGTCCCCCATGGAGGAACAAGAGACCCCACCCTACATCCACCTTCCCAGCTTGGAGTACTGGTGCCAGAAAAGGAGCCTCCACAACATCTGGCTATGAAAAAACAAGGGGAATTACAATCATCCAGGCAGGACAGAAGGCTGCAAGAAACCCAGACATTCTTTTAAATGGCCCATGCACAGACTCACTCATTCACAGGCACTCACTTTAAGCTCCAGCATAAGGATGGTGACTCAGGGTGCAACAGACGTGTATGGAGGTCACACTGAGGGGTGTGGTTTCATTCTAGGCAAGAGCTGGAAGACATTTGGCATTTTCCCTATGTGAAGTTCTCCTCCTGTGCAGCCTGCAGGCAGGCACCATTTTTCTTGTGTCCAGCCTGCCCCCACCACAGCCAAATCTGAATCTGATTGGTCTGTTGAGCTCTGCTGCTCCTCTCTGCTGACTCACTGAGACCTCGCCCTATCCAAGTTCAAAAACACCAGAGGCACTTTCTCTGCAAGCAGCCAGCCCCACCCCCATTGCACTCTTTGTTGAAAACCTATTGGAGTCTATGCGCCCCAGGCAGGTAGCAGCTGGCTTTGGTTTGCTCTTGGACTTTTACTGAGTAACTCCAGGCTCAGCACTGGCATAACATAGAATCTACATTAACCTGGTGACCATAAGTCTTCACACTGCAGTGACTCCCTGAGACCCTGCTTTACCCAGCTTCTGTACTGCATGAGGTTTTATCAGGGTCTGAACTTTAAGTGAGCCAGCTCATGGTAGCAGGCCTCCAGGTGTCCTGGCTTTGTGCAGAGCTGCCCCAGACCTGGTACTGGTAGCAGCTGGAGTCAGGTTGCAGTGTGGTCTCTCCCATATGCCTCCAGGGTTAACACAGTCAGTGAACAACCACGGATCACTTTGTAGTTCCTATAAGGTAGTCCCTCGCCAGTCACAGGTGATGGGTGACCTGAGCCTGCACCGGAGGTCCTCCCAAGATACCTCAGAACAAACATACTTGGAGATTGGCTTCAGACCACAGCAGAGCACCATCCAGTTAGCCCCACAAGTAGCCACCCAAAGGGCAGTCTCAAAAGGAACCAGAGGCCACTGGGGCAAATCACACTCCATGGGTAAATCCCCTGCACAGCAGCATATAAGCTGTGGATGTGGGCAACCTCCATAGCCAACTGGCTTGAGGGTCATTCCCACTCATTGACATGCCAATAGCAATCAAGACTCAACTACCACAGGAACACACAACCCACACAAGGGATCCAGAGCAGGTGACCAGAGAATGTACCAGGGCCTAACAGGGCACCTACTACATAAGGCCACCTGGCCAAGACTGGGAGACATAACAGACCTGCCTAATGCATTGAAACAAACACAGAGACAGAGCCAAAATGAGGAAACAAAGAGATATGTGACAAATGAAAAAACAAGAGAAAAAATGAGAAAAAAAAAGAACTAAACACAATGGAGGCAATCAACCTACCAGATATAGAGTTCAAAACAATGGTTATAAGGATTCTCAAGGATCTTAGTGAGAACTTCAAAAAGAGATGGCAAGCATGAAAAAGGACACAGAAACCATTAAAAAAAAAAAAAAGTCAGAAATAAAGAATACAATAACTGAAATGAAGAATGCATCAGATGGAATCACCAGAAGACTAGATAAAGCAGAGGATTGAATCAGTAATTTGAAAAGCAAGAGCAGAAAACATCCAATCAGAACAACAAAAGAAAAAAGAAGACAAAAATTGAGGATAGTTTAAGAGACCTCTGGGAAAACATCAAGCATAATAATATTCACATCATAGGATTACCAGAGGGAAAAAAGAGAAAGTAAGGGATTGAGAAACTATTTGAAGAAATAATGACTGAGAACTTCCTTAACCTGGTGAAGGAAATAGATATACAAGTCCAGCAAGCACAGAAAGTCCCAAACAGGATGAACCCAAATAGGCCCACACCAAGACACATCATAATTAGAATGGCAAATGTTAAACACAAAAAGAGAATCCTAAAAGCAGCAAGAGAAAGGCAACTAGTAACTTACATACAAGGGAGATACCATAAGATTGCTAGCTGATTTCTCAACAAAAATTTTGCAGGCCAGAAAAGATAGGCACAAAATATTCAATGTGAGAAAAAGTAAGGACCTACAACCAAGATTACTCTACCCAGGAAAGCTAGCATTTAGAATGGAAGGACAGATGAAAAGCTTCCCAGACAAGAAAAAGCTAAAGGAGTTTATCACCACCATACCAGTATTACAAGGAATGCTAGTGGGACTTCTTTAATATGAAAAGGGGAAAAGAAAACAAATTATGAATAATAAAATGGTAATAGCTACATATGTATCAACTATTGCTTTCAATATTAATGGATTAAATGCTCCACTAAAAAGACATGGGAGGCCTGAATGATAAGTAAACAAAATCTTTATATATGCTGCCTGTAAGAAATTCACTTCAGATGAAAAGACATATTCAGATGGAAAATAAAGGGATGGAAAAATATATTTCATGAAAATGAAAACAAAGAAAGAAACACAAGCTTGGGTAGCAATAGATTTACCAGATAAAATAGACTTTAAAGCAAAGACTATAAGAAGAGACAAAGAAGGAACCAGTATTCCCACTTCTGGGTATTTATCCAAAGAAACCCAAATGCTACTTCAAGGAGACATTTGCATCCATATGTTCATTTCAGCATTGTTTGCAATCACCAAGAGGTGGAAGCAGCCTGGATGTCCTCCGATGGATGAACGGATAAAGAGTAGGTGGTACATATACACAATGGAATATTGCTCTGCCATGGAAGGCAACGGGATCTCGCCATCTGTGGCAGCATGGATGGAACTGGAGGATATTGTGTAGAGTGAAGTGTCAGAGAAAGACAGACACAATGTCATCCACTTATCTGTGGAATCTGAAGAACAAAATAAACAAACAAAACAGTAGGAAACTCATAGATACAGAGAACATATTGAAGGTTGCCAGGTGGGAGGGAGTTAAGGGTGAGTGAAAAAGGGGAAGGGATTAAGAAGCAGAAATTGGTTGTTACACAATAGTCATGGGGATGTAAGGTAAAGCATAGGGAATATTGTCAATAATAGTGTAATAACTATGTATGGAGTCAGATTGGTACTAGAATCTTCTTGGTAATAGATGGGAGAGAGTTGGGGGGAAGGGTTAAAAAAGGTGGAGGGATTAAGAAGTACAATCTGATGGTTACAAAATAGTCATGGGGATGTAAAGTAAAGCACGGGGAATATAGTCAATCATATGGTAATAACCATAGTGCCAGGTTGGTATCAGACTAGTCAGGGGGATCACTTCTTAAATTATATAAATGTCTCACCACTATGCTGTATACCTGAAATTAATTGAAAATAATATTGAATGTCAACAAATTTTAAAGTTTAAAAAGGGTGAGGGGAGGTGAAGGGGCATAAAAGGTCAAATTCCCTAGTATGAAACACATAATTCATGGGGATATAATGTACGGCACAGGGACTATAAACAATAATATTGCAATAGCATGGTGTGGTGTCAGATGCCTGCTGGACTTATCATGGTGATAACTTATTTAGATACATAAATGTTGCATAACTATGGTGTTGTATGTTATAATATAAAATATAATATAATATTACATAACATTGTATGTTAGCTATATTTTAATAAAAATCTAAAAAAGTAAGGAAAATGCTACAGAAATGAAAGAATCAGGAATCAAGCCTGAATTCTTAAATATTAAAGTATTAAGTATGGTGAAATATTGTTGAAATATAATAACAGTAAAAACAACTAAGTACAATGAATATCAAGATACCTCCAAAATTATGGAACAAAATGATTAAA
Organism: Rhinolophus sinicus; assembly: GCF_057876585.1. Classification (NCBI taxonomy): domain Eukaryota; kingdom Metazoa; phylum Chordata; class Mammalia; order Chiroptera; family Rhinolophidae; genus Rhinolophus; species Rhinolophus sinicus. The sequence goes on from NC_142516.1 coordinate 158,975,627, forward strand.
AAAAAGAAAACCTTAAGGGAAAAGATATATAAACACCAATGAGGTCTAAGATTTGTCTAATACCAGTCTAAGAGAGAAAGAAGAAAAACATGAATGTAGAAAATAATGAAAGTATTATTGGTCATTAATTTTCTAGAATGGGAGAAACACTGAGTCTTCAGATTAAAAGAATTCAGTGATCATAAGTGATAAAAACTTACTTACATATAGGTATAATTACATAAATGCTTGAAGAAATGGAAAAAAAAATACAAGACTATGAATCAGAGTGATACTGAACTTGAAATCAGTAATAATAGATGCAAGAGACAATTGAGCACTTACTTGGGTGTTCTGGGGAAAATGGTTTAGAACAAAGTAGATTGAACTGTTATTAATGCCTGAAGAGTAGAGAATATTTGGACAGGTATGTTTCAGAATGTTTCCCTCCTATAAACTTTTAAGAATTTTCTTAGGGTATGCATTAGGGGAAAAAAGAGAGGGTAGGGGATCTCAGAAAGCTGTGACCAAATTCAGGAGAGTAGCAAACAGAAATTCAGCTTTATAAACAAGAACTGAGTAACAGCTTTTCCAGGAAGAAAAAAGACTTGATAGAAAAGAAAACATGGGTGTAAATGTGGTAAAAGGAAGAAGCAAGATATAACAGAACAAATGGCATTGGGAAATGAAAGGGGGGAAAAAAATAACAAGAAAGGTCTGATCAAGCTCTGAAGTGACTAAAATTATGCCAATATTTAAAGTGAATGAATGACTATAAGATAATTAATTAAATGTTAGTGTTCAGTATAAACCAAGAGATCCTACATTAGCCTTACTGAGAAGGAAATTAATAATAGACATACAACCTACCTCAGTATTAAAAACATATGGATTTGGCAATAATAATCTGAAGACAGTTTATTATTTTTTAACTTTTAAGTTAAAGTTATAGCTGAAGTACAAAAGCTTTTGTTATGATTGTGAAATATAAATAGTAATAACATTGTAGCTAAATGTCAGGAACTGTAAATCAAAGGTAGAGCTTAAAGGAGGTAGGCCATGAAATGAGAGAGGAAGATTAAACAACAGGAAAGCTAATATCTTCCTCTTAAATATCAGGAACTAAGGAGATAGAAAACTAACTGAGTTTAAGTATATTAAGTAAAGTTAGAAAAACAATCAATAAAAACTTGAAAATAATATATCACATACTAGGAAACGAGATATAGAAGTGAGGATGATACAATCTATTTAAAGCTGTACATTCTTATTGTGGGCTGAAAAATGCTCTGCATTTGTTAATTTAAGAGTAGAGTCTTAAACATAATGTCTAGAATAATAAAGGTAAATATAAAACAAAAAAAATCTAGAAATGAAAACATTTGTAAAAATTAAAAGTAGGAGTGAGACCAAAGATGAAAAAAAAGAAAATGGGAAAATTGCTATTCAATATAGGGGATTCTATGCCTTTGATCTGATACTGAGTTCATCTATTATGCTGATAAATATAAGGATGTTTAAAAATCAATTATTATTAAATGTTGTATTATTTTTATTTTCAACCAGTAGTAGATGGCATTTAATTGTCATTTTTATATCATAAACTGCCACAGTGCTTTATACTTATCTACCTGATTATTTTTTTCCAATCCCATCAGCCTGTAGCATCAGCTAATTTCTGAAGTTAGAACTCAACCTCTATATTAAACAGCAAGTCACACACACCCCTCCTCTTGACTTCCCCCACCTTTCTCCCACTCTTATGGGTGTAAACCTCTTTTATTTTTTCCAAAGTTCTGTCAAGAACTGACAGAATTCACTACCAGTTAGCATTTGGATCTTCAAGTCTTGAAGATCGTAGCAGTAGCAGAAACAATAATGGTAGCAAACATTCCTGCTGTCCTGAAGTAAGTCATGGTCATATTTTATCTGTTTATTTGTTCTGGGTTCTGTATTTTTCCCAAGCAGATTCCAAAACTATACCTGACATTTTTCAATAGTTTCCAGCAGAACTTAAAAATTTTATAGCAAAACAGATGTACTGGGTAGCATGCAAAAAAATAATTTAAAATAACTGTTTAGATCTTTCCCAATGTGGAAAACTTCAGAAAATGAATGTATCAAAACAACAAGTTCTAACTTATTTGTGTTTCTTTGTTATTGACTAATATCATGTGTCCTCTGGGAATTTTATAAGTCAGAAGTTCAGGAAAGACCACAAACCTTAAATAAAGTCACAGTTTCTTACGCAAATCCAAACACCAAACACTGGTATTTAGTTTTCTCCATCCACTAGTCTCATTGAAGCTATCTGACCTCATTTTTTTGTTGTTTCATTTTATTCAGCAAGCATTTAATTTATATCCTAGTTTTACTTCACTGTTTTCAAGACTTTTAACAGAGTGGTTTATTCCTGAGTAAACATGGAATGGATTATTTTCCACTAGTGAAACAGGAATATTCTAAATGGTTTCTTTGCCAGTCAAGGAGAGCACATCCCTGCTTCCTAAATTAAATGAAGTTAAATTAGCTCCTTAGGTGACCCTGAAACACGAAAGAAAATTATCTTTAAATTCTAGTCCCACTCATCTCCCTGAGAGACAACTGATCTACCACATGTCATAAAAATTTCAGTGGCTAACCTTAAAAAACAAAACAAAACAAAAACTTATTTTTGTTCTACCCCATTGTTAATGATGTATTTGTAAGTTTTGCTAAGTTGTATATATATATATATATATATATATATATATATATATATATATGTTTTAGATGACTTGTTTTATTGTTTTGTTAATATGCATATGTTTTATACCAAACTCAAAATGTCTTCAAGAGCCAGGCAAGATAAATATTAATTTGTGAAGTAACCATTTAATACTGTACTTCTTCATATCTACAGCTCTCTCTCTATAAGACACACCATTATTTTGTTACACTAAGGATAAAGCACGCTGCTAATTAAACTATGATGAAATACTCATTACTTTAGAATGCTAACTTTATACCTATCTTAAACACTATAAAGATCAATTTAAACAACATATTTTCATGAATAATCTTGTCCATATATAAAAAGAAAATAATAATACAGTAGATGGAAATTCCTAAAACATCTCCCCACTTAATGTCTCTTAATCTTTTCTCAGTCCACCGTGTTTTGTTCAATATCATTATGTGTATATTAAGAATATTGGTAATGGAGCATTTCTTACAATGATGGTCTATTCTGCTCTCTGAGATTTTCGTCCAAGTCACTGCCTCCAATTCTGCAAATCTTGATGTGATCACATCCTTGATCTTTCTAGAACGTCTAAGCAGATTTCCATACAACAACCAGGGTTCTATTATTTTAAGTATCCTTGAACAGTTTTGCTGACTGAAATATGGAGAAGTTGCAACTGTTCTGTCAGACCTCTTGGGATTCCAATCAGTCTGTGCTGCCATGTAAAAACGGCTGTTGCCCAACAGCATTTGAACAATGCCATAAATTTTAAGACCCATCTGATTTCAAAAAACATTATAATGTGACCAACTGTCCATCCTAGAAACAAAGGAATGTGGTTAAATAAATAGTAGGCTCTCTCACCATGCAAGCATATTTTTTCAGGTAGTATACGAAGCCAGTAGATAAACTGGATGGACACATTTCTAGATAAGCCACTTTCATTGAGGATTGAGGACTGATTATATAACTCAAACCAGATCAATTTTGCCAAATGAGCTATTCTGCAATGTCAATCCTGGTACGTGTATTTCTGGTTTATAGATGACAGCAAATTCCTTCACGTGCATTTCTGTGGCCAGCAGGACAGAATAGCATGTGAATGTGCTTCCCCCCCTCCCCCCCCCCTGGCTAAAATATTGGACAATATCACTGGTGAGTATAAGGGAACACAAATTAGAATCAAAAGAGGCTGCTGTTGATTACCCTAATTAAGGTTTGCACAGACTCTATTCAATTTGTATGGGACTAGCTAGGTCAATGATGTTATCAGTTCTTGATTGTTACATTGTCCAGCCTTCTTTAGTTCATTCTGGAATCTGGGTTTGCTTTAGTTCCTTTATTGTATTTAAAATAACTTTGCAAAATGGAGTATTACTCTGCTATAAAAAAGAATGAAAACTTACCATTTGCAACAACATGGATGGGATGAACCTACAGTGTATTATTCTAAGTGAAATAAGTCAGAGAAAGACAAATATCATATGGTCTAACTTATATGTGGAATCTAAAGAACGGAATAAATGAGCAAACAAAACAGAAATATACTCATAGATACAGAGAACAAACTGATGGTTGCTAGATGGGCGGAAGGTTGAGGGAATGGGTAAGACAGGTGAAGGGATTAAGAAATACAAATTGGTAGTAACAAAATAGTCATGGGGATATAAAATACAGTATGGGGAATATAATCAATAATGCTGTAGAGACTATGTGGGGTGTCAGATGGGTACTAGATTTATCAGGGGGATCACTTCATAGATTATACAAATGCCTAATCACTGAGCTATACACCTGAAACTAATATAAAATAATACTGAATGTCAACTATTTATATATATGTATGTATACGCACACAGTCATGGGATATAAATTACAGCATAGGGAATATAGTCATTGGTATTGGAATAGCTAGGTATGATGCCAGAGGGGTAGTAGAGTTGGTGGGGTTATCACTATGTGAGGGATGTAACTATTTAATCATTATGTTGTTTTGTACACATGCAACTAATAAGAAAAAATAAAAATAATTTTGTAGAGATTCATAAGGAATGTCCCAATATGAAAAATATCGACTTTACTAGGGACTGATAAAATTTGTATCCTTTTGTTTAATGCTTGGTGGGGTTATTTCAACTTTTCAACTCTATTAATAAGTTTTACTATTTCTTTGGGGCCCTGAATTTTCTTGGTATTAATTTTCCCATCACAGTGCTGCTGAGATGGGTCTCTACAATGCCCACAGCATACTTTGTTTATTTTAATTTTTCTATCACATATTTCAGAGATGGGATATCTAATATTTAGCACCATTCCTGCTTTGGAAAACCCATGTTATAAACTAAGGCCTTGTTGCACTTCCTCATCTTTAGCGTGCAGAAAGCCATCACTGCAATGACAAAGTGGAAGGGATGAGGTACTGTGACATTCTCCAAGTACCTTTTCCATCCATCACGCATACAATTTTATAGTAATATTTAGGCAATCTGAGGTGCTCTGATACACTGTGAAGGTGTACTGTAGTCTTCCCTTGGTATATGCAAATTGTTCCTGGTAATATACATTTTCAGAGAGAAAGTTGAGTCTCCAGATCAATTACTCTGTATAGCTCATAAGAGATTGGGAACTTTCTACTACCATTGCTGTTTAGGTCTGAGACTGAATTGCTGATGGGAGCAACTGATTTAATTGTTATAATTCACCATGTATAATCAAAAAATTATTATATAAAGATTAATTTTAGAGCACTGCATTCATTTAAGCAAAGCTGAAGTCTCTTTAACATGCATCTAGTGTAAGTTGCTTGAAACTATTTCCCATGGCTTAGCAGCTCCCCGAGTATTCATTGGGTCATTCCCAATGGTTGGTACATTCTTGTGTGATACTTGCCTTTCCTCTTATTGCACAACATTTATTTTTAACACGCACATATTCTCTCTCTCTCTCTCTCATAAATTCATAAACATGCACACACTCACAAACACACATGCAGAAACTGTTCAGCCCTCACAACCTGAATACCAGTGAAGGGCCTAAACTGTGTATTTGGGCCTTGACTTGCACTCCTGTTATAATCCATTCAGAACTATGACCTTGTCATGGATGCTGTTCTATGTTGTTCTCAGATCTCTGAGAAAGGAAGGGAAATGCCTCAGCTTAAGAGAGTTACTTTTCAGTGACATGTCCCCTTCCTAGGACAGATCACACTCAATAACAGATCATTGCAAGGCTCTGAATCCCCATGTACCTCTCCACAACTTAGGACAACTCTGAAGTGCTACGTAAACTTCACAACTACCCATATGGCCAGCTGAATCCTTATTGTGACCTTTGCACAACTTAATAGCTTCCTCTTCCCAAATTTTCTTTCTTCCTAGTAAGATTCCTGCACACTAGTCTCTCCTCTTAGTCTGCTTCCTGGGGAACACAATCTGTAACAAATATTTCTTGGGATGTTTCTTGCTTTATATATATTGGGAATTTTTTTCACCAAAATAATTAGTTATGACTAATACTAATGCTAATTAATATTAATATTAATATTAATATTAGTTTGTCCCCTAATATTTAGTAAGCCTCTAAAAGTTTGTTTACCTATTCCTTTCCAGTGAAAGTCACATCAACATATGACATCAGCTATTTCTTCCCAATACTTTCCTAACCATATATATAGCCATCATTAAATAAATACCCCAGGCATTACTGACCTATCTTTTGAACTTTATTGCTATTGCTTTCCTGTAACCAACTTGCATCTCTCACTCAGGCGGCAATATTTAATATGTTAACTCACTCTGTCACAATGGCTGAAATTACCATACTCTGTCCATCAGGACTTTCCAATGAGGTAGAGCCTCTGCAATTAATAATCGGCATTAAGTTAAGTGTTCACTTCTAAAAACACCCCAAGCTAGAAGAAGGTGAACTTTCTTCTTAAGAGTTGGTATCCCATCTCTTAGCAAATCCATCTAGATTACATTTTTTTCCAGGTGTCATTATTTAATGATGGTTACTGCTTCCCTTGGACTCTTAAGCTGCATAACAAGGGCAGAGGGTACATTTTTATTCAACCATATCTTTGTAAGCCACAAGTACAATTCAGACAGGCTGAGGATGAACCCTGATGGAGAGATAATATGGTGGAATTCAACTTCATTTAGTTAAATCAGTGGGGACCCACCATTCTTTCTGTTTGTCAACATAGTCCTTAGTTTCTCTCTGTCATTCTAGGGAAGCCTAAGGTGAAATAGAGGTTTCTGAAGATGTGCTACTCTGCAGTCATTATTATTAACCTATCCCTTCTTTCTTTATCATTAGTCATGCTGTGGTTTAGAGGCCATATACTGGAACAGCTAGGACCATGGACTGTAAAGCCAGACTGCCTGGGTTTCAATCCTGGCTCTACTGTTTTCCAGATATATGAAATTCTCAAAAATATGGATCAAAATAGTACCCATCTTAAGCACGGGGTTGTAGTAAGGACTAGAAGTTAATAAATGCAGTACACATTTTAGAACAGTGTTTGAAACATAGTAAGTACCATACAGTATGAACCACTATTTACAATTAATGGAGCAGACACAGTCACCAGGCATCTCCTGTTTGAGCAGATGCCCCATCCTCTGATAGAGAAAAGGGGGTAAAAGGGCCTGGTAGTACCATAGCATTCAGTTTCTTCATAGATAGATGAGACTAGAAAAATAGGGATTTCCTCATCAGGGCACATTCCTCACCAGACTTTTTTTCATTCGTCCAGCATTTTTTTTTTTTTTTTGTGTGTGTGTGTGTGTGTGTGTGTGTGTGTGTGAATAACATACATTTTATCTAACACAAAGAACTGTGCATGCTTGGAGTATGCATGTGGGCTCCAACCTCTCCACAACTGAGTAGCAATTAAATCAATCAAATCGTCCTCTGCTATGATTCCAAGTGCATTCACAATGTGCAAACTGCCTGAAGCCCCTTCTCTTCTGCGTTCAATTAAGTTCTCTCTCTACCCACCTGTCCAGTGAACAGGAGGGATAAAAGGTAGCATATGCCTTCCAAGAAACCCCTTCCATTTTTGTGTCTAATGTTTCTTGTGCTTCTTGGCTGGTACATGGCATTCCCTGGACCTTGCTCCCCAAAGGACTACTGGCGGGGAGTCTCAGTCAAGCCCATGCATTTCTGGCCATGCCTGTAGGAGAAGCCTTATTTTCCCATTAGCCTCTATGACTTAGACCTGGAGCTCATTTTTCTAAAGCGTGTTTTAGTGCCTAGTAAAGTAGAACACAAGGACAAATGTTGGTGAAAAATGAGCACGCTAGGATTTTTTTTTTTTTTTTTCCTGCAATAAACTTAAAGGAGGCAAGACAGAGAAGGAGGTACCAGGCTGAACATGGTAAGTGAGTAGGCCTGGTTCTTACTTCTATTGGAAGCACTAGGACTGGGAGCTGACAGTTTCAGGCGGGTCCAGGGGAGATCTTGCCAGGCTGCAGGAAGCGCTGAGCATATTCCTGAGGATTCCCAACACTATCACTGTGAAATTGCAACATTATTACATTATATGAATGTGAAAACTACCTTTACAGCAAGACACTTCACCTGAATCTAACATCTATGATCTGGTTACAGTTTTACAGTTGTCACATGACAACACTCATGTCACACTATCTACAGGAAATGCACAGTGACTAGGCAGTACACATGGGTACTCATATCACAGCTACATGACCACTTTCAGTACATGCACTAAGTACACACATGGTGTCAAATGACCCAGAAAAGCCAGCCTGCAGTCCTTGGCTCTCTGTAACTTAGTAGTGGAAAGCTGTTAAGCAAGTTTCTTAATATCTCTGTAATCTGATTTCCTCCACTGCTAAATGTGGATAACAATATGCTAAGACACTCAAAATGATTAAGTGAATTCATGTTACTTAAATGAGTAGTGCTACAGTCATCGCTTGTGTTATTGTAGTGGTTACTATGCTTCTTAGCATGTGAGGTTTCTGTTTTCTTACCTAATAATGATGGTAGTATACAAGGTCAGACAATTACGGTCGTGAACTTATCCTAGAAAAAGTGCTACATACCTCATTGGTGAATATCACTATGGTCACACCTTCATGTACTCCCCTTGGGAAGCTATGCATTGACGCCAGTGCCTAGTTCACCCTTCAAAGCAATTTTGTAACTCTTTTTCTGAAATGACCATCAAAGCTGCTGTCGTATTACCCTTGATGTCCTGAATGTCATCAAAGTGTCTTTCTTTCAACATTTCCTTTATCTTTGTATAAAGAAAGAAGTCATTGGGGGCCAGATCAGGTGAATAGGGAGAGTGTTCCAATACAATTATTTGTTTACTGGCTAAAAACTCCCTCACAGAGAGTGCCCTGTGAGTTGGTGCATTGTCGTGATGCAAGAGCCATGAATTGTTGGCAAAAAGTTCAGGTTGTTTTTATCTAACTTTTTCATGTAGCCTTTTCAGTACTTCCAAATAGTAAACTTGGTTAACTGTTTGTCCAGTTGGTACAAATTCATAATGAACAATCCCTGTGATATCAGAAAAAGGTTAACAACATTGTTGCAACAAGTTCGCAAACCTCGTATATTAAGGTTATACTCTAACTTTCTGTGTAACATGCATTATACTAATCTTTTTTCTTAAGTTTTATAACAGCCTGCAAAGGAGGTTTTATTTATTATGCCATTTTCAGATAAGTAAATTGAAGGAGAGCAAGTTTAAGTAACTTACGAAGGCCACCCAACAATAAAAGAAAAAAACTTCACATATTGCCATTTCTTCCCTCCCTGTCCCCCTCCTTTCTTCCTCCCTTCCTTCTTAACACAGTGCCTTATAGTTCTGACTTACTTTAACAGGATTTGATAATTTCCACAAACTTAGCTTGACTTTCTTTCCAGTCCTCTGGGCTGAGGTAGAATTTTGCACATGCTCAGTAAACATTGGGGAGGTTTGCCTGTGGTCAATAGAGCAAATGGGCTGTGGAAGCAAGCCTGGTTCTAATAGAACAGAAGGTATATGGTGGACTGTGTGACCTGGGGGGACTTGTTCAGCCTCTCAAGACATTATTTCATGCATCTGCGTTCATTACATTATCTTTGTTGGTTTTGAGCTAACATACTACCTAGCATTGGAGGTGATGACTGGCATTTAGGAATTGTTCAACAAAGACTATTTCACACCCTACAAATCCCCTTCTTCAAGAATGTATTTTCCATTGGACTTTGAACATTTTGTATGAGCATTTAACCTCATTATAATTTAACTAATCTTTCTTGTATCAATACTGTAATGATTCCATTTGGATAAAAGACATTAGTGTTTTTAGTTTTCTGAGTTACAGCATAGGGTGGACTTATTTAGTTTTATACTTCAAGTTGGAATTGAGATACATTTCTTTCCAAAAAGAATTTCAAGTCCTGCAATAGTTGATGGATAGTTATTATTATTATTATTAGTAGTAGTAGTAGTAGTTTTCCTTTTTCTTTCTTTCTTTTTTTTTTTTGGAGTCGGGGGAAATGGTGTTTTGGGTTTAAAATGTTTTTGTCAAACAGGAAGAAGGTTTGCCCTATATTTGAAATAGAGGAAACAACTTAAACTAGAGATAGATATAATGGTGAGTATTGGGAATTCAGTTTACTTTAAGGACCGTTCACAATTAAGATGGACACAGAGAACATACAGTATTTTAATGTAAGAACTGTTTAAATAAGTGATCTCTGAGGTAGAGCTGGCAAATGAGGAGAAAAGCAACCTCTAAAATCTTGCTTTAAGCTGCGTTTTCTTGCTTATTAATTTGACAGCTTTCTCTGCTGCTCTCAAGCTAACTACAGCAGTTTTAATCAGAGAGGGAACATGTCAAATTCCTCTGAATCCAAGCTCATCAAAAGTGTGGAATGCCTTCAAGATTTAAAAGAACCTTGAGGGGTCAAAGCTCTTACTCCTTATTTACTATGTCTAATTCCATCAACTTCGTGGCTGTAACCAAGGAATTAAAACACTGATAATGCCTCTGTTGCTTTCCATCATCTACTTCCTCTATTCTGTAGAGTTGTGCCAAAATTATATCTCTGCTCACTGGAGATGTTATCTTATTTTTAAATGCTGCAAATTTTGATAGTCACACATAGAGGATGCTGTGGTTAAATGCTATGACACAAAGCCAGTTATAGAAAACCAGTACCGATCATACTATAGCTTGAGTCTTTATTTTTATTATTTTCCCATGCATATTTTCTTATCAAATAAGTCATAGAATGACATAGATAATAAAAGAGTCTTTGCTTTGCACTGCACCCCGTTTAATTGAAATGTATGTATATAGGAACCAAATCATCACTTGGCATGGTATGTTGGTAGCCAAATATAGAAAATGTCTCTAAAATTGTAGGTCCATGATTTTTTTCTTGTATATATAGAGTTAAATTAAAAAAAAAAAAAAAATAGTGTTTGGTGTCAGAAATACTGTATTTTGTTACCTTTGACTTATTTTAATGAATTTCATCATTCAGTCTCTTTCTCATTCCTTTAACTTATCACTTTTCAATACCATCTCTTTCTCATTCTCTTTATTCACCAATTTCAACAGCTGAGCTAAGCTGGAGAGTAGTCTTCTACCAGATGGCATGTGGTCAATTAAGACAATTTGAAATGAAAGTAATAGAGAAGGCTTTAATCAATAATTGTGATAGTATAAGAAATATGAACAGGAAAAATCGCTACCTCCCTCAGTGTTATAGATTTCCACATGGAATAGCACCAGGTGACGGGCTGATGGATCAGGGCAGTTGTAGGTATTTTCTTACTGCTAAAGGAGCCCCAAATCAAAGACTACTGACAGTTCATTGACCCAGGGGCCAAAGGAGGGAAAAGGGAAAGGTTAGGAGTAGAAAATTACTGAGTGTGAGTCAGAGTGGAGGAGAATGTCTCCAAGACCCTCGTATAAGGAGGGCTCTTGGCAGAGGTGCCTAAAAGAGTCCATGGAACACAGGTGCCAAGGCTGGAATGCAGACATGAATGACAGCACAGTCAGCCAGGGGGAGTTCTTGACATCAGCTCCCTTCAGAGAGCTCTGTGTCCTGGCTTGCATCAGGTCTGATGTGAGGAGGGTGGCTTGCCCGTGAGACTTGCCAGGTAGAGGCTCTGTATTTTCCTATGGTCCAGCCTGAAAGAGCACACATATGATTTTGGCCTGGAGCTGGACGCCTCACCAATGTTCTTCATTGTTGAAAAATAAGATGAACTTGTTGAATCATTCATGTAGTTGAAAGATATCTACAGGGTGGTGGGGTGGGTTGGGTGGTGGGGGTAAAAGGTATGGCTAGTGTATGCTAATCCTGAACAACTGTTGTCCTTTATTACTTCTGTGTTACTAATAATTTCTGTGTTACTAATAAATGTCTACCACAGGAAGAGGCAGAGAATCTCCTGAACATCTTAGCAGCATTCTTTGTGTAAAAATATACTATTTAGTGTAAAATAGGGGCAAGAGCAATCTGCCTAAGCATTTCTAAAATATGCAAAGTAAATGGGTAAGATCTTTAAGAATATGACATCAGATATTAAATGTGCCAGATCTACTAGAGTACATAGTAGAGTACAAATCATTTTTAATTGGCTTTATCAAGTACATGACAGACCAAATAATTTTTAACTTGTATTTTCACTTTGTGTGGAAAATTAGAGGCAAATTTATATAAATATAAAATCTTTACATAGAAAGTGTGTAGAAATATATTTATTTATCTGCATTTCATACATACATATGAGAAGTGGGAAGAACAATGGAATATCATGAATACATACATATATATATAATGTGCACATTTATAAACTTGTATATTTGTATGTAGACAGGCATATTTTAAAAATCTGTCCTATGTATCATAAATATATGCATGTATTTATGTTATATATGTAAATATATATATATATATAATTTTAAATTTTATATAAATTTTCTAACTAGTCTATTTTGTTTATTTTCACTGTGTAAAATTCCAGTCTTATAATAGAAATAATTTTGCATAATTTTGTGTAAAATCCCAATTTTTAATAGAAATAATTTTGTAAATATAAATGGTATGTCCAGTTGCTTGGAAAATTGGTTTACTAAATGTTTTACTGATACTAATAGTCACTAAAAAGAATAGTGATATTTACTCATACTAATATCACTAAAAAGAATAGTGTTAAGTTCTTGAATCCTTACATCAGTCCTAGCATGTCAGCACAATTATTAGCCCTAATCTAGAGGGGAGTGAAGGCTTAGGGTATTTAAACAACTTGTCTAAGGCAGCAGTTGGAAAGCAATGACAAGGCTTGGAAGCTAATAAATGATTCCAGACTGTTGACCTTAATCACTTTTCTGTGGCCTTCCTCATAATTTAATGGCTGTGTAATAAGTATGACATTAAATAATATTATTCTATAATGTGATTAATAATGTGTAATTATATGATGCATGTATATATGTGTACACACACAAACACACACCAATTCTTATTCTTTACTTAAATGATAATTCTCACTAACACTAGTATGGGCTAGATTTATAAAATAAAAGTATTTTGACAATTTAGAGTTTAGCCAAGATTCGGTTGGGACCCTTCTTAGGTGAGTTTACTGCTGACATATAATGCAATTGCTGACATATAAAGTAAATTTCATTGCTTTATTTTGAGCCATACAGTACTATCTATGGAGGACAGAAATTAATTTCACTGAATAAAGTGGGTAAGCAGGAGGCAGAGCTATTTGACACAAGGGTAGTCATTCCTGGTGGTATGGCTTCATGGTTGAGTTGTATATCATGGTAAACAAAACTCAGAGATCACATTAGAAAGCACCTTGGTAAGTAGCATTCACAGATGCATATTAGATAGTTGTAGTTATGCAAATGGGTACCTGTAGCATGGGATCATGTTTCCAGCGACAGCATCACATGTGACTTTTAAGCAGCTATTTTCTTCAGACAACTTAGATGAAAGTGAAACGATGTGCTGTAGAAAAATTGTTAAATAATCCAATAAATGGCCTCATTCATGAATACAATGCTGAAATGAACTATATACAGCACTAATTTAAATGACTTTTTTCATAAAATATAACAACAGAAAACAGCTCTATTTCTGAAAAATAAAATACATTGTTCCATGTAATGTTTAATTTTAAGCCTGTATAATTAAATTACTAAATTATACGCAAATAGTGATTTGACCACATATGTTGTGTTTCATTAGGAACATGGGGTATTTTCTTATATTTAAGGTTGCTTACATATTTTTGATGGATAGCACATTGAGTTTTCTTCGTGTAACATTATTTTTTTTACCCTAATACAATATCACTAAGTGAAATGACAAAGACCACAGTAGGATACAAAGAACTTTATTTAAAGCACCATCTTATTAAAAGGGATTAAGCTTATCAATTTTACTCTCAGAAGGAAGTGTTCAATCACAAAAATAATGTTATTTAGGACTGGTTTTGATTTTGTGAAGAGGAAGCAACTTATTTTGTACAAAGTCATACTGACCAACTAATTCATTCATGTCCTTGTTTTTCTGGCACACGAACACAAGCTAGTTAGTGTTATTTACACAAGTATTGAGAGAAAGAAGAAAAAGAAATCCCTGTTCCAATATATTTTTTTTCTTAGTTCTCTACTTTTGGCTGAGCCTCATGTAAATATATTACCTTATGTCATGCCTTGTGCCAATGGTTTTGAAGAGTCTTTTTTACTTTTGATAATAGAGGTAAGAGCTTTTATAGGACATTTTGTTTTTACCCCTTTCCATGTCTACTTGCATGCTTTTTCTTGGCACAGGATCTCCAGAGATGTCTGTTGTCTGGCCAGGAGGTCCGGCAGAATGACTAGCTTCTCAGGCAGCTGATATTATTGTAGCTGCTTTCTCAATTGCCAGCAAATGATATAAATTGCAGGAGACTGGAAAGGTCACCTCTGCAATTGCCCTACTTATATTAGCTCAATGATCACTAACCTACAGCTACACAAAGAATCTCAGGCCCAGAACACACAAGTGACCGTGTCAGCTGAGGCAAAAAGCTTTGACTCCACCACAGTTTTCTCCTGGAAAACAAAATTAAAACACCATTGCTGCTGAAACTGTCTTAAATGTGCATGTGAAAATTAAATGATATTCTCCTGATATATTGTTTATTTACAATATATCACTATATAACTATGTCTTTTTTTTACCATTTCAATATGTATTTATATAATACATAAATATATGCTTTTCTTAATCACACCTCATATATTGACATATTTCTGTGAATATTGGAAGCATCCATGATCTCTGCTTATATTGAAATTTTCTCTGGATCTTTACTTTCAGAGACAAGAAAATTGGGCATTTCCTGTAGGACAGAAAAAAATAACAAAAAGTATCGCTTTTTAGGGAAATATATGTGAATTTGCTTAGCTGGTTGACTGTGTCTGCATGGACCTCAGGTTTCTGGAATTGTGTTGATCAGATAAGGGTAAGAAAAATGCTGTTTCTGGGTGAATATTGGTAAAACGCATGAGGCTTTAAATAAATCACGTCTATTACTTCACATATAGGAGTATTAATATTATCGACATATGCAACATTTTAAATTAATATTTATAAGAAGTTCCAATTTTCTAGAGTTGTTTAATTATTCTAGGTATTTCAAGTAAAACATGAAATATTTATTTAGTCACTATTGTATGTTCTATTAGTACAATGAAACAGATATTTTCACTCTCAAGTCAGACAGCACGCGTTCAATTTAGGCTATCTCATTAGCTAGGTGACCCTAGGCCAATATAGATTAAAACATTTTAGAGCTTTAGATTTCTAGTGATAAAATGTGGTTCTGATACTAACAGAAAAATTAACCTGAAAGTCATTGGGCTATTTTTCACGGTAAATGAGCTAACTTCCTGGGACATTCTTCCTACTTTACCTCACCTCATTTATCAGGCTAACTCCAACTAGTCATAATTCAGCTGTCATTTCAAATAACAAGTCTTGTGGAAAAACTCCCAAGGCATTACCTTCACCCCATCCTTCCTCAGATGGAGTTAGTTGCTTCTGTTCTTTACCCTCTTATTAATCTTTCCTTCTATCATAACAGTTATCGCTGCATTTCTCTTACTTTTCTCTCCTTAGAACTTACAAGAGTGCCAAGAACATGGCATTTTTTTCAATAAATATTTGTTGAATTAAAATGAATATTAAAAAGAATGGTACTTATATATTTTATTTGGTCCTGATTGTGCTACTTGGTGAATTGATATGCATTGTTATCTTAAATATGGGGAAATTCAGGCTTAGTGAATTGAAATGATTTTTCTGGATTCTCCACTCGAATATTAATCACATGACCCCATAGGTTTTGTATATTTTTGTAGTGTTAAATACATTTAGTAAAAAATGTGGCTACTCAATAACTACTTTTGAAAAATTAATGAACAATAAATAGTTATACTTGCATGGCATGCAGTGTATAATTATGAATTTATAAACATTAATTTCTTTTAAAAAGTCCCCTTTCATAAATCTGATTCTTAATCTATTTTTTTAATTAACTTTTTACTTGAGATGTTAATAGTCTGGGTTTCAAAGCACCAGTTATATAAGAAATACAGATAAAAATACAAGGCTGCATTTAACTAAAATAAATAATTTGTATGATAGTATCTAGATAACATGGATATTTATTTAAATCTATGTGCTAGAAACTGAGAGTGTGAAACTACAGCTGCACCTTGGAAGATGGAAATAGGAACACACTCAAAAAAAAGAGAAAACATTATAGGAAGGAAAACATTATATATCGGAATTGCACAAAATCAGAGAGGCAATAGAAATTAAATTATAACACTAATAAAATAAAAACTAAACATAAATATACATAAATATATATATAGCTAAAATATAAAGAACAACGTAATTATAGAAATTATACGAACCAATTTTATGTTGGATATTAGTAAAAAATAATGTAGGTAAATCTATAGTGAAGCTAAATAAGCAAAGACCACTCCTAAACAGCTACACACAGTCAATATACTAAAGGTTATACAATTGTGGTTGCTTGCACCGACACTTTTGTGAAGAATACATTCTTATGACTTTATTAATAATTGTCACCCCAATAAACTTTAATTTAAAAAAATCTGATTCCAAAATCAAACTGCTAATATTCCTAAAATTTGTATGTAAGTTGCATGTATTAAAAATTACCACTTGATAAAATTAATATCATCAACACATGCATAGATTTATCAAAGTGCCTTTCAGAATGATGCTATTTGTATTTTCATTTTTTTATTTGTTTGTTTGATAAGTAATGTAAACCTTGCATGTGGGAAACATTTTCAAGTGTAACTCATGGGAACAATCTTATTCTAGGATACTCTATGGAAAATGATTATTAATATAAATAACATGAGAACGGCCTAGTTTCCAGGAGTTTCTCAAAATTCCAGTTAAATATATATTGGATCTTAGCCTAAAATCCTTGGCAACCTTTATTGCTCACTGCTTACAGATATAGTTGCTTGAATGAATGAAATACTTTTCAATAGTAATTAGCATGAATGGAACAAATAGTTTCATAAAGAGTTAGACAAAACATCTATTCTAGTATAGAAAAGACTTTTTAACTGTACCAAAAAACAAACAATTTAAATTATATTGGTGCTAATATCTTCCCATTCACAATAATTCCTCCATTTCAAGTGGTTGATCTGTTTTATCTAAGCTTGGTTATTCTTATATAATACATAAAAATATATTTTTTGATTAGGCAATCTGTTACTAGGATATAAACTCTGTTTAAAATTAATACTTATTGGGTGACAATGATTAGTAAAATTTCATAGGTTTCAAGTGTACAATTCTGTATTACATCATCTATATATCACATTTCGTGTTCACCACCCAGAGTCAGTTCTCCTTTCATCACCATATATTTGATCCCCGTTACCCTCTTCTATTATCCCCCCCAGTTATACTCTGTAAAAATTAGACTATTGTCTGTGTCTATGAGTTAGTTTTTCTTCTTTCTTTCTTTATTTGTGTATCTTGTTCCTTTCTCGCTTTTGTCCTCTCATCTTGAGTTGGTAGAAAAGAATAGCATTAATGAAAACCAAGGTTTACTCCAAAACTTTTGCAAATAACACAAAATATATTCTAAAATAATGACAGCTTTAAAGAAAGTATGGTTTCTATAATACGTATTTAAATTTCTTGTCCACTTCTAGGGCATAAATTAGTCAGGAGATAAAAGGATTTTGAAACCTAATGAATATTAAAACAGCAAATTAAATTCACTTTTATCTCCTAATAATAAGGATATGTGGTTATTTTATTGGCTTTACATAAAATATATATTTTACAACTTATATATTGTACTTCCTAAATTCTGTACTTTGTAATGTTAAAATACTTGTGAAATATTTTAATATACTTTCATTTCTGTTTTGTGAATAAGTGGATATACCACCAATTAACCCACTGGAAAATGTTCAATTTATGGAGAAACACATGCTATAATCAAGAGAAGATTCTATTACCTTGATTGCCTTCTTTGATCTCAAGGTCGTTACTAGGTCAGAGGTCTAACTATAATTGGTAATTTACTTAATGGAACCATATTTCATTGCACCAGAAATTATTCTGCTGATGTCAAAGATCACTAAATTCTACCCAGAATTAGTTTGATGGGAATTTAAGGAGGGATACAATCAAAGCGCTTAGGATAAAGAATAATTTTCTGAAATAGGTCAAACTTCTGAAATTCCCTAGCTGAAATGAAACAAGCTGTGCACAGTAGAAAGGAAATGGCATTTTAAGTACTTTTATTTTGTTGATTTTTTTAGCATATAGAGCAGTAGTGAATACTTAGTAAGGAATTGGCAGATGGTCTCATTAGATAAAATGACTATTAAGGAGTGTCATAACTAATAAAATGCAGTGTACTACCACATTTAGGCTAGTGAGTTACAAAATATACAATTCTGCATTATTGTCATTTTGATGGTTGTGATGGTTTTATTACAAATTCCGACAGCCCTGCAAAGTTATCTTTTATATGTGAATATGTGATAAATTCTGTAGCAAACTCATCTCCATTAAAGGAAATAAATATTAACCTTCATTTACTCTTGATTAATGAAAAATATTTTATATATTGTAGACAGAATACATGTAGCATAAATAAAGATAATTTTGGCACAATCTCAAAATATGATAAAGAAAGGTAGCTTGATTATAGAATTCAGGCCAAGACACTCCTGTGCCGTTTGAGTCAATTGCTCATTGTAGTGGGGAATCCTTCCCATCTCTTATGGTGTGGGATTGTGTTTTGCAAATGTTTCATATATATATATATATATATATATATATATATATATATATATATATATATATATATATATACCTCTTCTGACATTTCTGTATCTTCACTGATTGAAGGATGAATTCAATTTATAAAGACATCATTTGATTCTGTTTCTGTTTATTTGGGCAAACAATGAAAATCTGGTGGTATAGCTATTGAAAATTGCTAAGAGAATATTTAGAATATCAGCATAATTCCCTCAAAACTGGTGCCTGACCCCTGGGCACCAGTTAACAAACTTGACTGCACTCTGTGTAGCAGGATTTGCTTGATAAAGGGAGGCTAGGACTGTGAAGCTGAGTGGCATTGCCTCAGACAAGTTTCCCTTTAAATGTATACCAGTGTCTTATTAAACATCGCTTTCTGCTTTATGAAAGAAATAGGGCCTATGTCAAATAATAGGGACATACTGTAAATAGTATTTTTCAAAATGATTAAGTGGTTAATTCAAGTATGTGTGCATGTGTGCACACAAGTACATGCTTAAACATCTTCTTAATGATAGATCTAGAATGAAATTTCAGAAATACTGGTGTAGAGAATTATATGAAATAGAAATCACTGATCTCTCTGTTCCATTAACACCCCATTGGGCTCTATTTCAATTTAAAGTTGGGTATGCATCTCTTGAGGACAAGTTCTCTTATCTTTGATGCAGTGTCCTCAGTTGCAAGATAAGTTATTAATGGTATCTACTTACAGAGTGGTTACTCAGATTAAATGTGTTAATATTTCTAAAGTTGCTAGCTCATAGTAAGTGTTAAATAACCATCTCTTAAAAAAAAAAAGAAGAGAAGACTGAGGCTAAAATAAAGAGAATAGGAAGCTTTTCTCTGAAGATTTAGGGTCTCTTGCTCATTTCAAAGGGAAGCAAGTTATCTGAATTATGCCTTATTTAAACTTTTGGTAAAAGTTTTTGGTAGATTTTTTAAAAACCATATTTTTAACAAGGTTAAAAAGAGTTAAACTACCTATATTTAACAAATCTGTCCAATACTGGAGAAAAGAGAAACGTTCATAGCCATTAATCAGAAGATGACTGACTATTCCCTGGCAAAATACATGATTATCATGCAAAATTTACATTCTACATCTAAAATAGAATAACTTCACCCTCAGGAATAGTTTATTCAGGCTATGATATTAATAATAAACTCTTGTTTTATAGTATCCTTGCTTCATATAAAAATATAAATAAGATTTAAACATGGTTATCTGTCCTCCCAAGGGAATGCAATATTATAACTACTAGCCAGGAGGTAATTAAATCATATTTATAGTTTGAAAGAAGTTTTAAGAAATAAAGGAAATATAACTTAAAAATCAATTGAGATTAATATTAAAATAAAAAATCATTGAAACTCATGTGAACTAAAAGCCACTGAATTTCACATTACCCAAATTAGGTCATCTCTCAAGAAACTAAAGATTATTAATAACATTTAAAAGCTAAAAGTTGGAATGCAGAGCTTTGTAATAAAAAAAACAATGTTTCTATATTTATATTCAGCTATGTTAACATTTCAAAAAAAAATTCTAATTATTTCCGAGCAGGTCCAAAATTAAGACATATCTGCTAAACTAGTGTATAGAATTTAAATGAAGCAATTTCTACATTTAAACAAATCACAATGAAGATTTCAGCAGAAGTATTATTGTTTTCCATTTTAAATTAATTGTATGACATTTTTAATATATAACCTTTTTTCAAATGTATATGTCTAAGGGATACAAACAAAAATCTTAAAGTATAAAAAAAAAATACACTACTTTCCACACTGACATGGACATGGCATTGAAGTTATATTGGCTAAAGTGGTTTCACTTATTGTGAGCTACTTTTGCCTATCTCATGTGAACATCCGGGCGACAATGACATTTGTAGGAGAGACCATGTGCATTCATTACAGTGTATGAATGGAAAGGTTACATTTGATAAAGCAAACCTCTTTTCAGTCTTAGTAACTGAGGAACAATTTACACATCAAAGAGTGAGCTACCCAAATAGATTAGAGCTTTTCAATAAACCCTTTTTATGGAAAAGGGTATCTAATCCTCTAAACCAACGTGAACTCTAGTCTGATCTGGAAAATAAGCAAAGTCTGTGAGCAAGGATAAACTAATTTCATCATATTTTTGGACAACATTAGGAGTGGGATATGAGTGGGAACCCATATGACTCAGGATAAGTACAATAAGTTACTCTCACATACCTGAAAACAAAAAGATACTGCTTATTTGGCATTAATGGAAACTTCACATTGAAAAGATGGCTTGGTGCTCATAGAATGCAAGTCCTTACCTGGCTCCCTTTTCACTTCCTCTGTGACAGCTGGATATCTAAGATCTCTTAGGCATGGTACAAAGAAGAAGGGACAAACAAAAACCAAGATGAGAACTGATTCCCTGGTCAAGTGCAGAAGATAGCCTTCTTCTTCGTTTTTTTTTTTTTTTTTCTTGAAGTCCTTACCCCTCTCAACCCTTGAAAGAAGAGGAGAAGAAAAATGGTAGTTGCTGTGTTATTTGGGATAAGAATGTAGTCGGCCAAAAAAAAGGAAAAAAAAGAAAAAGAAAAAGAAAAAGATAAAATAGCCCTTTCCACTCTGTACATGAATTCCTGTTCATCAGTGAAACTTTATGGACCAGAATTTGTGTGTGTGTAATTTTGTCTTTTACTTTCTTCCTCTCAAGTTGACTCACAAAATGAAAGGGAATTTACAATGGTAAGGGTTTCTCAATTAAGATGTTTTAAGCATATGTAATTGAAATAAAATAAAACAAACAAAAAAAATTATATAAAAGCTGTAGTTGCAAGTACCAGTTGAACTCACAAATTACATAACCTTCCCAAGTTTCAATTTTTTTTTGGAAAATAAAGATGATATTATCTTCCCTACCTGCCTCATAGCATTTTGGGGAAAATAAAAAGAGATGATGTATGCAGGTGAAAGCATTTGACACAGAGTACAAGATACTAAATATTTCTCATTGCTACCATGCTTTCCCCCCTCCTTGTTTCTTTTTCAATTTTTACTTAAAAAGAGTTGACATAAACTCCTGAAGGGAATATACAGAAAATGAGCTTTACTTAGGAAAAACTATAGAACATGAGATTGAAGAGCACGCATGTGTTTTAACCCTGATGCAAACACATTTACTGTATGATTTTGCACAAGTTAATTAATATCCTGGAGGCTCGATTTTTTTCTTTTGTAAAATATAATTAATATGACAATTGAAAACATTAGTATATTTAAAATGCTTATCATTAAATTACAATTATCAGTACATGTCGCTTCTACATCGCCAGGTGCATGTTGCCTGTTACATAGTCTGCTACCAGATGAGGAATTTGAGATCTCAAATTTTAAATGTCTTCTCCAGGCAAAGAGTTAATAAGTGATTGAACAGAGAGTAAAACCAGAATCTCACTTACATCAAAACCTAATCGCTTTTCATTTAAAGCACTTTTTCACTTAACAGCCATCTAAATTCTAACATAATAGCCTGATGATAGGGAAATTCTAAGAACTTCTGAAGAACTTAATAGCAGATACCATGTTTACAGAAATTATGTTTATAATCCAAAAATACGGTGTGATTACTTTACAATGAGTTTACCAGGCCTTATGTGATATGAAGAGGAATCTGGAAATTAAACACAAGTAGATTAACCTTTTTTTGGAAAAGATAAAACTAAGCTATTGAGCAGCATGTGGTTTCAGGAATATGTTTTACTGGTTGTGCATGCATGTGGACGTGTGTGTGTGCGTGTGTTGTGTGTGTGTGTATGTGTGTGTGTGTTGTGTGTGTGTGTTTGAAGGGTGACAGAATATTTTGAATTATTTGTATGTGTGGATGTCTCTATGATTGAAATCATAACACAACACATGATTTCCACACTATGCAAGTTTAAACATTCTTTATTTTGTGGTCCCAATATTTTTTCCATAATCACTTTTGTGAGATTCACTACTCTTTTTAAACTAAACTTTAGGATTCAACAGGCAACCTTGGTGTTATTAGCACCATGATTTAACCAACTGAGCTAACCGGCCACACTAAACAAACTTTTATATGATAAGTACTAGTGACTCACCTAGAGGGTTAGGGAACAGTCAAAAGTTGTGAGAGGAATTTCCCAGGAGAAGGGTTGCCAGATTTAATAATACATGAATATATAAATGATTCAGCATAGCCAGTAAATTCAAATTTCTGACAAGAAACAATACTTATTTTAGTGTATCTGTCAAATATTGTGGGGCATACTTACAGTAAAATATTCTTTTTTTTTCTAAAACAAATTTAAATGTGTATATTAGTTTTCCATGCTGCATAACAAATTATCACACATTTAGCATCTTTAAAGAATACCCATTTTTATCCTGCAATTTCTGTAGGTAACAAGTCAGGGTGCTTCCCACCCACAAATGGATTCTTTGCTCAGAGTCCCACAAGTTCTGAAATGAAGATATCAGATGGGCTGTATTCGCATCTGGTAGCTCACCTACAGAAGAATCCACCTTCAAATTCTTTCAAGTTTTGAACAAAGATATTTCCTTTTGGTTTTATAATTTTTTGTCCCTTGCTTCTTCAAAGCCAGAAATGGTGATAAGCAGCCTCTTTTGAGTCACTGTCTTCAGGGAAGACCTGGTTCCTTTTTTCAAGTGCTCACATGATTTGGTCAGGCCTACCCGGGATAATCTCCCTTTCGATTAACACAATGTCAACCGCTTAGAGACGTTAATTATGTTGGCGAAACCTCATCTTTGTCACACATTGTAACAGAATCACTGGTATGATATCCCATTACATTTATCATATCCTGTTGAGTAGAAACAAGTCAGAGATTCTGCCCACATGCAAGGGGAGGGGATTACCCAAGAGTGTGTCTCATTTGAGATCCACTTAAAGGTGTCTCAAATCACCATACTAGACATTCTGCAATTTATTTAGCAACCTTATCCAGGAGAACATGTGTGTTTTGAAACTGTATGATCAACCATACTTAGAGATAGTAAATGTAGATAAATTGTTTTTTAAAGTGGTGTTTATAGAACATAACAGAAGAGTCAAGGATTTTTGGATATATATATATATATATATATATATATATATATATATATATATATACACACACACACACACACACACACACGCATACATATATATCTTTCTACCAGCCATCCTATGTTTCTGTTTACAAGATTTATCAAATTATTTCCAAATCAATATAGATTGGCAAAAATTATCATCTATTCTGCGAGAATTGCCAAAAGCTTTAGCATTACTGTAACAGGATTATTGCCATGTGTTTATTAATTCCATAAACGTTTATTGAGTTCCCAGTATGAGGAAAAATTTTGTTGTGCCCCAGCAAGACACTCATCCCCTGAAACAGCCTATAGTCTACAGAGAGACGAGTATATTCAGATAAATAGGACTTCCAAATTATAAAACAGAAAATTATTCATTGAATCTTGTCTCATGAAAATTTTAGTTTATAAAAATTACCATAGAGGAGTTTTTTCATCACATAACTTTTGGACATATCAGGATGTTGCATCCCATATCCATTCTTTAGAGACACATTATACACATCAATCTGGAAATTATTTGAAATATGTCCTATATAAAGTGTTTAAATTTGTATAAACAATTTTTCATGAAAAAATTCAGTCTCTTGAAAGAGGTTTTCATGTAGACATAATAACATCGTATAACTGTTATACATCTTTTAAAGTTCTACCAAATACTCTTTTGGGTATGTGGCAGTAGCAGGGAGGAAGAGGCTACTGGCATTGTAGGTTTGAAATGGCATATTCCACTCTCCCTGAATCTTTATTTGGATTAAGAATCTAAACATTTGTCCAAGCACCAAATCTCAGAGTTTCTGTAAAATCCTCCATTTTCCTGTGCCTTAGCTCCTGTTATTTAGTAAGCCTTGTCCATTTTACTTCCTAAATGTGTCAATGGATCAAAGGTGTCTCCCTGATGACTGCAACAGTCCTGGATGGGAAACTTCTTGAAGATAAATCAGCAGCAAAGGTCGCTGCTGGAAAGTTGTTAAAAATGTTTTCAGTGACAGAGATGTGTTGTCTCTGCACCTGGTGTGCATCTCTTTGAAGGAAAAAGGGAGGAGTGTTGTCAGCACAAGTATGTAAAAGGGTTGTTTTCTTTTTTCTTTCATTTTACTTTCAGTAATTTTACATATGTTTTGACAGGTCTCATAGACGGAAACCTGGATGAAACAGGAATGGTGATTACATATTTCGACAATTAAAGGTGTTAAATCTCACTAACTGTGAATAATTACAATTTAGTTATTATACTAAACAAATTATCATTTAAAATCTAAGTGATTACTCTGTAATACATTACTAAGCTATGTGAATCAACAAAAGATAAAAACATTTTTAGAGAGCCAGCTTTCAAAAGATTCAATGTCAATATTTTTCTATGAGCTCGGTTGAAGACATAAACTTCTTACTTGCAGTGCAATCCCTGGAAAATATTTACGAATTCTTTGTTAGTAACCAGTTATGACCACTGTTTGCGGGACCTGTTATTGTGCATGGTTTGCCCCAAGGACAACATGACATTTTTGCACAAACTGAGTTTTCTCTATTCAGTGGTTTATATGCTACTATAGCTTTTTTTCTTCTTCTTTTTTTTTTTTTCCCTTTCACTGCTGTCACTTCTCAGCAATCAGCAATGTTTCACCGTGCTTCAACTTGCCAAATAATGGGGTTTTGTGATGTTTGCTCTGCCTGACTTGTTTGTGATCATCCTAACTTCAAATCATCAGTCAGGATGCGGTTTGGCTGCCTGTCATTCACCATGTCTTGCAGACTAGCCCCATAGAGCTGGATTGTAATGACTCCATTGCCACTGGGCTCAAAGTGTATCACAACTGAGGAATTGTCTGAGAATTTGATTTTAAGTACAAAGTATGAGCTGGAAGCCACAGGACAATATGCTATCTGTTAGCAAGCCAAAGATGTGCTCACTTTTCTCATTAGCCTCCCTAGCTCATCTCTGAGCACATCGTTGGATTGGCATTTTACTCAGCTAATACACTTTCATGTCCAATGTTAGCTGAGAAATTTTCAGCTCGTTTTCTTGACTGGTACTGGATCTTTTTCATAGTGGGTAATACATAACCTAGGATTTCTATAAGGCAGATTGCTAAATTAAAGCATTCCTAAAATGGTGTTTTTACTAGTGTACATCATAGCTCAATAATTTTTCTGGAAATGTCTTAAGGAATTTGGCAATAGCTTACACTGCAGCAGGAAATGAGGTTTATAAAGGACTGAAAACATTATAAACCAGTGAAAAAATTAGCAGGTGGTCCACGTATCAGTGGTGACTAAGTTTGAAATTGATGGTGGAAAAAAACAGACATGTTTTGGAAGGTAAATGAGTGTCGGTTGTTAATGTTTGATACCACAAGCATAGCTGTATATCTCACTGTTTATTCCCCAAATTATAAATAACATGTGTTTATTCCCAAACAATAAATAACATGATAACCTTAATTGCCTAGATACATCTGTTCTGACATTATTGGTGTTTAATCTTGTCAAATCACTCTGTACTTTCGTAGTCCTATTATAAGTCTTGTTTTCTTTAAATGGATTTTGTAAAAATATTTATTCCACTTTATATTATTGATAAAATAATGAATACTTATCTTGAAAAAAGGAGGAAAACAAAGTGTGCAATAATGTGGAAAAGAAATCACTCAAATTTTTTCTTTTCCTGACAATCATTATGTTTTGGCATTTTGTTCCAAATTCTTTATCACTAACTACTTATGTGATTAAAATAGAAAATAGACTGCTGTGATCACTATTATTGGCAGAAATATCATATTATCATTTTTTGGTGAGCTTTCTCTAGCATCTTGTTGAAGCTGTATGCCTTTCCTTTTTGAGAGAGGATTGTCTATATATAACTCAAAAATGACCAAATAGTATTTGAATATTTATATTGTCCTCTTCAAAAGAATAACATTTTTGGAAACACAATCAATAACTAAAGTTAATGGTATTTGTGATTACGGTGTTTCCCCGAAAATAAGACCGGGTCCTATAATTAAGGTTTGCTCCAAAAGACACATTAGGGCTTATGTTCAGGGCTTATGTTTATGGTATTTTGACCATAAGAATTCCTTTTGAGGGGATGTCATCTTGAAAAAATTATGCTAGGACTTATTTTCTGGTTAGGCCTTATTTTTACGGAAACACGGTAGTTCTCTCACTGCACTGCTTTATTCCCTCTCTTGGAATACACGTTTTAATTTTGGAAGGATACATATGCCACTGAGCATCCATATTTCCATTCATGAATTTTATATTGGTATTGGCTTGAAACTCCTTAAATACAATTTTGCATCACCAAAATGACAATTTTCATGCCAATTTCCTACTTTAAGGCAAGTTGACCTCAGTATTTCAAATGGAACTTTTAATAAAAGACAAATAAATCAACATGAGATATTCATATCAGACAAAACAAATAACTTAAACTGTAACAGTGACCCACAGTGTGGCTGTGACCAGAAAGTTTGTATCATTTGCTATGTTTTCATGCAGAATATTGGTGTTCAGGCCACGAGGCACCCAATGCCGACTACTGATATTGCCCTACTACAAGGTTAAGTCAACTGTCTCGTTTCCTCTTTAGTGTTCTGGGGCTCACACAACTTGGTGATGGTTAGCCGTGACCTGGTTTCTGTTCTTTTTGATGTAACATATTTCCTTTCCTTTTTCACCACTGTTTTTTTTTTTTTTTTCTTTTTTTCCAGTCATGGTTATAACTGCATCACTCTGGGAGTTCTCTATATTAGTTTTATTCTTGAAAGGTGTTCTGGAAATTCCAGAAACTTATGATATTAACTAGAATTACAGGAACAAAGAATGTAATAAATAAATGCATTTGAAAAGAAATACCCTCATATTCACCAAAGTTACACAGATTTATTTAACTCAGAGCTTCTAAAAGCTTTAATGTGCTAACATGCTTTCTGAATTTCTATAATATCATGCAGGACTTCCCAAATGTATTTGCCCAGAAATGCTTGGGATGTGTTTTTTTTTTTTTTGCTTGTTTGTGTTAATTCTGCCTTAAGTAATTAACTTTAGATCCTCTAGATTATCTTCTTAATCTAGTCAGTGATTACAGTTCTCACTGGAATATGCATGATCAGCTTAAAATCAGCTCCTTCTGGGTACTGAGCATTGGATTCAGAATCCAATGTTTTGTTTCTCTATTTAGAGTGGATTGTTTCCAATGAAGGGTGCTTTGTGTTGTGGCCTACAGGAGAGCTATCTTCTAGTACCAGACAGCGGAAATCCTATATATTGTCTATGTGTACTTCCCAGTGTCTGTGTGTACTCCAACTTCAACCACAGAAGTAAGCCCATATCTGACAGAGACCAACGGTTCCTGGCTGGGATAACATCTTATTGATTTCCATTTACTTTGCCTAGGACATTAAAAAATGGTTATGTTCACTGTATAAGCATGTGGTGAGCTATGTGGTAGCAAACAACCTCACTCTTATTTACTTAGTACCTCAGATTTCTTGTTTCCTGCTTATGCATATCTGCTGAAGATCCCTGCAATATTGCAAAGCTATTCCGATCCACACTGCAAATCACCTCCATCATGCCACCATTAGACTTCCATGTGGGTTACTGAATGGGGAAGAATGAGCTTAAAGAATGGTGTAGGAAACTTATAGGCATCCACTGATAATATTATTCAATTCTCCTGAGTGAAAACATGGGATGTGTAAATTTAATCTAGAATCCGTGCACGAGTTAAGCTCATCCTCTACTGTATTCTTTTTTGATTTGTTGCTCTGTCATAGTCTAATGGATTCCTTCTTCTATAAAATCTTAAATAAAGAATACATTTTTGCTGATAAATCTTTCAGTGTGAGTCTTAAGATACTTTCTCACATTTGCAGGACTTTATCATTAGAACATTTGTCATGTGATTTCCATTCTTCCGTACTCCTTAGCATATAAAGGATATGGAAAGGGATTCATTCAGAAAAGAGGGTCAACTTTACTTTCAGTTTCCAATAGGGAAAACAGACACAGTTAGAAGTACGTGCTAATAAATCTGTGGACTATTAGGTATTGTGACCGTTTTCCAGAATATATACTGCTTTTGTCAACAAACAGGACAAGTGTATTAAAAACTTATGTAAGAAAAGAAGTTGGTCTTGGATTCTCTTCCATTTGTACATACTTTCTCACTCTTGATGCTTAGCCTCTTCTCCTTTTTCACTTTTATTACATATCCTCATGATTTGTATTTGAAGCCAAATTCAAAGAGATATTTATGGTATTTTGACCACGAGTTCCTTTTGAGTGTTTCAAGAGAGAAGGTAAAGCACTATGTGACTATAAATCGAAGAACAGAGAATAATTTCTCTTTAATCCAAGGTCCCAAAGCCAGTAGAGATCAGCTGATACCTGTTGTAACTTATAACTTCTAATATATTTGTCTTGTGTGATTTGGAGTTACTCGTTCATGCTCTCTTGTTATAAGTTTCCCTTTTTTGAACAAAGCAATAGGATCTTATCTCACAATTCTCCTCAGTTCGAAAAGCATCTTGTTAATTCTAACATCTTTTTTTCATTTACTCAAGTAGAAAACTTATTTTCTATTAGTTTTTTCTCATTTATTTGATACTTAGTAACATTTTCTCACTAATAATATAGTCTTAATAATATGGGACAATATATTATACTGAATAAATGTCTAAGTTTAGGAATCTGGTTCAAATTTCAGGTCAACTGTTTGCTAGTTGTATGTCACTTGACAAAATATTTAATTTTTAAGCCTCAATTTCCCCATCTGAAAAATGGCAATAATTTTATTAACTTCTTAAAAGGTGGATTAAAGGTGCAAGCCCTTTGCATAATACAGGGTATATAATGTGCATGTGGCACTAAAAATAATGAATAATACTGCATTTGATTTTTAAAAGAATGCGTGAAGACATATTCTATGCGTGAAGGCATATCGCCAAAAAGTGGGGCAGTTTGTAGAGTGATTATTAGCAGCCTTTAAGAAGTCTGAGATATTATATCATACATGTAATGTGACCTGTGGTTAGGGCATACTTTTCCTTCACAGGTGTGGTCCACAGAAAGGGCAGATAGGGCACCTGTGAAAATTGCTATATCAAGTACTAGATTGCTGCTTCTAAGGGAAAATCCAGCATTTCTGTGACTCTAATGCTTGTAGGAGTAGGCTCCCTTTAATCAAGCATTATTAGTTTGAGAAAATATAGATAATTAAGGCATATGTGATATAAATACTCTTTGAAATAAAAAGGATATGTAGTCTGTATACTCACTGAAGAGATTCAAGCTCATAAAGAAAAATATTCCTAATTATAATATTATCCTATAATATTTATTCAACAAAAATAAATATATTCAAATTTGATTACCATTAAGTATTTTCCCCTTAATACTGGAGAACAGAAAACATTATTGGGGACGTAGAGCTTTCTTATAACACTTTTCAAACTCCTAGAGGCAGGGATCTGTAGCAGCATGCTCTTTTTACAACATATGCCATAACCAAATTATGCATTCACAAAAATAAACTAATTGTAATATTTTTACTTTATCTTCACAACTCAATCTTCCTGAGATTATAATAGCAGTCTGAGTGAACAAGAATAAAATAGTCAGGAATATACGTGAATCAATGTATGAAACGAATGTAAGCAGTTTTCTGAATTGTAATTTTTTCAGCACTTTTAATATACTCATTTTGAATTTTAAGAGGAGATACAAGTATATATGCATTTGATATATATTTGACTCAACATATACCAGTATTAAATTATTTTTCATCAGAGGATAAAATAATATATCATCCTGTATAGGAAAATATATACTATCCCACTTTAAAGAGATTAAGAATTTTTTGTACATGTTTATATTTATTGTCCATGATTTCAAATACACCCTAGAAAACTCTGAATGATGTTAATTTATTTTAATTATTTGTGCCACCCTTTGCTTATTATAATAAAGTATTAAGTTTTCTGAAAACTCTTAAGAACATGTACTTTACATGTTTATTGTCAGAATTTCCAAAGCACAACCCACACTGAGTCTTCTGTTTTGGCTTTTCTTCTGGCTTAGTGACAAAATAGGGGAGGAAATTAAAGAAGGAGAAAAGTACAGCAGGCTGACTCTTTGCCTCCCTCAGCCTTTTTCCCTGCTTAGCTAGCATGTGTTCTATTTTCCAAGGGCAGTTCTGAAGCTACAGTAAATTTTAAAAAATTGTATTGTGCAAGTCCCATATGCTTTGTCTCCCACTTTCAGTCTCTGGTTTGACTGTATCACCTTTGAATATTTTAACATAAACTTTACAATAAATATAAAATGTCATATTTTATTTCATTTTTTTTGGTGAAATAAGAGTAAAATGCATTTGCATCTGTATTTCATATTGTTCAAATCATGTTCTACCATCCCGAATTTCAATGATTTCCTACATCTATTGTCTGCCTACGTGTACTCATATACTCTTCATTCTTATGGTTCATCTTTATATTTAACATCTGTATGGATCTGTGGGAGAAAAGGGGGCTAATTATTTCATTTACATGTTCTAGGCACTAACTGAAGATCTATACTTAAGTTTAAAAAGTAGATGTAAAAAAGATAGAAAATGAGGTTCCTTATGGTTTTTCAAATTCTAGCTTTAGAAATCATCTCTTTATTTCTTCTCTTCTCTCTCTCTCTCTCTCTCTCTCTCTCTCTCTCTCTCTCTCTCTCCCTCTTCCTCCTTCTCTCCCTCCCTCCCTCAGAGACCTAGTCTTTCCTCTGGATAATCAGGAAACCTCAAGGCAGCAGAAGACAGTAGCCTGGACCTCACTAATGGTCACACAGTGTGGACCTCTGGCAGGGTAAAGATAGCATCTTGACTTAAGTTATGTTTCAGGTCCTCAGCTTTCAGTTAAAAGGACCCCCTGGCGACTTTCCCATGAAACCAGACAGAGGGACACTGGAAAAGACCTCAAAACTGTCTTCAGGACCTGAAGAAATGATTTATTACCCTTACCTCACTTGCGATCAATCAGCTCCCAGCAAGACTCAGAAACCCTAACCCATGGTGTCTTATAAGTTTGCCCTACGTTATTTGCCATGTATATATCATTGGATAGTCTGATTATTTTAGAGCATGAGATCTCTGTCTCCGAATTGTCCAAGTCAATATTATTATTTTTTTCTCTCTTCTATACTGCAGACTCCTGCTCATGAATTGCTTTGGCCCAGTGCACGCAGGCAGACAGACTCAAGGAAAAACATTGGGATTCTGTTAACAAGATGACAGGCAGCTAAGAGATAACATTCATGGGCCAAAAACAAAGGGAATTTAACATTATTTTCCACGTGTCATTAACAATAGTTTGATATTAGCTGAGGTTTGCAGTTACTCAGGAGCTATGACAAGAGCAGTCCCATTCTCAGACACCAGCTCCAAACACTTCCAGGAATCTGGGATGGGGCAGCGATTCGAATGTGCCCTGCTTGTAGTAGTCTCTTCTTTCTTGGTTACCCTTGCATGCATGAAAACTTCTTACACTGCAACTTGGTGCTGCGTTACCTAATAGGGCTAATAGAGCATTTTTTTCCCCATAGCTTTTACATTTTAATATTTTAAGTACTTATGGGATACCTACTTTATTGGCTTACTAAGTTTCTCAAATTGCAGTCTCTTGTTCTTTTCTATTTTAAAACCATCAAAGAGAATTACACAAATGTAAGCATATATCATTCAATTATCATACCATTGCTATAGCAGAATTAACTGAGATAGAGGAGTAAATCTATATTGGCTCTAGGAGGTTTGTTTCCAATCATCTCCCACGGGTTTTCTATTTTCTATGAAGGCCTCAATTGAATGACATATTAAATTATGCATGATCATCTGAAAAGGATCAGTTCAAATTTTGGCACTCAGGCCCCATCTGTACTCTGTATGTTGACATATCTTACATAACTTTCATGTTTGCTTTATAAATGGTGTGACAGTTAAGTTTTTCATAATGTTTGTTGTTCCATAAAACTAATTGTAGTGATGGTCATGTTTTGAGATTATAAAGGTCCATTCAGGAAACTGTAGAGAATTTTGCAAATAAAAATCTCCACTGGGTGGTGACTTAATTACTTTCTAACATTTCTCATGGCAGTCATTCCAGGTATATATTCATTCATGACTTACTTTCAATAACATGAGCTACTGGGACCTAATTTGTATTTCCTTCCAACTTCCTTCAGAAAAGTCATCAGTGGGATCTTCCCTGATATAAATGTGCATAACTTCAACATTTGTACTCAGACAATAAAAACAAACAATTTTTAAACAGTTATTATAACTGTGTTTATCTTTTAAAAAAAGGAATGTTGCACACACACATTTAAAAATGGAAGTTACACTGAGCAACAAAGTCAAATATAGTAATAATAGTGCATTAGAAAATAATCTTCAGGATTATGAGAAAAGTTTTAGGATGTATGCACTGGAATAGTAAGTAAACATTTTAATTATCCTTTTGTAACCTATGGATCTAATCTTAGGCATATGATTTTTACTCTAACCTAAGCCGCAAGTATTTCCCCTAAATTTGTATAAAATTTATTTTTTATATTTTTTGTATAAAATGGACAACATTTTTATAAGATACAGTAAAATCCTCTGAATCATTTTTGTTTCCTCATATTATCTGTCTTATTTGGGTATTCACAGGAACAATTAGTGTTTTGCTTTGCAACTATAATTGTATATTGCAAACCCTTCACATCAACTGAATAAAAAAAACATGCAGACCTATATAAACTGTCATACTCCTCACAAGGAAAGATTTTCCGTAACTCCAAGAGCAACCTCTAGAAATATTTAGAAATTATTTTCTATTACTACCCAGCACAAAGTTTTCTTTCTTAACATCAGCTTCATGAGCACAGGCAAAGAATGCACACAAATTGTTATTAGGAAAAAAAAAAAAGTGTTTTTAGTGTTAAAAATATTCCCAGAGATGGGAGAGAAAAGGACAAAGTCCCAGGAAGAAAAATGAGCTCATTTTCTTAGCAATCAAATAACTACTTGGAACCAAGGATTAAATGAAGTAAAATCTCAGTTATACCTCCCTTTTTTCCTGAAAGTAAACAGACACTGAACTATTCTTAAGCTGCTACAAAATCAAAGGTTATAAAAATTTTTACTTTTTAACCTTCACATTATGAGTGTAGACATCTCCTACTGATAATAAGTTTGAAAAAAAATCTGGCTTTCAGATTTACTACACCATTGATAAAATAAGTGATTTAAAGTAAAGAGAAACAGAGGAAACTGACTGTCTCAAAGCCAAGTACTTCTCTCTAATATTCTTTTTTACGTTCCCTTTCAGAACACTGTATTTAATGTTTTCCCCCCCTCTTATCTGGAATAGGGCTTGTCAGGTCCTATTTTTAGCTTTTTTAAAAAATTAAAACCATCATTGCTATACATTTTAAAAAAGCTCTAGCACACCTATGTTACAGCTCCATCTTTTCTTTTCTGTACAAGACCTAGTCTTCATCACTACTCATGCTTTCTGCCACCACTGCCAACTTTCTTCCCTCTTCAAAAAGCTTTCTTCTATCAAAGTTTCCCTGAGTTTACTCTTTTTGCTGTAGTCTTGACTTATTTTTGGGGGTACTATGAAAATCTTTTCTAATTGACTTGTAAGTGGACAAAACTTGCATGCTATCTTCTCATCTACCATCCTAACTGTAATACTAGGTTTTTCTTTTCTCCACA
Source organism: Rhinolophus sinicus (assembly GCF_057876585.1). Lineage (NCBI taxonomy): Eukaryota > Metazoa > Chordata > Mammalia > Chiroptera > Rhinolophidae > Rhinolophus > Rhinolophus sinicus. The sequence continues at coordinate 159,010,582 of NC_142516.1, forward strand.
AATTTAAAATTCAAAAAGCTGGGAAACTATTAATATGTGACAAATGTAATTACAAACTGGTGAGAACTGTCATGAGTCATCCTCCCACACGACACATCTTCCATGCCCAGCCCTTTATCTCACTGCAAAATATAAATGGCCGAGCCCCAAAGTATGTTACACGTAACACAGCAGATTACACAGTACTAACTTTCTAATAGTTATTACCACTAAATAAACCGGCTCTGTGTTTCCTTTAAGAGTGCGGTGTTTTCTCAGGATTTTGCCTTTGATCTACTTATTTTCTTATTTAGTGTAATTTACTTTAGGCACATTTTTCTCTAACAATCACCTATAAAACATCAAATCTGTATTTCTAGCATGGATCTTTTTACGGACTCATAGACAACTTCATCTCTATCTAGATATTTTGCTACTTACAGTAATCGAAGATGCTATTTGTATAAAATTTATGTGTCGGGGAGTATACAGCTTTCAAACATCGCCCTGTATATATATATACACTCAACCACCCTTTTAGGTAGTTATTAGAATTTGCCTTTGATGGATAATAATGATATCAAACATTAATTAATGTTTCCCTTGGGTCTGAACCCTACCTTTTAAAAAATAATATATCATTAATCCTCACAACTATGTAATCAGTAGGTAACGTTATTGTCCCATTTTCCATTGATTGGAACTTTGGCAGAGAGAAATTGAGTAATTTGCCCAAAGTGACACTTTGGAAGATTGGCTAGTTTTGCTATTCAATCTGATAGCTGTTTTACTATAAACCCTGTCTTTACACTTACACTAAACTGAGTAACATAGGTTCTCAATACAATCTAATAAAAATGTACACTCATGTTTTCCTCACCACTATTTTGTTATTCTCCTGCACATTTAATTTTTATTAATAACACCATGAAAATAATTCTACATTCAACGTGGCCTGTATCTATATTACACACTGCATTGAATTTGTTGATATATTTTGTCAATGCTACCCCCGATAGTTCTTACATTTGTTGCCTTTCCTGAATTAGCACTTTTACCATGTAAATCCATTTTATTTCCCATTCAGGCTAAAACAATAATATCTTCTAAACTGTCTTGACATTATTAGAAATCCCTCCTAAACTGCCATATACTTTCTGATCATAATATTTTAAAAATCTAATAGAAACATATTACTTAATTGTTCTAACCTTTCAGTAACTATTCATCTCATACACATTTAAGGGACCAATAAGACTTTCTCCTTCCTCTCATTCCAAACACATGGGACTGTCTTAATTCATAATTAGTCTTTTGCTTGTCATAGCAAACTATCTAGATTTAACTAAATGAAATAGGCTATTTCATGACTCCAGACCTTTGAACATGCTAGTATCCCCACAAATTGAAAGTAACTTCTATATCTAGAATGTATTTACTAGCCATACCTCTGTTATGTCATCCTTCATTATAATTCCATTTATAATTGATCATTCCACCTTTGTGTATCATTCCATGTTTATGTCAACCATTGTTTCTCACTATATCTTTATATGTGTGTGTAGTCTTTTATCAACCATTATTTATCACTGTATCTTTATACCCTGTTTCCCCCAAAATTAGACCTACCTGGACAATCAGCTCTAATGCATCTTTTGGAGCAAAAATTAATATGACCACTATTATATTATATTATATTATATTATATTATATTATATTATACCTGGACTTATATAATAGTAAAATAATAATTAAAGTAATAATTAATATAAACATTACATTAATTTTTGCTCCAAAAGATGCATTAGAACTGATTGTCTAGCATGGTCTTACTTTTGGGGAAACATGGTATGTGAGTGTAGTCTTATATGTATACATGTATGTATTTATTATATGTACCAATACACACATATTCCAATTATAGTGCTTAAGAGGATTTGTTGAAATTATGTGTTATTATAGTTTTTATTTGAATATGAACTACATTTGTGAAGTAGAATTAGAAGACTTACGGTGGGAAATACAAAATAAGGAAAATTAAAGAATGGTCTCCAGAATTAAGAATTAGGCCTGCCCAGTTGTTGTTAAAATTATTTAGAGTAATAAAAAGAGGCACAGATACCAATTTGGTTGGGTTTTATATTTTTTATATTTTGTTTTGTTTGTACGTAGTGTTGAAGTTTTACTACAATCTATCAATCTCCAAACTATTTTCTTTAAAATAGGGCACAAACTTATTTGTATACTTTTGAATAAAACTACATCATAAGAAATGCATTTAAAGGGGAAAAGGACTAAAATTAAATTTTAGAAAATTTACATATATTATCCATTTCTATAGGTACTTGAATGGTTTACATAAAAATAGCTTGAATTATGGGAAAATTCTTATACTACAGACATTATGAAGAAAAATACAAATTAAGGTGAAAAGCAAAACATCATTGCTTTAAATAATAAATATGCATATCATCTGTAGATATACTCCTGAAATTATATTATTATGATAATAGACACCACTGCTGGGGTATAAGCCAAGTGTTTCACATACATTACTTTGTATAAACTTCATTACAAACTGCAACGAAGATATCATTGTTGAAAAAAAATAACATTCAACCAATTAAAATTATATTTTGGTATGATTGTAATGATGGCCATTTTCATAACAATTATTTTACACTTATTGTACACTCAATAGAGTTAAAGGAAATGATCTAGATTTTATAATTTTGATAATTTTTTTCAACTTTACTAAGTTTACAAATGAAAGAAGAGGGTCACAATACAAAAGGATGAATGTGAATAATGACCTTGTTATTGAAAGAGTCTAATTAAATCATTTTCAATTTATTTATATAATAAATTATATAATTCAAAGAAAGCAGAGAACAATATTAATATACTTCTTTTATTATTGAACTTTAGTTTTCGATATAGGAGGTATCCTAATGTAAATGAATGCTTCATAAAATCAAGCTTTAATTTACACATTAATAGTTAAAATATACTTAACATCTTTTGTTCCAGGAACATTAGATGACAAAATAGTCAGACTGGTACTTCATTATCCTAAATAGGATTGATGAGAATAGAGGAGACACAGAAATATCAAGTAGCTGGCCTCAAATCATAAAGCCAACATTAGGGTAAGAAAGGATCTGAATTCAGAGATTGTGACAGAGTTTAAGCATTTTAGTACTGGTATATACTACCTCTATTTTCACCAAGGATTCGGGGAAACTACTAAAAATATCTTGATTAAATATTAGATAGCTTTACTGTCCAGAGAATAGTATTTTATTTACTGGAATCAAAGTATAGTGATTATCAGTAAAGTTTAGTCAGATATTTATACCTTCCACATATTGTTGTAGCCCTATGAAACTGAATAGCATGAATAATTTGATCATTTAAAAAAAGTATAATGTTTTGAGGGTTTATAGCAACTAAGCTCATTATGACAAGTATAATATAAGGACATAGAGGTAATGACATGCATGATTGCAGATCTTCTGCATTTTATGTGTGAAACAGTACAAACATAATTATGAGCAGATTGTGAAAAGTTAAGAATGTATTTTGTAATTTCCTGGGTAACCACTAAAACAAATAATACGGAGTGGTATAGCTAAAAAGTCCATAGGTAAATTAAAATTAATTTCTATAATTTGTTTAAAGACTAAGGGTCACCTAAAGGTAGTGTGAGTAAGTTAAAGAAGTGTTTTTTGTTTTGTTTTGTTTTGTTTTGTTTTCCTTTTCTTACTATCTTGCAGCTTCACTGACATAATAATTGTCTTGCCCTAATTATAAAAAAAGGAAAACATCTACAACAATATTCAGAAGCCTCATATGACTAATTAAAACTGCATGCATTCAGCCTCTGAGGTGATAAAGCATAAAGTACTCTTTTTGCCTCCACTATCCCCAAATGCCATGGTTTCCCCCATCCGTACACCCCAAATTCACACAAGATTCATTACCTTAAAAGCATTTATAACTATAGGTATGTTGTGGTGGAAAGATAATGGACAGCTCTTAATTACATTATTCCAGTTTATAAAAAGTAATTATATATACTTACAACTGAACACATGAATAGTCCAGGATTTTTTTTTTTTTAATTTTGAGATATGTTACAGAGTTCCCAGATAACCAAATAGATACCTTGTTTTATCTCCAATTCCATAATTAGAAAATTTGCTTTATTTGTGAAACCTTCTTGATCTCCATGAGTTTCTCACAGAGATTCAAAGAGTATTTGGAAGAAGGATTAAGAATTATGAGCCAACCAGTGGTACAACAGTGAAGAATTCACAAAGAACTGAAAATCAGGAAAGAAAATCATGCATTTGCTTTGCAATCTTAACCACCCTAGCTTCTTAATGTAGTTTCCGCATCTGAAAAATGAAAGGACTGAATTAGATTGTAATAAAAGTATTTTAGTCCTGAAATTACATTATTATGATAATAGACACCATTGCTGGGGCATAAGCCAAGTGTTTCATGTACATTACTTCATATAAACTTCATTACAAACTGCAAGGGCAATATCATTATCTTGACATTAAAGCATAAAACTGAATTTCAGAGAGTTATCCCTTCAAGTGGAAGCCAGAATCCAAACAAATTAGACTTTGAAGCTATAAGCCTTGTTTTAAGAATTTATGGGTGGTTGGAGTATGTAATACGTAATCAAAATGAGAACTACTTTGTATTAAGTATTTGTATTAAGGTAGAATGAGGGCAAAATCCATTTAGTGACCCATTCAACATTTCTTAAATACTTAATATGAGGATGCTGCCATGTTTATTCTGAGACTAAAGAAAGATTTTTAAAAGCCCAATATCAAGTTTTCGCTAGCATTCAATACTTTCTTAAATATATGTGTTTTTTAGTTATTCAATGACAATTTAGTTAATGATAAAAAATCTTGAAAAAAATCAGTTAAAACGTTAACATGTTCCAAAGCCTTTTTTTGCTCTAAAGTGTGACTTACAGAAGATGATGAGCATATTAGTTTTCTCAAGATGATTGATCCATGAACCTGGTTTTAAGAAGCAGCTTTGGATCTTTTCCATGAGACACACTTTAGGAAATGATATTTCTGATTATCTTCTCTTTAGCTAATTGATACATACACGGGATGGAAAGATTCCATTGCAAATCATACATCAAATCTGAATGAGATGTATGCAAATTTTCCTTATTTAATTCAATTTATATGTTATATGAAATTATGCATTCTCCCAGGTTAAATACTTTAGATTAATCTAAGAAGAGTGAACTATACTAAAACTTATGACAACTAAAACCCAACATCAGTCTTTTTATTTTCTTTCATAAACAATTGACATAATTAATAAGCTTTTAAAGAAAGCTTGCGGATATCTTGGAAGGAAATAATAATGGCAAGATTTACTGAACCTTACAGGGAGGTTTCTTTGAACATTAAGATAAACATAATTAATATTTCTGTGGAAAAAAACATAATGAAAGAAAACTCTACAAGTAACACTTGAAAGGATTTGATGTTTTATATTTTATTCCTCAGCCATCATTTATTTAACTTTTTTTTTTTCCATTTTTAAGCTTTTGGCAGTGTTCTAGAATCTTGTGTCAGCTAATTTAATACAGCATCCTTCCCCTGAAGCATAGTGGATTAGTAATAATTGGATCTTTGCACAGAATGCAGTATTTTATATAAGCAGATGTATTTGATTCCCTGGAAGATCAAAAAACTATTCTCTAATTGGAGATATTCATAGGGAAAAAAATAGATATAGCCACAATCCAAACTGATTTGGAGTTTAAATATGATTTTAATAAAAAGCAATGTTTAAATCCCATGTAAATGTTCCTCATTAATTCTAATGTGTATGCACTATGTAAGCATTGCACACAAATTATTTACTAATATAATTTTATGAAATGGAGCTTCTGTAAGTTGTTTGTGAAATGAGAACATTGGTCATATTTTAATGACATTTTACTTCATTACACTTTAATTAGCATTGCATAAATCATGTAAGATTTATAAAACAAGTTAATAACTTAATTTTGGAAGACAAATTTTTGTACTGTTTTGCAACACAACTTATTATGCAACTTTAATTAAAACCTACGATTTCACAAGCAATTTGTCTGTTTAAGAAGCAATTTTATGCGTACATAAATCCTCACAAGCAAGAAGGATCTTTTTTTTTTTTTTCCATTCTCTTAGTAGCTAAAAATGAAGTACTAAACAGTATATTGCCGAAGACTTTTTACTCCATTATGTGCTTTTGGGTTGGTGATAGAGTAATAGTAGTAGTAGTAGTAGTAGTAGTAGTAGTAGTAGTAGTAGTAGGTGAAAAATACAGTTGACTGAATGTTTCAATCTGAAAAACATGTGATTTTCAATTATTATTATTTTAGTAATAATAATAAATAATTTACATAACATATTTCTTCAACTGAAAGTCACATATTTTTCAGATAAAAAACCTTCAACCAACTGTATTTTTTACCTACCAACTTAGTGTTAGGTGGTCAATGAGAGAAATAACATAGAGATTACTGAAAAATTTGTGAAATTACTATTGTAAAGATATAATAACAGTGTAGCTCTAAAAGCTAAAGGAAAAATGTGATATAGCCATGGAGTTGGAAAATAAATGTCCACTATGTTGCTTGATAATCATAGGGGAAATCTTGCTGGGATAAAGAACCTACAATGCCAGAGGAAGTAACTCAGGTTACATGGTTGGAACTTTCATTCTTAACCCCCTGATCTAAGGGGAGGGGAAAGGGGCTGGTGGTTGAAGCAATCTCCAATGGTCAATGATTTAATCAACTGTGGCTATGAAATGAAGCCTCTATAAAAACCCAAAGGACTTTTGCACATTGATTTTGTAGCCAGCAACTTTACTGTATTCGTTGATAGTTTCTAATAGCTTTTTGGTGGAGTCTTTAGGGTTTTCTATATATAGCATCATGTCATCTGCAAAGAGTGATAATTTAACTTCTTCATTCCCAATTTGGATGCCTTTTATTTCTTTCTCTTGCCTGATTGCTCTTGCAAGGACTTCTAACAATATGTTGAAAAGCAGAGGTGATAGGGGACAGCCCTGTCGTGTTTCTGAACGTAGAGCAAAGAGTTTCAGTTTTTCACCATTAATTATGAGATTAGCTGAGGGCTTGTCATATATGGCTTTTATTATGGTAAGGTATTTTCCTTCTATATCCTATTTTATTAAGTGTTTTAATCATAAATGGATGTTGTATCTTATCAAATGTTTTTTCTGCATCAATTGATATAATCATATGATTTTTGTCCTTTATTTTGTTTATGTGATTTATCACATTGATGGATTTGAGGATGTTGAACCATCCTTGTGCCCCAGGGATGAACGCCACTTGGTCGTGATGCATAATCTTTTTAATGCATTGTTGTATTCGATTAGCTAGAATTTTATTTAGAATTTTTGCATCTGTATTCATCAGAGATATTGGTCTGTTGTTTTCTTTTTTTCTGCTCTCCTTACAAGGTCTTGGTATCAGGGTAATGTTGGCCTCATAAAATGAGTTAGGGAGTACTGTCTCTTATTCAATTTTTTGGAAGAGTTTGAGCAGGATTGGTATTAGATCCTCTTTGAAGGTTTGGACGAATTCACTAGTGAAACAATCTGGTCCTGGACTTTTGCTTTTGGGAAGGTTTTGGATGACTGATTTAATTTCGTTACTGGTGATCGGTCTGTTTAGATTTTCCAAATTCTTCATGGTTCATTCTTGGAAGGCTATATGTTTCTAAGAACTTGTCCATTTCTTCTAGGTTATTGAATTTGGTGTCATATAGTCCTTCATAGTATTCTTGGATGATCCTTTGTATTTCTGTGGTGTCCGTGATTACTTCCCCTTTTTCGTTTCTGATTTTGTTAATTAGTGTCTTCTCTCTTTTTATCTTAGTGAGTCTAGCCAAGGGCTTGTCAATTTTGTTAATCTTTTCAAAGAACCAGCTCTTTGTCAACATTAAGTTTTTCTATTGTCTTTTTGTTCTTTATTTCATTTAGTTCTGTTCTGATTTTTGTTATTTCCTTTCTTCTGCGGACCTTGGGTTTCACTTTTTCTTCTTTCTCTAGTTCTTTAAGGTGTAACATGAGGTTATTTATTTGGGATTTTATTTGTTTCTTGAGATAGGCCTGTAATGATATAAATTTCCCTCTTAAAACTGCTTTCACTGCATCCCAAAAATTTTGGTAGGATGTATTTTCATTGTAATTTGTTTATATGTATATTTTGATCTCTCCTCTAATTTCTTCTTTGACCCAGTCGTTCTTTAAAAGTATGTTGTTTAATCTCCATGTATTTGTGTTTTTTCCTGCTTTCTTTTTGCAGTTGATACCCAATTTCAAAGCCTTGTAATCAGAGAATATTGCTTTCCTATATACTAACAATGAAATCTCAGAAAAAGAAGTGCAAAAAACAATTCCTTTTGCAATTGCGGCAAAAATAATAAAATACCTAGTAAGGAGCTTAACCAAGAATGTGAAGGACCTATATGCTGAAAACTATAAGACAATTTTGAAGGAAATTGAAGAAGACACAAAAAATGGAAAGAAATTCCGTGCTCATGGATTAGAAGAATCAACATAGTTAAAATGGCCATATTACACAAAGCAATACACAGATTTAATGAAATCCACATCAAAATCCCAAAGGCATTTTTTAAAGAAATAGAACAAAAAATCATTAGATTTGTTTGGAACCACAAAAGACCCCGAATAGCCAAAGCAATCTTAAGAAAAAAGAACAATAATGGAGGTATCACACTTCCTGACTTTAGTTTGTACTACAGGGCTACAACAATCAAAACAGCATGGTATTGGCAGAAAAACAGACACATAGACCAATGGACTAGAATTGAGAACCCAGAAATAAAACCACATAAATATGGACAGATAATTTTTGACAAAGAAGCTAAAAACATACAATGGCGGAAAGACAGCTTCTTCAATAAACGGTGCTGGGAGAATTGGATAGCCACGTGCAAAAGAATGAAACTGTTCTGCTATTTGTCACCATGTACCAAAATTAATTCAAAATGGATCAAAGACTTAAACATAGGACCTGACACAATAAACTGCATAGTAGAAAACATAGGAACTAAACTTATGGACCTTGGGTTCAAAGAGCATTTTATGAATTTGACTCCAAAGGCAATGGAAGTAAAAGCTAAAATAAACAAATGGGACTATCTGAAACTTAAAGCTTCTGCACAGCAAAAGAAACCATTGACAAAATAAAGAGGCCACCAAATGAATGGGAGAAGATTTTTGCAAACAGTGCCTCCGATAAGGGGCTAATATCCAAAATATACAAGGAACTCATGCAACTCAACAAAATAAAAACAAATAACCCAATTTTAAAATGGGCAGAGGACCTGGAGAGACATTTCTCCAAAGAGGACATACAAATGGCAAATAGACATATGAAAAAATGCTCAACATCACTAATCATCAGAGAAATGCAAATAAAAACCACAATGAGATATCACCTCACCCCATTCAGAATGGTTATCATCAACAAGACAAATAATAACAAGTGTTGGAGAGGCTGTGGAGAAAAAGGAACCCTCAAACACTGTTGGTGGGAATGCAGACTGGTGCAGCCGTTATGGAAGGCAGTGTGGAAGTTCATCAAAAAATTACGAATAGAATTACCATATGACACAGCAATCCCTCTCCTGGGTATCTACCCAAAAAATCTGAAAACATGTATACATAAAGACACGTGTGCTCCAATGTTCATTGTAGCTTTGTTTATGGTGGCCAAGACATGGAAACAACCAAAATGTCCTTCGATAGATGAATGGATAAAGAAGTTGTGGTATACATACACAATGGAATACTATTTGGCGGTAAGAAAAGATGATATAGGAACATTTGTGACAACATGGATGGATCTTGAGAGTGTAATGCTGAGCGAAATAAGTCAGACAGAAAAAGCAGAGAACCATGTGATTTCACTGATATGTGGTATATAAACCCAAAACAACAAAAGAACAAGACAAACAAATGAGAAACAGAAACTCAAAGTCACAGACAATAGTTTAGTGGTTACCAGAGGGTAAAGGGGGTGGGGGTGGGTGGGAGATGAGGGTAAGGGGGATCAAATATGTGGTGATGGAAGGAGAACTGACTCTGGGTGGTGAACACACAATGGGATTTATAGATGATGTAATACAGAATTATACACCTGAAATCTATGTAATTTTACTAACAATTGTCACCCCAATAAATTAAAAAACAAAAACAAAAACAAAAAAAACAGAAATAAAACATCAACAATCCAGCGGTTTCATTTGGAATCCCATCTAGTCACTACTCTCTTCAAGGGTAACTACTATTCTGACATCTCAGGTTATAAATGAGTTTCTTTTCCTTCTATTTTTGATCATCTGTGTTAAGGTGTATTATTCTTAGGCATTTCTTTATTTTACCTAATGCATAAAGCTTATTGGTTTAATAAAGTTTTATAGTATCCTCTCATTAACAATTTGATATCTCTAGGGTCTATATTGATATAGTCTTCTGTATTTCTAATATTGGTATTTTTTTTTCCCCTATCTTTTTCTTTCCCTGTGTTTTAAATCTAGCTAGTGGCTTATGAATTTTATTAATCTTTTCAAACACTAACATTTAAATTTGGCTTTCTTTATTGCATATTTGTTCTCCATACCATTGGAGTTTTCTGTTGTTTTTATTATATGTAATATTTTAATATACTTAGACTTGTAGGCTTGATTTCTTTTTTTTTTTTTTTTTTCTCTTAATGATGGAAATGTAAGTCATTGAATTTGAAAGGCTTCTTTTTAATATGTTAATTTTAGGTGATAGATTTTTCTTCTAAACATTACTTTTAACTATATCTCATAAGACTTGATATGTCATATCTTCCTTATCTCTCAGTTAAAATATTACCTTATTTCAAAGGCAAGTATGATCTTGTCTTTGATCCTTGGGTTGTGTAGAAGTGTTACTTAATTTTATAATTGTTAACATTTATCTAGCTTTATTTTTAATACTTAGTTCAGTATTAAAGGTACTATGGTTGGAGAATACACTCTACATAATTTTAATTATTTTTAAATTGTTGGATTGGATGACCTAGAATTTTATAAATGTAACCTGTGTTCTTAAAAATAACATGCATTCTGCAGTTGTTGAATTTGAAGTTTTATATATGTCAATTGTGTCAAATTTGTTAATTCTGTTATTCATATTAACTTTAGACAGACTGATTTTTATATATTTGTTCTTTTGGCTAATGAGAGAGAGGTGGGTTAAAGTCATCTACTATGATTTGTAATTTATTTATTCTTTTAATTCTGTTTATTATTGCTTTGAACATGTTTAAGCTGTCTTATTAAATGTATAAAGATTTTTAAAAGCTGCATTTTCCACTCTCATTATCCATGCCATGTTTGTTTTGCTCAGAGAAAGCATCTTCTCTGAGTGGGGTTTTTACTATCATATGACGTTGATATTTTTCCTGATATATCTGAGTCTCCCTGTCCTTCTTATTTTGTGTTTTTCCAGTCTTATGACTGATGGCAGCCATAAGATTGTGTCCAGGGGTCACTGCATATATACTGTGTTTCCCCAAAAATAAGACCTAGCCGGAAAATCAGGTTGAATGCATCTTTTGGAGCAAAAATTGATATAAGACCCGGTATTATATTATATTACATTATATTACATTACATTACATTACATTACATTACATTACATTACATTATATTATATTATATTATATTATATTATATAGACCGGGTCTTATAGTAAAATAAGACTGAGTCTTACATTAATTTTTGCTCCAAAAGACGCATTCGAGGTGATTGTCTGGCTAGGTCTTATTTTCGGAGAAACACGCTATGCCTTTTCACCAATATTGTGCTGTAGCAGCCTTTGTCCCTTTATGCTTATTATCCAGTTCACACAATGTGCATTTTTTCCCTTGTCTCTTTAAGGTCATAAGAAAACCAAAATGGACAGGTGCCATTCTGAAATGTTCACTTTAGTGGAAATATTATTCAGTCCCTTAATAGTAGCACATTTCTGCTTTAGAAATTAAGATTCTCAATCAGCAGTGGCTAAAGGTGTAGAGTATAGAAGGAAAGATTATGCAAGTTTGTATAATTATGAGAAATAACGCTCTTGTTTTTACTCTGTAGTTTCTGGACCCATGTGTTCTGACAATGAGAGAAACAGCATGAGCAATGTTTATGATATCAAAGCATGTACCTGATCCTATGGCATAGCACCTTAAAGCTGCATATGTTGTCCCCTAGCTGACTCCCTGAATTTTATACAATCCATTTCATTCACGATAAGACCAGTAGCTATTTCTCCATGAGAAACATAACAAAATCAATTAATCCCATGAGATAATCCCACTGTCTGATGTTCTCTTCAGTAAAATGAGTTTATTGTTCAGAAGCAAAATACATTGTTTCCCCAAAAATAAGACTTAGCCGGACCACCAGCTCTAATGCGTTTTTGGAGCAAAAATTAATATAAGACCCAATCTTATTTTAATATAAGACCGGGTCTTATATAACATAATGTAATATAAGACCAGCTCTTATACTAATTTTTGCTCCAAAAGACGCATTAGAGCTGATGGTCTGGCTAGGTCTTCTTTCCGGGGAAACATGGTAGTAGGGTCAGGGATGGTAATTAAGATGATATTCTGGAATACGCCATGATGGACAGGGTTCAATGTGACTGATCATCCACTATTATTATATAGATGCCACAGCAGGCATGGAACCTTGTTCTCAGGAGTTGGCCACGCTGCACGAGCTATAATCTACAGCAGCCTGTTACTGCCTGGTGTCAACATATTGTGCAGAATTACTTATAAATCAGGCTCAAGTTTTGTTATTCAGTGATCTGGATATTGGGAATAACTCACAGGCCATTAATGTGAATGGGGGCAAAGGTGGCAGTTCAGTGAAGATGAGCTGTACTGGGAAATGAGTCACCAGTTCATACAATTATTTGCACTTTTGGAACCTGTTAAAGCTGATGTCATCTTTGCAACATTCACTTGATGAGTGTTGCTTCCCCATTAAAAAAAATATACATATACATATGAATAGTTAGATCAGAATACACAATTTATGACAAGCAGTTTAATAACATAGTCATTTGATGTCTGCAGTTTGAATATTCAGACTCTTTTAGGTCTCAGTAGCATGCCAAGGTCTATTTCCATGAGAATTATCTCATGGAAATGTTCATGAGCTTGCTCCAAAATCATAAATCCCTATACTGCTTTTGTCCTGTTGGTGCTTGGCACCTTCCCCATATATTATCTTTATCTGTGGAAAGATAATCCCGGCAGGTCATAAAGGAAAGTTTGCATTGTTCCATAATCTGCAGCAAAGACCAACTAGAAAACCTTATCTTTAGTTGATTGAGAGCATGGAGGCTTTTGGAAGCCTTATGTGTTATTCAGTAACAGGCATACCTAAAAGCGTATCACCACAAATCATGGGATACTAGTGTCCCATTTTCTAATTCAGATTATGAGGTGTGATCACAAAATATGGTGAATGCTGCTGAGTGCCATCCAACAGAAAGGCAGGGATCTTCAATACAGGAAGCAGTGCATTGAACTCTAGTAACAAAGTGTGACCAGTTCAACTGGTCTGTGGTCAGTTGGGTGTGAGCTATGGTTGACAGAAGGTCTGTTTTAAAGAGTGCCATAAATCATGGCTCACGAACAATGTGTTAACATGAAGTGGGAAAATGGTTTCATCCTTCATCATGACAACACTCCATGTCACACATCACTTTTGGTACAGCAATTTCTGTCAAATAAAAACATTACGGTGTGTCCTCACTCACCTTATTCACTGGATCTGGCACCACGTGACTTCAGGCTCTTCCCCGAAGTCAAAATGACCATGAAAAGTAAATGTTTTCCATTAATTCAGGACATGGAGGCAGCCATGACAGTGTAACTAAAGACACTCATGAAAGAGGACTTCCAGAACTTCAGAAAGTGGCAGGAATGAAGGGACAAGTGTGTTCAAAGCGGGGGTGGGGCGGGATATATTTTGGTATTTTGAGGGAGGATTACTGGCAATGTGTCTTTTAATGTATTTTTTTTTAATAATTTAAACATTCACCATATGATTTGATCACCTTGTAGAATTTCACATTAAAGCAGATCACATAGTGTATATTAGATTTCCATTATATTAATACATGGCATTTATTTGTAATTTTGTTATTACCTATAATTATTCTGGGTGCTGATTTTTATTGATTTGTTTTAATTAAACAGGGTGCAAAGGATTTCCATTCTAGAAATTAAGTGACTTTCAGAATAATCTAAAAAGTTGAAAGTAAGCGCTATTTTGAATTTTCAAGGTTAACTCAAATTATAAAGAAAAACAAAGAAACAAACACACCACTATAGAAAAGAGTTACCAAGAGGGCTACTGATGCTGTAGCTGCCAGGCTGATAATCCTACTGCCACTTTCATAGTCAGTACCGCCACCAAGAGGAAAAAGTTATGATGAAGACACACTCATTGATACTTCAGATCATTGATTTTCTCAAAACCTTGCCAAATTGGTGGCTCTTTTGATAATGTATAAGATTTAGCTCTCATTATGAGAAAACAGTATTATGCATTTTTTAAGCTGTATCCAAATGAAAGTGCTAATTGCTCACAATTGGATAATTTGTTTTCTATAATATGCTACACAGTTAATATAAAACAGGTTTTCTAATATGCTACATGTCATACAAAATGTACTAATCCTAATATATATAAATGTTTTAATTTTGGTTTTACTTTGCAGTATAGCCCCAAGCAAACTTACTTACTTTAATTTCTTCCATGATAAATAAGTATACTACTACGTTTTTTGGGGGGAGTGGTATTGTCTATGTATTTAGAAGTTCTGTAAGAATATCAAAATCATGCTAATGTTCTTTATTTTAAAACACACATTCTGTCTTTAATCCAGTCAACTGACGAGGTAATTTCTGACTTTTAGACAGTAAGAAAGAGGATTGATTAGAAATAAAACATTTCAATGTCAAAAATTTTACATTACATAAAATAGACAAAAATATGACTTCTGCAAATATGAAAAGAATAATAAAATTTGTTCTTGTGATTAAGAAAGTGACTTGTCTTACACATTAAGTTTTATATGAAACAATGTTATGTATTTCTGTAGGTTTGGGGCTTGGAATTTATGTCAAATTTCACAGTATCTCAGTTTAAGCTTTGTTCTTGATCATAAATATGTTAGAATCTCATGTTTACAGGACCAGTTTTGATAAGAAGAAGAAAAGGAGTAAAACAGAAAGAAGGGAGTAGGATGAGACAAAATGAGAGACAGAGACACAGAAAACGAGTCAGAACTTTGTATTCCCACTGACTTTCCACTTCCTCATTCCATTCTCTAATGCATGCTCTACTTCTGTCTAGAATGAAAGTCTTATAATTTTCTATAAAATGCTTAAGCCCATTTGAAATAGTTTTTTTTTTCCCCCTTTATTATTGTCAACTAAGGGCATAGTAACTATCATAACAGAATATACTTATGAAACATTTAGTAATTATTTGTATCTGTTTTTTTTTTTTTAATGTCAGCCAAATGTATCTGAGTAACCAGGCAAATGTATCTCTGATATGTTACTCATATTTAACAGTTTCCTATGGCTGCAACTCCAAAATGAGAAGTCATCAATAATAGCAGACATTAGCATATAGATATAAGCTGAAATGTATTAGCACAAATCGAAAGGTGCTGAGAAAAACTGAAGCTCATTAGCATTTTCCATATTGCTTTAGAGATAGCAAACAAATCAGTATAGGTACCTGTATGCTGAGTTGATCTCCCCAAAGTGTGGCTTCACTCTTTGGAAGGAATTGTAGTCTCCTGGTGCAAATGGCAGGTTCTTACTAAATTATCAATATTATAATTTGTCGAGGAGACAATATTACCTACAAAAGCAAACATGTAAGGAAAAAAAAAAAGGAATCAGTGACTTTTTTTTTTCCAAAGTAAGTTAACTTTCTGTGCCTCATTAATCTTGCATTTTCTAGATTACAGAATAAGTAAGTCATTCACAGCGATCAATTATTTCCTCCTCAAGCTTTAAGGCTAATACAATAAGTCAGCCCTAATTAATCATTGAACATTTTTGTGAGGGCATATTACTGCAAGGGCTTTGATGGTAAGGTTTATAAGCTAGGAGATAAACCCATCCTCTGTAAGTAATGGACAGTGAGAAAACATACGCGTGATGAAGCATTGGTACTAGATGGGATGTATTTCTCTTTCTGTAAGAATCTCCTAAGTTAACATACTTCTGAACAAGAAAATATATTCACTAACAATTGTTTAAAATGATACAGTCAATAATCTCTTCTAGAGGATCTAATAAGATAATTTTGTATTAATTGACATGATACTCTGAATAAAAAGGGCATTTGAAAATCAGTATTAGCATTGTATTTTTTAAAGCAGTGTTCACTGATCTTACAGGTAGTGTCTTTGTCTTTGATCTTAAGAAGAATTTTTCTTAAGAAGGATTTTTCTTTTTCTTCTATTTGTGTTTGATCTTAAGAAGGAATTTTTCCTTTAACATGTGCCAATGTATTTGAATACCAGTGAATCCTATTTTGCAACATTAAGATTTAAAACTACAGCTACTCATTGTGCCTACTTTTAAAGTTGTATGTAAAAATGAATCTCTTCTTTCTGTCAGTTGCTTTAAACTTCAGCAAGCACACATAGGATATGTGTGAATTGTATGATATTTGGGCATTAGTGTCTTCTAATTTAAACATTTCTGAGCAGGAAATTCTGTATGGTGCATTGAGACACTATAGTGTCAGAGGTTCAAATACCCATTTCTAGATTTGTCACTTTACTGGCCTCCTTCTAAAGTCATTGATTTTGTGAAAGAAAGTGCCTTTACCTATTTTGAGTGTAATAATGCATTCTTTCTCAAGTGAATAGTTGCATACTGGTACTAATATAAGCTACATTCTGTATTGTGGATAATATACATCTGCATCTTAAGATATAAAATGATATATCTTGCTTTGCATTAAATATGTTAAGTATCTTTACCTAAGATAAAAACCATTCATGAAAAAATTATTGGCAAACATTTTAAAACTTATTCTGTTACACATTTCATGCTCTTTATGTATTTTTAAAGAATTTATTAAAGTTTACTGAAATGAGGTGTAGTAAAATATGTGTGGTTTTTTTTAAGATACTTTGTTAATTAATGGCATTTAAACAATTTTGGTATTATATAAGTTTAATTTCATTTTTGTGGTAAGAACATTTAATATGTACTTTCTTAGCAAACTTTAAAGTATATAATGCTGTATTATTAACTATATTCACCATGCTGTACATTAGATTCCAGAATTTATTTATAACTAGAAGTTTGAACCCTCGACCAACATCTTCATATTTCTCTCACTCCCTAACCCCTGGTAATTACTATTCTACTCTCTGTTTCTATGAATTCAGCTTTTACTAGATTCTGTATATCATATCATACAGCATTCATCTTTCGCTCTCTGACTTATATTACTTAGCATAATTCCCTGAAGGTCCATTCATTTTGTTGCAAATGGCAGATTTCCTGTTTTCTCATGGCTGAATAATATTCCAATATACATCACTTCTTTCTTCATTCATCTGTTGACAGACACCTAAGCTGTTTCCACATCTTAGCTACTGTGAATAATGCTACAATGCACATGGGAGTGCAGTAGCCTCTTTTAATTTCCTTTGGATGTGTGCACAGATGTGAGACTGCTGGATCATAGACCACTTTACTTTTTAATTTTTTGAGGAAACTTTACAGTGTTTTCAATAGTAGCTTCACCACACCTTACATTCTCTGTGACATGCATAAGGATTCCTTTATTTCCACATTGTTAGCTCTTAAGTTTTAACAGGTGTGAGGTGATATCTCATTGCGGTTTTGATTTGCATTTCCTGGATGGTTAGATGTTGAGCATCTTCTCATGTACTTATTGGTCATTTCTATGTCTTCTTTGGGGGGAAAAATGTCAGTCTAGAGCCTCTGTCCATTTTTAATCCATTCTTTATATTGAATTGTATGAGTTTTTATATATCTCAAATATTAATCCTTTATCAGATACATGGTTTGCATATATTTTCTCCTATCTGCTAAGTTGCCTTTTCATTGTATTGATATTTATTTTTGCTGTCCAGAAACTTTTTAGAATGATGTAGTCCCAATTATTAATTTATGCTTTTGTTGCTTGTGCTTTTGGTATCATGTTAAAAAATAATGTTTATCAAGACCAATGTCAGAGAGCTTTTCTTCTGTATTTTTTGTAGGATTTTATGGTTTGGGTTCTTATGTTGAACTCGTTCATTCATTTTGAGTTAAGTTTTGTGAGTGAGTACAATTTTATTTTCTGCATGTAGTTATGCTATTCTCCCAGGACATTTATTGAAGAGACTATCCTTAGTCCATTGAGAATTTTGATTCCCTTGTCAAATATTAGTATATAAAGAAAATTTTCTTGTTTTTCACACTAAACATCAATTTTCCTTTATTTTGCTAAAGAAAAGAAAAGAAGAAGGAGGAAGACAAGGAGGAGGAGGGTAAGGAGGAAAGGGCTAAAATTTTCATTTGGAAACAATGATTTAGTACATTTGAGTATGTGGGATTGAAAACCTCAGCTCCAGAGTCAGTACTGGTTGCTCTATCAGTGTATCTTAGTTCACAGGACAAAGGGCATAACTCAGAGATTGTATTTATATGGCCCAATTTTGGCCACAGATAGTTGGAGGCTTTGCTCAGTTACTAGAAAGCTGCATATTTATACTCTCCTGCACAGGAAGCTGTGAGAATATGAGGAAAAGTTAAGCATTAGGAAAAACCTGTTTGTGCATGAGGTCAACATGCAGAACAGATCAGAAAGTAGATTTGTAGTGTTTCCTATGACTACTAGTATGCGATGTTACAAAATGCAGAGTTGATGAGAGATACTCAATTGGCTATGCTCACAAGATGGTAGGGGAGGAGGCAGAACACGAACCAAAGGAGCTGATTTAAAAAAGAAAGCACAATTGAATTTAAACAAGCACGAGAAAGTGCTTTAGTTTCAAGCACTAGACCCTGCAAAGAATATTCTGATCTTTTACCTAAAAGGACATATAATATGTGTGTCTATACGTGCGTAATAATGTTTACCACTATTGCCAAGAACTAGGAAGAGTTTCAGATTTTACCCAATTTACAATACAAGCTCATAAACCAGAATGTCACAGTTTCATGAACACTGGCAGCAGACACATCTCTTGTGCTGAATCAATGGACTTTATTCACAAGACACAGCAAAGGGAATCTGCATATAAAAATGTGTGTCAGTCTGCCTTGTCCCCAAGTCTCATGAGACAGCAAAGATGACTCCAGATGGATGTCTACATATTTAGTAGTAGGTTACATTAAAGGACAGAAAACTGAACTGAGAGAAACCATATCTTTTATGGTGGTCCATAAGTCAGGCAGGAAATATTATTTTGCCCTCCAAGGTAGTCTGAAACAAAAGATCTCCGTTTATAAGACGTGCAGAAACATAAGAGACCCATGAACAATTGCCTTCCACATCTATTACATATACTGACAACTATTGTTATTCATTTCAGTTGTATTTTATAAAGTTACCACCAATACTGAATTAGCAAATAGTGGACCATTGTTCACACAGGAAATAGACAGTTAAGCTCCTGCTAGCTTCTGCTCACAATATTTCCATCAACCAATTAATATCTAACCTTTTTATGTGTATTTATGTTTAATGACATCTTATTTAATATGTAATGTTGATTCATGGACATTGAACTCACAGACAATAGCACCATAACTCATGCCTGAACAAAGCTTATCTAGCACATATATGATGTTCTCTATATGGCCTATCACAGCCTTGAACACTATGCTTGCAGGCTATTTTAAGCAGTGAAATCAGCAACAAAATCCACAAAATGTGACCAAAAAAAAATAATGGTGTACTAAATAGACCGTGAAAAGTACACATGTTTACAGTATCGCAGCTGAAACAAGAAGGTAGAGCATCACCTTGTTTGACCTCCTCTGGGAAGGTGGCCATCGGGTGACTCAAATGTTTCGTAACTGCATGTGACCACAAATGACCAAAAAACCACTGTGGATATTATCAGGGTTACAAATAAATTTTAGCAAGCACATGATTTGTAAATATAGAATTTGCAAATAATGAAAATCTACTGTATGTCATGAAGTATAATAGAGCATAGATTATGAAGGGAAGAAAATATTCTTCAATGATTCCAATTGTATTTATCAACGTAAGATTATTCAAATATATACATATATCTAGAATGTCCTGGTGAGTTAGAAATGAAGGTGTTTAAAAGTAAAAAATGTGTAGTGTCTGCTGAAAGGTTTTCACAATCTGTGGTTGTGATAAACCAAGCGCATATATTCCTATAATCTAAGGGAGGGAGTGACACAAGATAGGTATACCTGAGAGACCCTCTTGAGGGAAGGGAAAGATATTTTAAGAAGTTTGAATTTAACCAGCCTTAAATATTAAGAAATAGGCTTGAACAGAAAAGGAAACAATTGATGACTTTTAGCAAAATGTATAGTTTATTAGGACATGGTATATTAACCATCAAAGAATGTGAAACTATAAACAGTAAGAACTGGAATCACTAATTAATTAAACCAGTACTGATAGTTTTAAAATATATCTTAATCTTTTCATTTTCTATTTATCCCAGGGCCTTCACTCCACTGTAGTTCATGCCTTTCTCATTTTCACAGAGACAATTTCAATTTCCTTCCTTTTTTTAAATTAAAGTTTATTGGGGTGACAATTGTTAGTAAAGTTACATAGATCTCAGGTGTACATGTCTGTATTACATAATCTATAAATCACATTGTGTGTTCACCATCCAGAGTCAGTTCTCCTTCCCTCACCATATATTTGATTCCCCTTACCCTCATCTACCACCCACCTCCCATCTTACGCTCCGGTAACCACTAAACTACTGTCTGTGTCTATCAGTTTTTGTTTCTCCATTTCCTTCTAATTTGAAGTCTTGCCTCTACTCTTTTTCTTCTCATACAAATTTTTTATTATTGAAATATAACAATAACCACCCTCTTAAAATACACAATTCAGTGATTTTTAGAAAACTCACAAATTTGTTCAACTATTAGCACTTTCTAAATCCTAAATGTTTTCATTACCCACCCCAAAAGAAACCCAGTATCCATTAACAAACATGCTCTATCTCTCCTTTCTTCAATTGCTGGCAAAGAATAATTTGCTATGTGTCTCTTTGGATTGGCTATTAGCACATTTCATATAAATGATATCGTACAATATTGGTTTTTTATGTCTGACTTCTTTCAAGGTTCATTCCTGTTATAGCATTTATCAGCACTGCAACCATTTTTAGTGTTGAATAATAATCCATTTTATGGGAATAGCACATTTTCTCCATGCATTAATCATTTGACGGATATTGGCTTATTTCTTCTTTTGGGTTATTATGAATAATGCCTTTAAGAACATTATTATAAAAGCTTTTATTCTTTGTTTGTGGACATAGGTTTTCCATTCTCTTAGTTATATACATAGGAAGGGAATTGCTGCATAATATGGTAACTCTATGTTAAACTTTTTGAGAAACTTCTCCATTCTTGACATTCAGTTTAGCAAAGTTGTAAAATAGATAATAGAGGATTCTGTGGCAGCACATTCATTCCATAGTGTTAACCTGTCTATGACATGGAGCTAAATTGGAGATCGTTTCCTTGGTAATTATAAGTTGTGGTTCATTGATACTACCAAAAACCTTGAAGGACTGCATCATTGATTTATTCAGGGCTTGGTTTTGTCAGCCCAGCAGTAGTGAAAGAATGTTTGTTTCTCCACTGATTGCATTGGTCACCTATTATAATATGAGGATGAAACTGTACCTAACCAAATAGGTTACAATGTGGAAATATTCCTGGATACAGGGAGAGAATCAAGTGAGGCAAATACATGAATTTGCTATAAATGACTTGTTGGAAGGACATTTGCGTTTATGGAGATACCCTCTCTTAGTCATTCAATTTGTATTATCCTTTTTTAGTGATTCCTAAACATTCATTTGTGGGGAGGACACCTTTAATTCTCTTTTACAACTTCCTGTCTAGTTTTGATATATATGTGCTACCTTAATTTTATTATGAAACTTTACTAAAATATGTTTGATCAATGTAAAAGTTATAAAATATGTATTACTGACTATATACATCACTTATCTAACATCAAATTGTTAAAATTTTAATTCTTATTTAAATGAAATTTTGCCATTTGTGACATCAGTTAACCTAGAAGGTATTATGCTAAGTGAAATAAGTCATACAGGGAAAGACAAATACTTCATAATTTCACTTATATGTGGAATCTAAAAATAAATAAATTAATAAATAAACAAATAAATAAATAAACAAAACAAAAAGAGACTCAGAAACAGAGATTAAACTGATGCTTGCCAGAGGGCAGAGAGGTGGGGCGGGTGAATGTAAAGGGAATACAATCAATAATGACATCAAAGTGTGACAGATGACTCCTAGACTTAGTGTGGTGATCACATTGTATGGTATATGAATGTTAAATAACTATATTATGCACCCTAAACTAATATAATATTGTATACTATTTTTAAAATAAATAAATAAATGTTAATTCTCATTTAATTAATAAAGCTGTAAAGTGTTTAATGCTAGTTGTGTAGGCATTCATTTAGTGTTTTATTCCTCTTTTAAAGATACAGCTGTAAAGGAATGTTTGACATTTCTTAATATTATCTATTTTCTTAAATGACATTTCAGATTAAATAGGTAAAAAAGCTAATGTGAATATGTAATGAATCTTAATGTTTCATAATAAATCTTTAATATAAAAACTTTATAAAAATTATGTTAATGTTTCTCTGAAGCTTATTAACAATTTACATTTTGCATTTTGTGAGTGCACAGTGTATTGACACTAAGAAAGAGAACCTGGTCAAGAGGGAGAGACTTCACAATAGGGAGTTGGAAAAACAATGTCAAGAAATTTTTATTAAATGAACTCTTTCCCCAAGGAGTTTTCAAAAGTATTTGAGGAAACATGTGAGGAAGAAGAAAGTACTTGACCATTATTACCTCAAAAGTGAGAGATAAAACAAAGCACAAAATATTTTGGAACTCATCTTATCAATTACAAAAGTATTTCATCATTAGAAAAATACTTAAAGAACACCTACTATAAAGCAGGCCCTCAACTAGATGCCAGGCTACTGTACTAGAAGAAACTGTAACTTATGCCCTTGTGGGGTTTGTAAGTAAGTTTATGTGACACAATATAATACTTTATATAAATGCAAAATTACAAATTATGTTATATGGTATACAGGGTTACAAGAGTATTCATAAGAGAATTTAATGGGGATCTTATATGGATGGAACGATTAGGAAAAGCTACTCTTTAGAAGTGTTATTTCACCTAATGGAAATATGACAAAGCGCTCTCCTGATAGGCATTAAAAAACTTCACATTTGAAGCAAGAAAGAAGGCTTAGATATCATAAATTTGAACACAATAATTGAAGAAAAGAATGGTACAAGAGGATAATGGGAGTAAGCAGAAGACAGGCAAATAAAACCCTTTGCAAAGAAGTTTGCATTTGTTATATGTTAAAAGACACCTACTAAGTTTTAGGAGGGAGTAACATCTTATGACCAGGGCTTTTGTAAAGATAACACTAGAAATGATGAAAAGTCTGGATAGTGGATATGGTACAAAACATAGTGACTAATTAGGATTTCTCATCATTGAGAAATAATGGTTATAAAACTCTTGTCTCTAAGCTCTAAGATTGCTCTCCTAATCAATATTATAAGTTTCTGGTACTGGGACCCTACAAATGACTTTTTTCTCTCACGAATGGCTTTCTGTAAGGTTCTACCAATAGAAGGCACCAGAGTTGCTTAGAACTTAAGCAAAAAGGGACATCTTCCTATCTACATCACCTGGATAATATACACTTCCCCAGGCAGCTAGAGTTGGCTCAAGCCATGGTTGGTTCCAGTTTCCATGTTTTTTTTTCACACACAACCAATCTTACCAGCTTCCTCCAAGGCACCAGCAGTAGTCAGGCTGTGCTCCCTCCTGAACTGTTTTGAGTACCAGCTCTGAAAACCCTTTCTCCTGAGTTCCTTTGGTACCACCTCCAGTTAGGCGGTACCCCCACTTCAGAGTCTGACTTCTGTGAGGACTTCCCTCTACATTTTTAGATTCTGATAACTATATCTGCTTCCCTTTGTTTCTCCAGCCCTAGTGGCCAGAGTCATGCCCTGCAGTTTCTCCTTTTTTCTTTTACAATCCTCTAATTCCCCAACACCTATTTAATCATTTTTTCCATATTAATTTCTTTGTTAAAATAAACAGTGGCAAAAAAAAATATTCACTGTGTAGAATTTCCCTATGTATTGCAAGATGTTTAACATTTTTGTTATTCCTATGAGGTAATTAACTACCTCACGTCTACCAACATATAGTGATAACCAAAACATTCCCACACAGTCCAAACTTCCTTTCCAGGGGTTCAGAGAGCGTACTTGGGACCACATAATAGTTCTAATGGAGAAGTAGAGGAGTAGATCGATTTACAGAAGATTTTAGGGTAGACTTGACAGGACCTGATCATGAATTCTATTTGGAGTTCTTAAAAAGGGAGGTTTCTGCCATAGGCCACAAAGTGAATCGACATGACAATTACTGAGAAAATAAAATTAAAAGAATTTGATAGATGAATGGTTAAAGAAGTTGTGGTATATATACACAAAGGAATACTATTCGGTGGTAAGGAAAGATGAAATAGGAACATTTGTGACAACATAGATGGATCTTGAGAGTGTAATGCTGAGCGAAAAAAGTCAGACAGAAAAAGCAGAGAACCATGTGATTTCACTGATATGTAGTATATAAACCAAAAACAACAAAAGAACAAGACAAACAAATGAGAAACAGAAACTCATAGACACAGACAATAGTTTAGTGGTTACCAGAGGGTAAGGGAGGTGGGGGGTGGGAGATGAGGGTAAGGGGGATCAAATATATGGTGATAGAAGGAGAACTGACTCTGGGTGGTGAACACACAATGGGATTTATAGATGATGTAATACAGAATTATACACCTGAAATCTATGTAATTTTACTAACAATTGTCACCCCAATAAATTTAAAAAATAAATTAAAAAAAGAATAAATGCATTCAGAAATAGGAACACGTATATAATTTGTAGGTGCTATTTTTGAAACTCCAATGCAATGGCCATACAAGAGTTTCAAATGCTCTCATAATTTGAAGATTATTTTATGGAACACAGAAGTATGGTCCACACTGTTATGAACATTTAGAATTTGGAGGCGTGAAGTTAGCAGTTAAACCTTAGGAAGGCATGAGATCTTCAAGAAATGGTACTAGGTGAGAGAAGCTAGACCTACAAAAAGGAAGGCATTTAGTCATAGAGAAAGAGAAGTTAGCATGGTAGAGTTAGAACTAGAACCCAGAGGGATAGCCAAAAGAAACATGCAAAACAAAATAAAACAAACATTTTCAAAAATCCAAATGTTAAACCATGGAAGCTAAAATAGTTAAACAAGGCGTAAATGATTAAAATATATAGAATACTGCTGAGAAATTAAGATAAAAGTTAGTCTATTGGCAATTTAATGATCACAATTACTAATATTTATATGTTTATTTGGAGTGACTGGACTAGATGGGGTGGATGAAAAATCAGAGGAAACTGAGAAATATGTAATGCAACAATAATAAACACAAGGTTTAGGCTTTGTTTTTATGGCGAGGCTCTCTGTGAAGTGGTTCAACATTTTAAATTAAAAAAATGTATATATCTTTCATGAATAAATATTATCCTAGCCAACAATTCTAATCAAATCTACAATTATCTTTTCTAAAAAAAATAAAAATTTAAGAAGGCAAAATTATACAATTAACATACTAATGGCTGTAGTGGAAAAAGTATACCCCTTCAAATATGTTAATTATTGCAAATACTTTTAATATTCCATTTTCACAGTTAGTATCATTTGAGTGTGTATACTCACTATTCATATTTTTACTGTAAATATAACACCGATGTCACTAGGTATTACAATAATATGAAACTGTACAGTCCAAAATGTGAAAGTCAAGTCATTGACTAATTCATTTAAGTGAACTGTTTCATGATTCTCAATACTGTCTGTAATAAGAAGAAAGATTAAATTTGCAATAGACATGCTCTAATAAATATCAGTGCAATTACCTACAAGAATTTGCAAAGTCTATGATTAAATGTGTGGGTGTGAATGTATGCCACATAATTTTAAAACTTGTATTACATTTTTGAGACAGTTCATTAATTTTCATAGACCAACTAAATATTGCTACACTAAAGCAAGCATCCCTTCCTCTTTCTAAGAAATATTATAATAGGCTACTTAGAATTAGAAAATATCTTACAGTTTAGCATAAGACAGATCATGGCTACAAAATTACTCTGGATTATAGAAAGAGTTAAATGATTGGATTATAATCACAACTCCCCATGCATTTATATACTAAGACCAACATTGTTACATAAAAACATAACTAGACTATGCCTGACATAGAATTATCTCTTTTATATTTATAGAAATGGATGATTATTTGATTGTATCACCATACAATGAAAATTCTTCTGTTCATAATAGAATGAGTACAGCTGTTTATATATTCCTATGGGGCAGGATATTGTTCAATCAGAACATAAATAAAGACAGAGCTATTAATAAAGTGTTCAGGTAAAAATTACTCTTTCTAGTCCTTCCAAACATGAATAGAATGGTAACTCTTTCCATGATTAAAGATATAGTGCTTTCTAAGTAACGATGACTTTAGCTGTCCATGCAGTTATATCAAAAGTCAACTTATTTGAAGTGTTATAATAATGTAGAAGAATTTAAACTCCTTGTACCATTATCATATAACCACTGCATTTCCCCCTAATTTTATAATACTGTATTATTGGCGATGGGAAGAGATTATTCTTCTAGATGTTTTTGTTTGTTTGTTTGTTTTGATTGTGTACTTTGTGTTAAGTAGCATGGAAAAAAAAAAAAGAATATATTTAATGAAAGATGTGGCCACTGTTCCTGAAAATGAATAATCTGAAATAAGTATCTTTAATACATTAACATTTGAACAATAAATGAGATTTATAAAGTGGAGTGAGAGGCTAAGGGGAGTAATTAACCCTAAATTCATTAGCGGTGTATAATTTATGTTAAAATTGGAAAGGATTTTTTTCTGATAAAACTCAAGAATATTTTCCTGAGTACACTATGAGCATCTTGTAAATTGGCATATAAAAAATGCCAGCATTAATAAATCAATGTGGCAAATGACTGGTGTTGGTGAAAATATATAGAATTTGGGCTTTGGAGGTTTAGAGAAATTTTCACAAAGCTGGGAAAATGGACTGGTATATAAATAGTAAGAAGTGAGGTCAAGAAAGCATCAGTTATCTCCAAAAAATATGTGGAAACATGTAATAATGTGTCAAGAGTGGAGGTCAAAGAGGAATAAAAACTTTGGATGCAGTGAAAAATTTAAAAGGACAAGATAAGGTGCATCTAAGTAGAAATCAATTTCGTAGGCTCCAGAATAGTACGTGAAGAAACCTATTATTTTTAGTCCAACAGGTAATAAGGTGTTAGTGCAGGTTGAAATCAGGAATGTGACATGATAAAGAGAACATATAGAAACAGTAATCTGGTGGCCTTTGAGGAAAGAAATTATATTATTTTTACGACCAAAGAGAATTAAAATATAAATGCCCGTGGACTATGAACAGCTTGTAGAATAAACAAGATTAATTAGTAAAAATATAGAGTGTACTAAAATTGGAAGGCAACGCTGAGACTACTAGCTTTTTCATGCATGGACTTGATAATCATATACTTGGAGGTTGTCACAGAGGAAATAGTTTCAAAAATTTTAAAATGAATAGACGTTGGCTCCAGGGGAATTTTTCTAGGATAGTTGTCTCAATAAATAAGAAACTTATAATCCCACAAGATGTGTTTGTTTCCTTGGCATTGAAATGGTACATGAACAATGAAATATCTCCATATATTTGCCAATCTTGCCTAATAACTAGTCTCATTAACTTGGACGCCTGCCTACCCACTTTAGACTTATACATTCTTTGGGAGTTTGACTGTATCATTGTTTAATTATAATAATAAATAAAATGTACATATTATCCTACAGTCAGGTATCTACAGAACCTTTTCTGTATTATTTGACATTCATCTATTACTTTCTCCAATTTTTTTAAAATTTGTTTCCCTTTATTTCCCAGTGATAAGGAGAAACACTTTGTTAAAAAAGAAAGGCAAATCAATCACATACAATATTAAATAGCTACTTGTTTAACTGAGTACCATAAATATGCACAAGTTATAATTAGCATGTACTATCACAACTCATTAAAATCTCTGTTCATAGGAAATTTACAGAAATTTTACAGAGCAAATGTCCTTTTTAAGGACTTAAAAAGGCATAGAAATGCTCAATCATTGAACTTATTTATGAGTATGTCATAAAATATAGAGGAATCAGAGACTTAATATTATGGTAGCAAAACTGCTGATATGTAATAAGGTGAAAAGATTAAAAAAAATTATGACTGTTTTTCTCAATTTTAAATGTGTATAATTACTGTAATTTATTATAATTATTTTAATACTGTGTTTTATTTTAATTATATTATTATATTATTTTTAAAATTTAATCAAGTTTAATTTGACTACATTTCAAAATTACAAATAATTTAAAAGAACAGTATGACAGCATCCTTATATATATATGCTTTACCAAAATGTATCAAATTTTAATATTTTATTGTAGTCTCTACACACACACAGACTTCACATACTCACAAAGGACTTAGTTTTTAATGACTCAGACACTATATATATATATATATATATATATATATATATATATAACATGTATATAATTTATATACATGTATCTATAATTTAAAAGTAAGATGTAGAATTCAAGACACTTAAAGCTGAATTTCTTCAGTAAGAATTTTCTATCAGACTATTTTCTAAATAGCCACAGTAGCATTATCATATCTAAGAAAATCATCTGTAATTCTGTAGGAAATTAACAAGGATACTAGACTATAATTAATTTAGATTATTTATTCAAATCAACTCCTGAAACTATAGGCTTTAAAATGCCTTTTATAAGAGCAGGTGCTTCTCCGTCTTCTTCCTCCTCCGTTTTTAACATATGAACGAACCAATCAAGATATGTCCATTCCATAGGTTGTCATTTATCTTCAATGCCTGTTGATCTATATTAGTGCCTTAGTCTTCTATTTCTAAGTAGCATTATTTAAGAAGCCAGACCATGTATCTTAAAGTATTTTCCATAGTTTGGATTTATCAGATAGTTTCCTTATGATTGGACAAAAGACAATTTTTTGTGTGTGTGTTGGGCAAAAACGCTTCATGAAGTAAACAATGCCAGGTTTTACCCTTATTGGGATTGATGCATTAGGTGACATAAATGAGAAGTTGAGTAACAAAGATCTCTTCATTCTGAAAAAACAACCCCCAACTGGCCCCGTATATCAGTAAGTAATCTCTTAGATGATCTACTTAAAACCATGTAAGGCTTTATTCCCCTCCAATGTTTCCTCCAGTGGTTTCTTTCTTTCTTTTTTTTTTTAAGAACCTCCAGTGGTTTCAATATCTACTGATTGATGATTCTGGCTCCAACCAATTTTATTATGGGGGATTGCAAAATGGTGCTTTCCTAATTAAATATTTTCTACAATTTATTCGCCAACGATTTTCTCCAAAGCTTTTGTTTTTGTTTTTTCTCCTCTCTCATTCTTAAACATCACTATGAACTCAAGGTTCTTTTTCAAAATCAGGATTTATTTATTTATGTATTTATGTATTTATTTATTTATTTTTATAACCCAGTATTGTCACTGTTTTTTAATATATCAATAGTCTCAATTTTGGCCAGTAGTAGCTTCTTCAAACCAACTGTTTGACTGTATGACTAGAGCTATTTCACATGTTTTAGGACAAAGAATATTTCCAATATGCATTTAGTTTCAATTCAATTTAGTTACTAATTTGTTTTATGACTATATTTGCTCATATCAGTAATATGGCAGTCCAATATCTTGTGCTAGTAGGATTTTCATGGAGGTACCTAGTATTCTAAGTGGATACTTAATCTGCTCTATGAATTTTCTGAAACCTCTCTTCCATAATCCATGTTGCCTATCCAGATGGTGGAGGAATGTTGCTGAAATTTACTAGCAACAATAGCAATATTATTATTGTAGACTTTAATAGCTGATTAAAAAATTAATTTTAATGAACTAAACTGAACAGAGCCTTTAGAATTTCATAGCCAACTCTACTCAAAACAGACTGTTTTGAAAGGCTTATGTGTGTTTGATAAGAAATCAAAACAATCACTAGAAGCCAAGGAAACCAAAAAACTATTTATATTCCAAAGAAATTTCCGGTCCAGGTCCAAAGTGAAGTTCATTTTTTCTTTTTTTCTTTTTTGTAGCCTGGTTATTTTGCTTGCATGGATTCCTACAAATATAAAAGCCCTTCACTCTCCCCTAACACAAATCTTTAACACATACAAAAATAATAAAATACAACAGTATAACAGTGTAACAGTATGATGTCAATCTTTTATATGTATATTTTACCACAATTTCCCAAGTTCTTATATACCATCATAGTTTCTCTCTCTCTCTCTCTCTCTCTCTCTCTCTCTCTCTCTCTCTCTCTCTCTCACAAACCAGTTTGCTAAACTGGTTTTTGCAAAACACCTGAGGAATGAAATTTTAATATCTCACAATATATATGCATTTGAAAAACAAACTAGGCTTTCTTATTTTACATA
This sequence comes from Rhinolophus sinicus, assembly GCF_057876585.1. NCBI lineage: Eukaryota > Metazoa > Chordata > Mammalia > Chiroptera > Rhinolophidae > Rhinolophus > Rhinolophus sinicus. Next base: position 159,041,680 of record NC_142516.1, read on the forward strand.
AAGTATGAAGGAAGTCATATGCAAATCAAGTTTCCAGGTTCCATCACTTAAATTTTATTTTCATTAACGTTTCCTCATGTTCTTAACTCATTTGGTTATTTGCCAGTCAAGGTGCTTACTTTCTTATGATTAGTCCCAGAATTTACATTACTGATTTAAATAGATGTTTCATATTTCTTCTTTTTTAAAAATATTACTAGAAATCTAAATCAAACTAAACATTTATAACTTTATTTCAAACCAAGCCCCTTTAAAATCAAGGGTGCTTCAGAAGCCAACATAAGCAATTGCTATGATTCTACAGGAGAGCCTGAACAGAAGCCAAACTCATTTTTCTTCTCTCATGGGATCACTCATCGCCAATAAGATCTTTGAGAAAAATGAATATAATTTGCTTTTCCTCTTGCTTGTATCACAAGTATACATAAAAACAACAAGAACAACAACAACAACAAAAATGATTGTTTTGTTTTTCTTCATAGAGGCATAACTATTTTATTTTTTACAATATAGTCACATTCTTTCCTGTGGCCATTTCCCCTTCAATTCATTTAATTCATTCCTAAAGGAATTTAGCACTAGACAAGACTTGTTCATAAGTAAACACCCACTAAAAATAAAAGAGTTATGCAAAACCCTGAGTCACTTCCCATAGAGAAGGGGAAGGGCTTCCAAGCGTATGTGATTTTTTTTGTATACACAGGCAAATTTTTCTACTACTCATCTGTCTCTGAATGTGAGTGATTATATGGGATAAGCAAAGGGGTATAAAAAAAGTATATCAGTTCCAAAATGATTATTATTGAATATTTATTTTAAATAACATATTCATAACATTTCTAAACAACCTTCACGTGTTCAAGGGCATTATCGGTTTTCTAGTTATTTGCATCTCCTTCTGTCAATCTTTATATTGCTTGGTTGGCAGGATTACACGTTTGCCTCTAGCAAACATTTTAGAATTTTTATGAAGGCATCTATATCCAGGAAATCAAAAATAAAATGATATAACAACAAAATTATGCAACTTTTAGGGAGAATGAACTGAAAATCTCATTTTCAGAAGATATTCTTTTATTTTTTTCTCTCTTAGTTTGTCAAGCCAATGCATAGCTTCACAATTGCAGGTAAATTACAAAAGGAAGGGACCAGTGAGTCAAATAATATAATAAAAATACTAAGAATTCCACTATTGTTTTATTCATTTACACTTTCTAGCAAGAGTCAGTTACAGAATTTGCAGGTCCCAGTAGAAAATGTAAATGCTGGTCCCTTGAGAATCAAGCATTTAAAAATAGTGTAAAACTAAAATAATACAAAGCTTTATCATTCTTCTGGAGTATTTCTTTCTTGACTTGTTATGGTGTTTTTTATTTGCTACTCAATGTCATTCTAAATATAGAAAAACAATTATTAATTAACTATGTTTACAATTCATCTTTATATCATGCCCATTTTAAATACACATATAAGAGCATCAAACTTATATAATCACTAAAGTCACACAATTTGTATTTCGTAGCTTGTACATGCATATGCATTACTTTCTTATGGAAGCAACGATGAAAACACTGCATAAAAACTAACTCAACAGTTTTACTTCATTTATTGACATGTGCATATTCTCTCTCCTACACAATTTTGGCTTATTGGTGAGTAAAAAGGAAATGAAAGAAAAAATAATATAAGTTGCCCTATCTTTTCTTGTCCTTCAGTGACAACATTTTCAGTTTAAGTGGTTTGTATAGGAAATGACATGAGTAAGAAAAGATATGATAGAGTCTCTCTTGGCAGGTTTGGGTTTCTTTGAATGCAGTGTCCTTCGTTTTGCATTTGAAGCAACTTTTAGTTCTAACAGAAAACAGGCTTCTTGAAGTGCTATCAGTGTCCCATTTTCTCAGTCATAGGTATAGCACTTATTTTGTACTAACTTGGTGTCTTCCTAAACTATTGTGCATTGTGGGACCTCTGGAATCGGGTATTCCTGTAGCATCACCAAAGCTATATGTAAACGGGTCGACAAAGAACATTAGATGCAGATATTATATGTATCTCCTTTGCCCATGCATTTGTGCCCATTGAATTTCACTTACAAATCACAAGTTCAAAAATAAAAGTATTAACAATTCCAAGATGATGCAGCAAGACATAAACCAAGTGTAGGGCCTTTCTGAGCTCAGAGCCATTTGCAATTGCACTAATTGCATGCCCATAAAGCCAGCCCTGAAGCCCTGACTAGGAAACAGGGCATTGCCTTTTACTTTTATGTCAGATCATTTATTTTATGATCCCATCTCTTCTCACTTCTTGGGCAGCTGCCTTTTAGAAAATTTGTTTTCTCCTATTATTGTAAGATCACAATAACTGTGGTAATTAATCTGCAATCTGTGCAGGAGAAAACAGCTTTAGCTATTGTAACTCATTACGCTGTTACATGTTCGTTTGTTTATTTATTCATTTATTTATTTTTTAATCTATCTCCTCTATTTTGGTTATGACAGTCACCTACATCACTATCTCTGCCTGGTGCTATTGGGAAAAGAGCTTCTTTTGTTTCTCAAAATGTGATCTTCTTTTCTCTTTCAAAGAAAGGAAAATAAATGTCTGACTGTGTAGTCTGAGAATAAAAGTTATCTCCTTATATGAACTATTTATAAATGCACAATATTTTCAGTCTGACTTATACCTTTGACTTCAGGCTAATAAAATCAAAATCGTTAAGTCTTTCTGGATTTCTGTTATTTAAACTGGCTCATTTTCATTGGTGGCCATCATCCCCCCACCCCAACTGGTAGATATATTTAAGAGGCTATGTCAGTTATGGTTCAAAGAATGCCTTTTCATCTTTAGTATGTCGCTGACATCTTTAACTGATTTTCTTATTCCTTCACGGTTTTATAACTTAAATTATTCTTCCACTGGATATTTAAATCTTCTTTGAATGTAGGTTCTTTCCATTTCTTTTTCTGTTTTTTGTTTTTTCTATTTGTAATCTGTTTCCTGACAATTTTCCTGCAACCAAAATGTGAAAAATGAAAAATATTGTAAAGTCATGTAGCTTTGGGCTTGCTTGCTAACATTGCAGAGAATTTCTGATGCTTTCTCTCTGAGGAAAACGTGTTGGCAGCTTTCCTTTTTTCATTGGACAGCAAAACCTACAAAAATTCAGCCTCGCAAAGACTTTCAGATTCAATATCTTTTAAAGGAATTTCCATGGGCTCTCAGATGTCAACGTGTTTCAGTGACACTATGATTTCATCAAATGTCAACTTACATTGTTATTCAGAAAATTCCTTAAATCAGTCTTTTCTGTGTGACCTAATTATCCGAGAAAGATTACATTAATAGGATCCGCATCATTTTGAATTTTAGAAAAATGAATTCACACAATGTGTAAATTGGAATTATCAGTACTAATTATATCAAAACTTTATCACTGATTTTTAGACCAGATATCATTTAAAATATAATGGAAATTTAATATTTACACGGACAATTTCATTGTAAAAATGCAAATAAAGTCTTCAGGGATAGTCTTCAGAAATTTACCAGCTTAGTGGGAGACATATTTTCCTACAAATACATTTAAGATTGCTCTCTAAAGTTACATTGTTTTCTTTTAAGTCTTTGTAGGTTGGCTACTCTGCTAAATCACAGCTTCTTTGATACCTTATTGAATTGCTTTGAATTGAGGTTTGTTAGGTCTAGCTTCAATCACACACGATTTTAATATTCATCTTTTCATAATAAAATAACTGAAATCCACATTCCTAACAGAGGTAAGATTACATGCCAGTGGGTCTTTGAGTCCACTGATCTACCAGGATCAGTTACCTAGTGAAATCATCATCCTAAAAAAGCATGGTTATGGACAATTCTCTAAAAAGGGTGTATAAGGACAGGAAATTAAAACCATCCATACAGCACAAATATGTTACAGAAGCTGGTGGTTTGGAGTTATCCACAAAGTACATATGTGAGCACTTGAGAAGGATGGGGTGTCAATCAACTTAAAATTTCAGGCAAACGTCATATACTAGGCAGCCCTGGGATAAAATTGTTAGATAGGTATTCCAAAATCCAAACAAGTAGCTGATGAAATTCCAAAAAGATGGAAAAAAGGTGTGGGGGTTGAACATATGCAAATAGTGTAGTTGTGTAATATGACTTGAAAATAACAAGTTTAATATTATTTCTGGTGTTTACGTTAAAAATATGAGTAATCATACTCAATTTAAATAAATGTCTTTAATTTTAACACAATAAAAATATAAGGTGGCAATCGCAGTTGATGGGTAGTCCATATTCATTTTTAGAATGTGAAGAAATTTGTGGAATTATAAACCAAGGAAAAATGATCAGATTTACTTATTCAAAGTCATATTTCAAAATTCACACAAGAAATTTCAATTTAGAAAGTAACTAGCTTTTGGATTTTGGAAAATTCTAGATTTGGGGGAAAAAGGTTCATGAAAAATATATTCCAGTATTTCTCTGAAAGTAGTTTCACTTACTGGGTGTTATGAATTTACAAATAGCTTTCATATATATTTGACTAGAGATGGAACTTAAATATGCTGATTTCAGTATAATGCCAATAACTTCCCCTACTAAATGAAATACGCAACCATAATCATTACATAACAAATAGAATAGCTGTTTTCTTGCTTTAGCAAAGCTCAGCTTTGTTTCAAATTTATTTTCTCCAAAACTCAGGTTATTCATACTCATTATATTACATTACTGTTATAAAGCTTCAAAGCAAACATCAGCCTTTGTTAAAGACCAAAATCATTATTGACCCAATTTTGAATGCATAATTTTCACAGTTTGTTACATTCTCTCAGTCTAATTCATGTTAAATTAGAATAGGTATTTCCAGAACTGCTTTTAATTATTTTCTAACATTTTCAGTCCCCTACCTTGCCATTCTCTATTATTACTTGAAATAGTTATTGCTTATGTAGGAAATATAGTAGGTATTTTTAAGGCCTGGAGGATGTCAATTGATCCATTTTCTATTAATGAACAGATCTATCACTTGGTGTGGTCATTTTATTGTGATATAAACATGTAGGTCTTACTATGATACAAAGCTTTAAGTTTTGATGTAGTGGTCAAGAACAATAAGCTATGATGACAGAGCAATTTTGAAACCTATTATTAAAAAAAAAAAAAAGTCAAGCATTTAATAACATTGAATGTCTCCTATAGTCTAGACATAGTAAATTTTTGGCTTTGAAGATATAATAATGATGCATGTCCCTGACTTCAGCAAGTGTATAATGAAGTGAAGGAGACAGGCAATAAATAGGAATACGTAAATGAAAATGTTGTTAAGACTGGTACTGGGTCTTATATTTTACTAGGGTTTGATAAACAGCAGGCAATTAATAATGCTTTTCCATGTATGAACTATGACTAATAACATTCTTCAATTTGCAAATCACACTTCTTTTTCTGCCATTGTATTTTGGAGAACACTGTATAACATAAGACTATCAATATTGCAATGCATTTTAAAAGATGTCTTAGTTATCTTAGAATAAAGGACCTTATATGGAAGCTCATTTTAAAATCAAAGAGGTATGGACAGTTAAATAATACACTTATATTATTCAGCTATACTTTATACCAAATTTGATCCAGTCAACAGAAGACAAATTAACATTGGTTCAACTAAATTACACCTGCTATAACTTTTATAATTCTGGGTGAGATAAAAATCAGTGCTTGAGTAGATGACAAGGTCACATTAGGACATGTCAGGCATTTGATGTCTAGCATAGAACATTGGTAGAACTTTGATTGCCACCAGTTTTATTTGTTTATGACATCTGCTTCCTGTGCTATGGAATGTGGGACCAGATGCAAAAATAAAGTGGAGGACATGTATTAATTGTGACAATCAGTGCTCCTGAGGTTTTTCAAACAACAATTTTTAAAGGTCAGCAAATGATCATAGACAATAACTGAATCTGTTAAAACACATACGTTGATAAAAACAAAACAAAACAAAATCCTTAGTGCAGTCCTATAAACTTTTAAATTTTGAAAGGAGAAAACATGGAAAGTTTGTCAATAGGTAAATCATAATAAATTATTTAGATTTACAATTTCATGTGGTTTCAAATGAAAACAAAGGGGAAATGTTTACTGAGTTAACATAGAGACAACTATGGTACTTCTCTTTCTACTTTCCTTAAAATAGAAGGGATTACAAAAGTGAATTCTGTAGACAACAATTACTACTACATTTTTGAGGGTTTGAATCAATATATACCTATCGACTTTTAAGAATGTAGACTTTGCATTCAGGTAGATGGGTTAGACTCATGCTGGGCCTGTGATAACAATGCAGCCTTAGCAGGGCTTCTCCACTTAGCAATTTTGTGACTGTAATTCATAATTTTTAACCACTGTCTCTTAGCCTCCTCATGTGTGGCAGAGACACCATGAATGCCACAGTGTTTTCGTGGAATCAGATGAGAGAATGTTTATGAAGGACTTATGGCATACGTTACATTACCAAAATAAACTGACGTGGAATAGGTGCTCACTGCATGTTTACAGAAAAATAAATAAATGTATGATTTTTAAAAATAAAAAGGGAGACACTTGCAGTATAATGAGTTTATACTATGTTATCTGATATTAAATGTTAGAATTATCGGATAACTAAGAAAAGCTTAATATTGTGCATTGCATTCGAACTATGACTACGTGTGCCTAGGTTTTGAACTCTATATGGCACAGGTGCAGGTTTGTAGTGAGAAACTACCTCATAGACAATGTGGTATTTACATAGTTCTGACACTGGCCTTTTCTTTGTTTTGGAAAAACATCTAACACAATGTCGATCCTCCATGCAGCTGTAGGCTGTGTTCAGCTATGTCCAGATGCAGGTTTTTCTTAACGCCCCACTTCCAACCCAAAGTTTAATCACAGTGAATTGGGAAATGACGGCTGCACTTCATCAGTTGTAATTTCCTTTACATAAATCTTCCTTGCACCAATGCATCTCACTGCAAGTTAACCCATAACACATTCATCCACTCAATACTAAAATATTTACCCTCCAAAGCATAGAGTCACTGTGAGTCTCTGTTCATGTATACAGCAGCGCAGAGAGAAATGCTATTTTGCCAAACAACAGTGATACAAAGTAGAATGTAATAAGGACCTTAATAAAGAGACAATCTTTCTGGGAACTAACATTTACTGAATAACTACTGTATTTACCTGAAAATAAGATCTAACCGGAAAATAAGCCCTAGCATGATTTTTCAGGATGACATCCCCTGAACATCAGCTCTAATGCGTCTTTTGGAGCAAAAATTAATATAAGACTTGGTCTTATTTTCGGAGAAACACACGGTACCATGTGTCAGGCAGTTTGCTAGATTTTTAACATACATAGCCTCAGTCTTATTTGATTTTCTCTAAACCTGTGAAGTTGACATTAATATTACCGTTTTACAGATGATAGAGGAAAACAACAACAAAATGGATAGTAGAGGCTAAGATATTCCTTAGAATTCTACCTCAATATCCCTTACCCCAGACATACATCACTTAAAATATATAGGATGCCCTAAAATATCTGTAGTCTCTCTTCTCCGTACCCCATACCTACTGTCAAACTTGGATTTCAGTACTTTCTTTTTCCTTTTCTTTTGCTTGCACGATTTCTAGTTAATTTTCTTCCCCAGTTTTAGATACCCTCCTTTTCCTTCCACATATCAGGCAGGTCAACACATCTCACTTTGTATAAAATCCTTCAAGGGTTCCCTGCTGTGTGAGGATGAACAGAAAGCGATACACTAAGCCTCTTTGAGCTGCCTCTTCCCATTCTACTTCTCTCCTGCAGCTCTTCTCCTCGAATCCGATGCCCCCTCCCTATAAAACCATTTGTAGTTTGTGATCTGATTGTGCAAAGCTGTGTCTTGGAACACCTTTTCCCTCAGTTTGTATTTCCATATTCATTCCTCAAGATCCAAGGCAAGGGTCACATCCTCTATAAAGCATGTCAAACTGACATAATGATGTTATTGCCAAATGGTTGATACCATGTGTGTCATAGGCCCCAAAAGTATGGTAAGATACCCCACCCCAAAAAAATATGCTTTGGGGAAAAAAATCATCTTATATTTGAATTTCTTTTATTAAAGAACTCCTTTCCAGTTTTCTATTTTTTCAATTACTATTTATGGAAAAATATATTTTTGAGAAAAACATTTCTCTAAAACAACTTTAATCATTTCTGACTTTGCGTGCTTTTATAGGTCACCTAATAGGACTTGCTAATGGGAAAAAAAAGAACAAAAAGTCACTTTGTGATGGGTTATAGTTTTTCATAAATTTAGGATTCACAACTGTCAGGATTGAATAGTATCAAAAATGACTCCCTTAAAAATCATTTTTGAATTCATAGATAAAAGTATTATACAGGTAAAACATATACTTCAAAAATAAATGTAAAAAATGAGAGAGAGAGAGAGAGCAGTCCTTTCAATGTGATGGCTTAGAATACATTTTCCAGTGACAGCATTCTACAGGATTTTTAAAATGCTGTATTTCAGGAAACAGGCAGAGGTGAAAATGATCTGCTTTAGAAACTATCTTAGATGACTCATAAAGTGGCTGCCGTGATGATTAGACAGTGAGGCCTGGGATTCACATGAAAGGTTTAAGGAAATTGCTACATAAAATGGGAATTTCAAAAAGCTATAACTTTATATTAATATATTATTTTATATAATGCTATTTTAAATGTGATTTTATAATAAATGGAATCATTGTATGGAGTAGAAGTATGCATTTATCTATTTCTTTTAATGCAGAATAGGCAAATATTTGTATTGCTTTTCTAATATGAAAAATAGAGAATTGTCTTGCAATCTATTTTTTAAGCATATAAATATTTCTTCTTATGCATTTTTTACTTTGTACTACTGTATATTGGTCTCTTTTCCTTACTATGACACTAATTCTTTGATGAAGAGAGAATATAGGATGCATACGTAAAGGTTGTCTTGTCAATTAATGGCATTATCACCATTCTGCAACAGTTTTGAGCTCACAGCAGGCAACTAACAAATACTGTTAGAAGACGACAACCTCAGCCATTTCATACTGCTTGATATGCAGTACACAATTAGTTTACTGTTCAACTAAGAATACATTATTCTAATCAATACTGAACAAATTAATATCACACAGTGGTTGAGTAGAGAAAGTATGAATCAAATCGAGATTTGTCTTATGCTAAATCTCACAGTATTTCCATCCTCTCTGGGAAAACAGAAAAGTGGGAGGATCATTTCCATTTTTGAATGGGAGAGGTAGCTTGATATGGAAAACATTAGAAATTTAATAAGACTGAACCGAAATTCACCATAGCACTGTAATAGTGGCTTATTCAGATACTAAATTTTGTCAGCCAACGTTTAGGTCAGTAGTCAGTTCCTAGCTGAGTGGGCACATTCAACCGTGCACACTGCTCTCCAGGTAGTAGTTGACATTAAATGCTTGAGGCTGAATGACTAATCTTTACACTTTACTCCAGGCAGAGTCCACAGGAGCCTTATTAAAGCAGAAATTGTTTACCCCCCCCCCCCCCCAAATACAAGGTCTTTATGAAAAGAACCTCATTAAATCATCCCTTTATCTTCAACCACTCCTCTGTAGCTGAGCCTGCCAGACTACGTAATTGCTGACACTGGAACACTGACACAGACCCATTCTATCCCTTTGGAAACAGGAGGCCTTGATCAGACCCAGGTATCCGGTGTCAATTCTATTAAGACTCACAACAGTCTGTACCCAGTCTTTTTGATTCTGAGAACCAAATAGTCCAATACTAAACTCTTTGTATGCTAGAGACAAGTCAAAAGAAAGGGCTTTGTTGAGTCATTATATTAAATCTTGATAACTATTAAGAAACATCTAATCATTGTTTCCTAAAAGTGTTTTATACATATAATACCCTACTTTTTGTTCCTGTATCCATGTGTCCACATGATTCTTTTTTTTAAACTTGAATTATCTTTGAAGCTTAAAACCTATAGAGATGTCTCCTTTCTTTGAATGCATAATATCAAGTGTCTGTGTCTAATGACATAATCATGCAATGTCAAAACATTATCTCTCATTGCTTAATAACTTCCACATATAACTAATTACATAATGATAAAATCACTTCTCCTGCTTACTGGGAAATTAGTAAATTATTCTTCATCTGAATCATTGGAGCTTGTCAGATGTCTTGCACTATACTGTGTGTGTGTGTGTGTGTGTGTGTGTGCGCGCGCGCGCGCATGTGTGTGTGTTTGGCCTAGGTAGTTGATGAAAAAAGAAAAAGAAAGAAAGAAAGAAAGAAAGAAAGAAAGAAAGAAAGAAAGAAAGAAAGAAAGAAAGAAAGAAAGAAAGAAAACCCTTTGCATTTAATTTATTGATGTTTAGACTGATTATTATACAGGGGCCTGCCACATTTCTCTGCTGCTGATTTTGTTTTCACTCTCTTGTTCTTTGAAAAATTCCATGTTGCCTATTCCCACAATGGCCTTAATTTGTGTTACTTACTTGGGGTCCTCATGATGTCAGATACTCAGAGAAAGTCTTGGTATCAGAGTTCTTGGTATTTTAGGAAACTTACCTTTCCTTAATCACACTGCAGTGCACTCAAGTGGCTTATAATTTGAATTGCTGGAAGGGATTTGGGGTAAATATATATATGCACACACACACACACACATACACACACACACACACACACACACACACACACTGTCATGAATTGCTCCAGAACATATAATTTTTATATCCTCATTCCCTTTGTCACAGACCGTCTTCTCCTTACCTAATATAATTGTATCCTTCTTCCCAAATATAGAACACATTTATCCCTCCCTGAAGTAGACAATGAGAGTCCCATCCAGTCAATTCATCCAGTTCAAAGACTAGGATCTCTGGGTAATATAAAACAATACATACCAGGTCTTAGGGCTCTTTTGTACTCATACCTATAAACTAAAATTATGTTTCTTCCCCACACTCCCAACTTGTACTCAACATACCATGGCAATATAGGATAAACACTTCCATTGTCATTAACAGAAGAAACAGATGGAAGATACAGACTACACTGTTTTGAAGCAATTCTGAAATCCTAAGAAAAGAAAAATGTCATTCATAATTTTAACAATCATCTTTAAAACAAATTACAGTGTATAGTACTGCTACATCGACTATAATCATGTGTGTAGCTTGACTCAGTTTGAAGATATCGGCACACAGTTTTTGATTCCATTATATATAGCTATATATCTATATCTCTATATCTCTATCTCTATCTCTCTATATATCTATATATATATATAGATATAAACTAAATATCCATTTTGATGAATCTTTGTTCATAGGTATTGATAATTAAGGAAAAGTTAGCATAATTGCTACAAAAGGAAAAGTGAGCTTTATATAAGATTTTAAAGATTTCTTTTTCTTTTTTTAGCAACATTGAGGTTTAAAGTTCAGAGGTACAGAGACAGTTACATGTTTTACTGCATTTACCCATTTATATGTGGATGCTGAACTATTTCTGTATCCTCAAGTATAGTTGCTAATTTATTTGTACAATGTATTTAGTTGAATCTGAGGCTAAATCTTTGCAATAAGTGAAGGAAAATTATCTGTTAAATAATATTTTTTTCTCAGATTAAAGTCTGAAAACAATATAATTTACATGTTTAATTGTTTTCTAAATTCTTACAGTGTTTGTTTAATATTTAGTTGAAACAAACTAAATATTCAACTGTCAGGAGGAAATAAAACAGTATTATTAGTGTTCTCAATTTGTTATTTTAGAGACAGCTATCTATTTAGGAGGAGAAACAGGCAGATATAAGAGATAATCTAATAGTTTTGATACAGATTCCTGAATATTGATGCCAATAAATACAAGTCAAGTTAATCTGTATTAGATAAGGAACATAAGAAAATAAATGGGTGTCTGTCAAATAGATACTTAGATAAATCAATATTCTAGAATACATTATTACATTAAGAAGCTTTAAAGGAAAACAAACATTTGCCAAGATTTTTAAAAGGTAAAGAATCTTTATAGGACTCTTTAAAATATGTCAGAAAAAAAAATCACTACAGCCACAATGCATTATATAAATGTGATGGTCATTTTCCTTAGTATCCGCTTAAGTGTAAGTGAGGGCTAATAGAAATCAGAATTCCTTCTGAATACTTATTTTATGGCCAATTCTTTCATCTTAATAGCTTTGCAAGATTGATTTTACCCAGGTTTCCTAAGTCAGCTTGACTTTGAAGCTCTTTCTCCTACATAAACCTTCAAAATAAATGAATAAAGCAGAATTTCTTAGTGTATATCAACTATTGTATGGTAGAAAATTAAGTGAGAAGCATTAAATTTAGGGTCAGATACATTGATAAAATGCAGTGATGTTGAACAAGCAAATGAGTAGCTGAGTGTGCTTGAAAAAGTATTAAATGTATGCATGAATACATATATTCTTTTCAATCAGATGGCATAGAAGAGACAATAAATAGAAGCTATTATGATTTTCTGTTCTCTTCTTGTACAGTGAATACTCCTTGGAGCGATTTATAGGAAAGGGCACAAAATACATTATATTGTTTCTAATAAATGCATAAAATAAATTAATCTATTTTTAAAGAGGAACTACCATTTTCTTATTAAGTCTTAAATATAAATTCAGGCAAGTATTTATATCTTTTCTAAAAAGTACATAGTTTTGCACTTCCACATTTATCTTCTTTTGCTTATTATGAATTAAGTTTATTTTGAATAATGAATGTAAATAGATTTTACACTATATTCACTAATACGCAGCTTGAGATCATAACTCATTATAGTGTAAGACGTTCTATAGTCAAGAAATTAATTATTGATATCAAATTATATTTTTTTAAAATTACCTTAAAATATATGCTAGACTGCTATCTGTACCCTGCACCAAAATTAACTTGAAATGGTTCAAATACCTTAACGTAAGACCTGAAACAATAAACTGCATAGAAGAAAGCATAGATACTAAACTTATGGACCTTGGGTTCAAAGAGGATTATATGAATTTGACCTCAGAGGCAAGGGAAGTAAAAGCTAAAATAAATGAATGGGATTACCGTGTTTCCCCGAAAATAAGACCTAGCCAGACAACTAGCTCTAATGTGTCTTTTGGAGCAAAAATTAAATAAGATCTGGTCTTATTTTACTATAATCTAAGACTGTGTCTTATCTAACATAATATAAGACCAGGTCTTATACTAAGTTTTGCTCCAAAGAGGCATTGGAGCTGATGGTCTGGCTAGGTCTTATTTTCTGGGAAGCATGGTATATCAAACTAAAAAGCTTCTGTACAGCAAAAGAAACAATCAACAACAAAAACAAAAAAAGAAACTATCAACAAAACAAAGAGGAAACCAACTGAATGGGAGAAGATGTATGCACACAGAAATGTCAATAAGGAGCTAATATCCAAAATCTATAAGGAACTCATACAACTCAACAACAAAAAAATCTAATTTAAAAAATGGGCAGAGGACATGAAGAGAAACTTCTCCCAAGAAGACATACAAATAGCCAACAGATACATGAATAAATGCTCAACTTCACTAACTATTTATTAGGGAAATTCAAATCAAAACCACAATGAGATATTAACTCACACCTATTAGAATGGCTATCATCAACAAAACAATAAGTGTTGGATAAGCTGTGTAGAAAAAGGAATACTCTTACACTTTTAGTGGGAATGTCAATGGTATAGCAGCTGTGGAAAACAGTATGCAGCTTCCTCAGAAAATTAAGAATAGAATTGCCATATGACCCAGCAATCCCTCTCCTGGGTATGTACCCAAAAAAGCTGAAAACATTTATCCATAGATGGATCTTGAGATTATTATGCTTAACGAAATAAGTCACACAGAAAAAGGAGAGAACTACATGATTTCACTTATATGTGGGACATAAAACTGAAAGCAACAAAGGAACAAGACAATCAAATAAAAAACAAACAAAAAACAAAACTCATGCACAGACAAAAGTTTAGTGGTTACCAGATGGTAAGGGCAGAAGGGGGTGGTAGGGGATGGTAAAGGGGATGGACTATATCTGTACACTTGAAACCTATGTAGTTTTGTTGACCATTGTCATCCTAATAACATTTAATTAAAAAACAAACAACAACAACAATTTTATATATATACAAACATACATCATACATACATATCTATCTATCTATATTCTACCCAGGGTATTTGACCTTTAGGAGATTTATAGTTTTGAAAATACTTGATTAAATTACTGCTTTTGATTGTAAATTTATTTATTTTTCCATTTTCTATTAAGCAGTGTAAGATCACTACTTCTCTTCAGAACTTTCATTTATCATAGCCACTAAAAAGATAGTCTCTCTACTATTGAAAAAAAATCAATTTTACTTTTGTAGATGAACTTCCTATTTTGAAAAGCAAAATCTTAGACAAAATCATGCCCTTTAGAGTTGGAGTAATTACAGTTTGACTTCTTATATTTAGTGACTCTCAAAAGAGTCATGTCTTGTTAAGCATCATGTCAAAGCTATCTCAGGTATCGATTGTGGAAGATCAATGATAATAATATAATATACTTGATTATGTATAAAATTGAATTGTGTGCTTTTTAGAGTGTTTGGGATTTATTTTCAACAATGAATACTTTAACCCAGGAGAATGACTTATCAGGAAGTTATATTAAAAGAGAATGTAAGAAATTTTTATGTTAAACAAAAGAGAATGGAAAGAAAAAATGATCCAGGAAAACATTATCACCTTAAAACCAGTTAATCTAAATAGTAAGATAATAAATGATGATTTTTTTTTAATGATGATACATCTCACCATAAAATTCTCTTTTCAGAGACATAATTTGGTCAAACATTTATTTATGTTTAATAAATAACATGTAGATAACACTGTGCCAAATACTGAAGAAAGAAAATGATTTAAGATAAAATCCTGTTTTTGAACATATCTCAAATTCATTGAAAAAGTATTGTATTCAAATATGTAAAAAAAGTTACACGTTGATTTCTGAACAACATTATTTTAGATGAAGGAAAGATTAGCATTTGCATGGCAAACTAGGAAGAATTTAGATAGTGGCAGAATGAAAAGGTGTGAGAAAATACAGAGAATGTTTAAATGAAGAAAATAGAATTAGCAAGTAATTTGAAATTGCAATGGTCAACTATTAGTTGATCACCCTTTCTGAAGAAGATAAATTTTGCAAGGTAGTGCTAGAAAAGAAAGTTGGATAAAATGTAGGAGACTAATTGGTCTGTAGGAGAATACATGCATTAGTCAAATGAAATTAAAATAATGATTATCTGCAAAAAAAAAAAAAAGATGTTTTAAAGGTATTTAGGATGAATTAAATGTAGGATGGAATAGTCTTTTTGTTTGTTTTAAATTAGGGACAGGGAGGATAACTTAATATTACAAAGTTGCTTCAGGTATGCCACAATATCCTGATCTAGGGTGAACTGGAACAAAAATATGGTATAGTTTATATTTTCAAGAAGTCAGAGATAATTAGAATTAAACTATGAAATTTACTCAAAATTACACGGCCTCTCCAGAGCAAGTATCACACATCCATACGATGTGTGATACTTGCTCTGGAGAGGCCGTGTATATTTTCTTTGATTCTGAAAATAAAGCTCCAGAAATACTAGAGCCATCAAAGGCAATATATTTATTTTAATAAAAAGAAGCTGAAAAGAAGCCAATATATTGGAAGTTCTTAGAATATATGTGTCAAAGTGGGAAAAAAATCAAGAATTCTGTCCTTTAATCTTCAGTGTCTATCCAATTATTTTAATACTATCTTTTGCAGCAACTTAAGCACTGACCATAAACAGTCAACCATAGCCTTACTGCAATTGTAAATGATTTCAGAGAAAGATAACTTCATTCTAAACTCCAGATTATGATTATAGTTTCTTAATATACAACACTTTTCGCACAACAAAAAAAAAAATCAGGGCATATGACTAAACAAGACAAAAGTTATCTAAAACAAAGAACCAACAAAAAATAATGGGCTCATAGGGAAAAACATAACATAGATATAAAACATGGACTTAAAATTAAGTGACATATATATATATATATATATATATATATATATATAGTCTATCCAGAGTAATAAACAGAAAATGAAAATGGAATATATAGAAATAAATGTGAGACATAGTTAATATAGTTGGGATATAGTTATATGTCATAACCATCATATAATTAGAATCTAAGACTTTTAAAAAATACTGATATCCAAGATTATAAGAGATATCTAAAATATAATGGATTTTTTTTTAGTTTATTTTTAAATAATATTCCAAAGACACCAAACTACAATCCCAAAATCTTTCTGAACCCCAAGCAAAATATATAGAAAATTATACCCAGGTATCGAATTTCAAAGAACCAAAAAGAGATAATCTTTTAAAAATCAGCCAAAGCTGAGGTCAAGGAAGTGAGACATTAATTTCAAAGGAGCATTGATAAGACAGACAGCTGACTTACCAAAAGAAGGGATAAAAAAGATGCCAAAAGACAATGGGATGATATCTTTAAAAGATGAAAAAACAAAATAAAACTGCAAATCGAGAATTTAATGACAAATGGATATTTTTCAAAACTAAATACTTAATAAATG
Organism: Rhinolophus sinicus; assembly: GCF_057876585.1. NCBI lineage: Eukaryota > Metazoa > Chordata > Mammalia > Chiroptera > Rhinolophidae > Rhinolophus > Rhinolophus sinicus. Next base: position 159,058,433 of record NC_142516.1, read on the forward strand.
CATATCCGGGCAATAAAACTGATAGAAATTGTCAGTTATGATCATATGATAAAAAAATGAAGGATTTTTTTTATACAGAAAGAAATGATACTACTGGAACACTCAATATTCCAGAAAGAATAAACAACAGAATAGGTATATATGTGACTATATATAAAAAATTAAGTTGTACTAAACAATATTAATAATATCTAGTACAATTAAATCATACATAACTGAGTTACATAAAATATCCAATTATTTTAAGAGGAAGATAAAAATGATTTAAAGTGTTCTAAATTCTAAAGTGTTTTTTTTTGTATTATCCGCAGAGAAATAAAAGTAATGATTACTGCTACATTTTGATATGCCAAAGAAACGTGTTATAAAACCTTAGGTAGCTTCTATAAGAATTTTAGTAAATAAATATAAATGATATGTAACTACCAAGATAACAGAGGGGAAAAACTAAATAAAAATGAACTAATCATAAACTTACCAAAAGAAAACTGGTGAAATATAGTATCTGAGGTTTATCTTAAAGTTTCATTTACAACAAAGTAAACTACATGCACATCAAATTATTTGAACATCTTACTGTGTAATCATCAGTAAGCCAGTCTGTTCCAGACCCGTGTGATAGCTTTCCTGTCATTGTTCTTTAGGACTTCTACTGCTTCAAGGTAATTTCTCACATGAGAGTAGGGTTACTCATAATTTATAATTCTTTTGCAAGATTATATAAGTTATTCTCTCCTATTTTTTTAAATGAATTTGTGTCATTCACCAAACTTTTTTCAAATTTAAAGATGTTTGCAATATCTTATCAATGCTTTTTTAAATTATTATTTGTAGATTGTAGGGCTGCCTCCATTTCCATTCCTGCTATTAGTCTTTCTCTCTCTCCTCTCCCTCTATCTTTCTCTGTTTAAAAAGTATCACTTTTAGGTTTGTTAGAATTCTTTAATAGAGGCTGTTTTATATTTCATTTTTTCATATATATATATATATATATATATATATGTATGTATATATATATATATATATATATATATGTATATATATAATTATTATTACTTTTATCCTACCTTCATAAATTTAAATTATTTTTTGCTTCAAAGGACACCATAGAGAAAGTGAAAACACAACCCATGAAATGAGAGAAGATATTTGCAAATCAAATATCTGATAAGAGAGATGTATCCAGGATATATAATCTTAAAACTACAGTGCTTTTCTACAAAGATTATTCCAGGATTAAATGGCTTCACTAGCAGATTCTGCCAAATATTTAATTAAGAAGTAACAGCCTTTTAAAATATCAGTAAACAGAATGCATTAAAGGAATACAATGATAGTTTAACCTTCAAACCTCAATCAATTTAATTCACTACATTAACAAAATTTTTTAGATCATATGTTCATATTTATAAACAAATAAACTATTTGATAAAAATGCAATACCCATTTACTTTTAAAATGTTGGCAACCTCTTTATTAATAAACTAATAGCTTATGAAATTTAATTGAGCTATACATTTATGACTTGTGCACTTTTATATGTGCAGTATGCTTCAACAAAAAAGGTATAAAGACATGTAGAATAATATGTTAAAGTTTTATTCACTAAACTTTTGGTTTCTCTAAGTTTTTAAGTTCAAGCAAGTGAAAACTATATTGCTACATGATTTGTTTTACATTTGTGTGTTTTTTTATTTCTCTAGAGATACAGATTTTTATTAGCCTGCATAAAAATCAACATATAAAAAAATAAAATCAAAAGCAAAGAAAATTGATTTAAGTAGCATACCTGCAGGTTGTCTCTAAAGGAAACAATTACATATTGAATGTTTATACAAGTGAAATAAAGATATTCCATCAAAAGCCTCTCATACCAGGTAGGTGATTTCAAAGCTGTCACTGGCACATATTGGTTTAAATACTCGTAGATTTCACAAAAATCAGAATAAATTTTAAAAATGGGTTTTATTGAAGAAAGAGCAAAATAAAGCACATCAATGTAGAAAGTCCATCTGGTTTCCTGTGCTATCATCCTGTGGAAATGTGTTTCAGGTCATGGCTTGTGTTGGTTATGGCTGAGTTTAGTTGTAGAGGGAACACTCCTCTCTATGCATCGTCTTCCAAGGAGGCAACAGGAGAAAATGGCCTTGTCTGTGCAAAAATATGCATGCTGCTTGGTGCCTGACAGTCTGGATGGGGAGACTATCATTACATTATATTTTCTTTTTATTTATATATTTCTATTTCAACTTCAATGAGAGAAATAAACATAAAATAGCTTTCCAACTTAAGAATTTATTCTAAGGAAAAAAATAATGCTTAAATGTTAAACATTATAAGTCACTGTGGGACAATATGCACTTTAAAATCTATGTGTGATAATAATAAGAGAATAATAGGGCAACAGCCAAAACATGGGCCTACTGACTTAGTGTTTACTGTCATCTCAACATACTTTTGTAATTTTGTTTGTCTGCTTGTTAGGTATATGCCTTATTCCTGTATCTTGGAAATTCAGTAAAAGTTAAAGAAACACCATCCCCTGAAAACTAGAAAGGATCTTGACAGATTGAGAAATTAGTATGACTGAACTGGTATTGGCAAATTAAAAAAATAATAATAATAATTTGAATTTTAGATAAATGGATATTTTTAGTGTATCTCCCAAATATTACATAGTGTGTACTTATGCCAAATATTAATTAATTGATTATCTTAACTTTCAATTTAATTTAACACTGAATTTTTAATTGCTCATTCTGGCCACCATAAATTATGACAGCCATCAAAAAATATAGCAAAGTCCTCAGGGCATGAGTGAAAGAAGAAAGTTTTACCACTATTTTTCTCTCCTTTTCTGGAGCAACCTTGACTGAAGCACGTCATGCTGATGAATTCTGTTTTCTAAAAAATCATGAAAACCTTGTTTAATCCATGAGGGCTAAACAGTACAATGGATAAGGACAATTTTAAAATATATTTATGTATTTATTTTTTAATCTGCATTGAACTAGATCACAAGAATAATACATACTATAAATGTAGCTAAAAGAATATCGCAGTACATATATCTGTACGGATGTTTTCAGATTTTTTTGGTAGATACCCAGGACAGGGATTGCTGGGTCATATGGCAGTTTTATTCTTAATTTTTTGAGGAAGCTGTATACTGTTTTCCATAGCTGCTGTACCAATTTACATTCCCACTAAAAGTGTATGAGGATTCCTTTTTCTCCACAGCCTCTCCAATGCTTATTATTATTTGTCTTGTTGATGATAGCTATTCTAAATGGTGTGAGGTGCCATTTGAGACAACGCGGATGGGTCTTGAGATTATTATGCTATGTGAAATAAGTCTGACCGAAAAAGTCAAGAACCATACGATTTCTGGATATTTTGGATATATAACTGAAAACAATAAAGTAACAAGACAAAGAAATAAAAACTCATCGACATAGACAATAGTTTAGAGGTTACCAGAGGTAAGGGGAGAGGGGAGTGGTAGACGAGCGTAAAGGGGATCAAATATATGATGATGGAAAGAGAACTGACTCTGGGTGGTGAACACACAATGTGATATATAGATGATGCATTATGTACACTTGAAACCTATGTAACTTTACTAACCATTGTAACCCCGATAAAGTTTAATTTAAAAAAAAAAAAGAAAGGAGCTAAAGTAGATAAGTTCTGAAAACAATTTTTTTTGTTTGTTTGTTTGGTTTTATAGTTGTTCTACTTTGTTTCTGGTTAGGAGTAGTTTGTTCTAAATTTGTATTTTCATTTTCATTTTAAAATAGCAAGAAGACCATTTCCAAATGAAAATGTCCTTTTATTGTTTGTTTTTCAAATGTGGATGATAAAATTTTATATCTAATGCTACTAAAATTAAGTTTTCTGGCTATCTGAAAGTATTAAGGGATTTGCTATAATGTAGTTAAATTATTTACTGTCTAGCTATGTTAAGCCAAAAACTTCCTACATTTCATTTTTATAAAAGCTGGATTTCATTATGTGTCAGCCCAAACTTTAATTACTCATAAGTCTTTTCTCCTTTTAAAATGGTTTATTTCTTCTATAGAACATTATATGTTAAAGAGTTGGAAATCTCAGAAATATGTCAGAAGAAGACTTTATATTTTACTAGTTGAATATAAAATATGACCCTGCCCTTTTAAAACATTTTTTAGTTCAATATGGTAATTGAAGGAATTTCACTTTGGTATATACATATTCCGTTAATCCTGAAGCACTTATAAAACTCCTGAAAACTTACTAATGCATTTTGAGAAGGTTTTTTTTTTTTTTTCGGTAACAATTTGCATTTGTAAAAGTAATGTTAATTTATAGAAGAAATATGTAGAGAACATCAGCATTAAAAAAATGCTTTATAAAGACCATGCTTTAAAAAAATAAAAAAAAAGCGACCTATTCTTAATATTTGGAAGCTTTTTTCCCTAACTAAGCCAAGAACTCTAGGCTAGAAGACAGTCTGAAAAAACATGGACTAACTTTGAGGACTTAGAAGCATTTTCAAGGCCTAATTGTCTTGAAAGAAAAATTTTGTCATACGAAACAAAATCCGTTTGACAGAAAAGTTTCTAAAATCAACAAGTCAGGCCATGCAAACCTTAGTGTTCTTTTTTTTTTTTTTTTTCCAGTAAGGAATGATTCTGTGAACATTTTTGAAATATAAAAAAGTTAGTTCAATATTCCTTATTTCATATTTTAGTACTATGCTTCACTGATTACGTACTGATGCCAATCCTCATCCTCGGTGTTCTTAACTATTGATTTACTAATTCAAAAATCATTTACTGAATGTCTAGACATATTATTATTTCACCGATAGAATGACTAATAATTGAAGAGGTTATTTTATTTATTTATTTATTTATTTATTTATTTATTTATTTATTTATTTATTTATTTATTTTTGCTAGGAAACAGCAAGGTGAGTGATAACTTTTTCACCTAAAACCCATGATCATTCCATTATGCCACACAGTCCCACATATAAGTTTGGTACTTTATTGGTCTCTGACTCACCTATACCTATATATACCTATCATGATTCCACCTAGACTTCTAAAAATGAAAGAAAAATATTATTATTTGAAGTGATTGTCCTAAAAATATGAATATACTAATACAGTACTCTTCAGGCAATAAAACATTTAGATATAAAGAGTACTGGCACATAATCAAGGTACTTTGTGTTCTTCTGCTTCTGATGCCTTAAATTCACAGGATAGGCACAATTTTAAAGTTGAACCTATGATCTGACTCTGAGAGATACCAAATATATATTTTAAAACGAATATTTGAAAACAATACAATAAAATGGTTTGTATTCCCTTACAGCATAGCTATTCCCTTCAGGAAGGATACAGCTACATTTTAAAAACTTTAAAATTGCAAGTAGGTTTCTTTCCCTGTTTATATATTATTATTTTTTTTTTCTTTTTTTCTTTTTTTTTTTTTTTTCTTTTATTTGATGCTGTCTAAAGTGGTCATTCCATTCAATGTGGAAAGGATACAGTCAGGAGCTTACAGACCTGTTGTTGATTCCAGCTATAAAGTCTTATATAGATAAATCCTGAATCTCAGTTTTTTTTAGAAGATATTATTTATCTATGAATATTACAATAAAGATTGTAGGAGATCATGGATATAAAAAAACAATGACATAAAATGCTTAGTTAATAGCATTCATTCACAAATTACATAGAAAAACACAACCTTTTATGCGTGAAAATCTTACATTTCACAAAAGACCTGATACAAGTGGGTTGATACCATAAAAAATTGTATTTTTGCCAAACCATGTTTCAGTATGTTGTGTTTAAAATATTGGTACATTTGTGGGAGAGGTGGATGTGGCTATAAAAAGAGAAACATGGGGGATTCTTGTGGTGATGGGAATATTCTGTATCTTTATTGTATCACTATAAATATAGTATTTGCAATAATGCACCATGGTATACAAGTAATCTCTGCATTATCTTACAAATGCTTACTTGTGTACAATTATCTAAAATTAAAAAAAAAGTTTAATTAAAAATCTTGGTTTCATATTCATATGAGGCTACCTTGATGTTTACTAAGGTGTTCTGCTAAAATGACAATACACAGGAACATAACAACAGAAATCAGGCAGAAAATATCTTACCCGTGCAGCGGTTGATGCTGCTACCCTTAACCTCCATAGAGCTATTTAGGCATGACAAAAAGTGAAAGAATCTTTTATGTATTTATTTTTTAAAACTTTTATCTATTGAAATGTCTTTTACCAGGACCTATCAGCTCCAAGTCAAGTAGTTGTTTCAAACAAGTCATGGAGGGTATAGCTCTCAGTGGGCCATGTGGGGATCAAACTGTCAACCAAGAGCGCTGCACTCTAACCAAATGAGCTAACCGGCTGCCCCCCAAAGTGAGAGAATCTTAAGAGAGCTTTTAAGAGTGTTGCCAATATCCACAGATAATATCTCTTTGCTAAAAACTGATTTTAAAGATGACATTCAAGATAAGGTTAATGAAATTATAATTCCTATGAAATGATAGTCATGTATAAAATGTTAAGTAAATCAGCAAATATAATTCTCAACATGGAACTAGTGTTAAAAATATTTTTGGTCCATACTTATTAAAACGGAATTTAAATGTTGCCTAAATGTGTATTAAAACACACACACACCCATGTTGCAAGCAGCAGCCTACCCATCTGTCTCCTTGGACCTGCCCTAGGCAAGGAGAGTCTATAAGACGGATCCTTTCAGGGACTTTGCTTTACCTTTGTGCTTGCACCTTATGTATCCATGTTTGGCCCCAGAAAGATGGCTGGTCAGCCAATGATGAGTAAGATTCCCCACGGGGTTGGAGGGGACAACTCAAGCCAGGAGCAGTTGAGTGGGGACCAACAGGAAAATCCTTGGGGTTCATAGAGGGGGGCACAGCCCCCCACCTTCCCCCGACTGAGGAAAGCCTCTGCCTCTGTGGCTGCATTCCTTCCCAAAACCTGCAAGGGAAATGATTCAATGATGTGCTCTCCATCTATCTATTCATATGTATAAATATTTTGTCCCTTGGGGAAATGCATACATCCTGAGACTTATGGTCCAGCTGCCTGCAGGCAAGGGTTATTGGCTTGAATCAGTTTCCTATTACAGTGTATGGAATTCACAGATCTTAAGATTGACAAGCTTTATCTCCATTACTTCCCCACCTAACTAATAAAAGCTACTGCGTAAGCCTGATTAGGCTCACTCAGTCCTTGAGGCTGCACTTCTCTGGGCTCCACTTCACTCTATTCATGGCTACTATCTTTTCTTAATCCTGCACCACCCTCCTCGCTCCCCACAACCCTCGTTGCGAGGGATGCGACACACCCACAAACACACACACACATATACACACACACTCTTACACTCATGACAGTATAAGTTAGGCTTTGGGTCTTTTAAAATTCACTATACTCTATGAGATGTAATAAGAGGTTTATATCCAATTAATTTATCTGAAAAGGAAAGCCCACTCTGAGGATGTTGTAGTTGATGTGAAAACTAATGCATGAATTGGGTTTTAGCACATGAGTAACAGCTAGAAAGAATATTTCAGGAAAGAGAAGAACAAATCTTCATTTTTGAAGATGTGAGAGAAGAGGATAGAGGCATTTCAAGAAGAGCCAAAGTTTAATGAGGACCGACTTAGTGTATAAGTTTGGAGACGCAATCAGAGACTAGGCACACACAAGGACCTTAGATCCTAAGGTCTTCTGGCTTCTTATTAGTTGTTATTTATTTGTTTGTTTTTCAGTAAGGGGGGAATATTAAAGGAACACAATTGGCTATTTTTTAGCAGAGCCATGGAATTATTATTTTTAAAGATCATCTATGTGGAGAATACTTCAAGGGTGATAAGAGTGAGCCTATGGAGAGAAGCCAGGAGGATCATTATAGGCTTGGCAAGAGATGATGGCATCTTAGACAGGAGATGTGAAAAATATAAAAGGTTGACAGATTCAATTAAATTTGAATTAGTATTAGCATATCTTGGATTGGAAGTGAGGAAGACATATAGCCAGATATATGGCTAACAAGGAAGATGCATTTATCATTTATTAATATAGAAAAATCAGAGGAAATTCACAAATGGAGGGTAGGTCTAGGGTAGAAGAAAGTTTACATTAATTAGTTAGATTTGTAAATCATATTAATTAGATTTGTAAATGATGTAAGCTGCAAGTGAAGTTTTGATGTTGAAATTTAAAGTAGAATGTTAGATACAGAAATGTAGAGGTCAGAAATGAGCAGTAAGCTTGATTTATGCATTTAGATTTAAACACAAATACAATATGCATAAAGTCTTTGGAGTACATAAGACCATTAAGAAGATGATGTAGAACAAGAAAGAAGATGGCCCATGGCTGTCTCAAGAGGAGCTTCCATGGTTAGAGGTCAGGCCAAACAGTAAGCACTGCACAATAGACTGAAAGAATGGCCAAATTGATGGGAAGAAAATCTGGAGACCTTGCTGACATGGAAATACTTAGTATTTCTTGGAGATAGAATAGTGTGAATAAAACATGCTCATCAGTTAACAAGAGCAGTTTTAGTATAAATGAGGGTAGAAGACAGACTGGACGGTGATAAAGAATGAAAAAGCTCATAATATACCCAGAACATGGAAATTTTATCTGCCAATGTGACCTGGAGATACATAGAAACTCTCCCTTCCTTGTCAAAAAGAATGTGTCTTAATCTTAGTATTAATGAAAGGGTGATGAATTCTTCTGAACATGACAAATGTGCTCTCATTCACTATATCTGTGAAGGATTTTACTTTAAGCTCTAACTGTCACTCTAGGGAAGAGAAAGGATAATATACAGATTTGATAGGAAGGAATAAAAAAGCTTTACTATTCACAGAAGGTATATATATATATATATATATATATGTATGTATGTATATATGTATGAAGAAAGAAGAATCTATAGAAAAGTTATGAAAAACAAGAGGTAGAAGTTTATTATGCAGCTTTAAGCAAACAAATATATGAACAAAATGAGTAAGATTTATAAAATTACAAAAACTGGAGCATTTTTCAAGTTATAGTATTGTTAAAAAATGGAAATGTAAAAAAGTATAGAAAGCTACCCTTTGTGTAAAAAGAAAAGGGGGGAGAGTGAGAAATATACAGTATCTGCATATTTATGTAAAAGGTAACTCAAGAATGATGAACAAGAAACTGATGAGATTGGATACATATGTACAGTGGTGAGTGGGAATGGAGTGGATAGATGAGGGATGGGAAGAGATAGAAGTTATAGAGAAATAATACTTCTCTGAGTACAACTTTTTTAGTAATTTTGACTCTCAGAATCATAGTATGTATTACTATACAAACACACAAACACATACACACATATGCACACAACCACGATGATAAAAACTGAGGATGGACTATAAACAAAAACAAATGACCTAACTGTAATTAAAATCAATAGAGCAATTACAGTTAATTAGTGGGAAAGAGTCTTGAACAAAATCCATTTACTCTATCATCAGACTGAAAAAAAAAAAAATCTATAAACAATAGTGAACTTTAATAAGTTTATTTTACATGAATTTGTGGGTTGACAATTCAGAATTAATATTATTTATGTTATAGGATTGATAAAATAATAAATATGCTGTGGAAAATGAAAGACAGGTAAATCACTGTGTCTGGTAACTATTGACTTAACTCTCAGACTAGAGGTGATAATGGCTTTTTTCCTTTTGCTACACCAGGGTGCTTCACTATTCTAAGCTGATTTCTTCTAATCTTGTCTTGTTCACCTTATTGAACATGTTTAATTACCCCTTTTGTATGTGTTATCTATTTTTTGCTGGCACTGTGACTGTTACATATATTTTAATTCTTATAATTATATATGCACATATGCATAATTTTGAGAATATACACACATGCTGATATATAAAGAGATACATAATATGAAAATAGCAAAAAAGAAGGTAGAATAATTGATTTATTTAAATATTCTGAAATAAATTTCATTTAAAAATATTATGCCCAGTTTGTTCAAACACTTTTTTCAATAATCGCAGTGACTGGTTTTGACCTTTTTACAGGCCAATTTTATACAGAACACATCCAATGTGAAGATAAAGTGATTTGTTACTTCAACCTCCTTGGAAGTCTACGTAAGTACAGCACTGTCAAAAAACTGAAGAATGGGGCTATAGATTCTTAGATGTATAAATTCAGAATGACATTCCAAGTTTTATTTGAGCTTTCTTTTTACACCGGAGAAAGACAAAATATTGGGCTGAAATTTTTCACTAGCTCATCATTGATTATTATTAAAATAAAAGAAAATTATCTAGGTTCTTCTTACAAATTCTGTGCCCTTATTGTTTGAAAACAAATATTTGTAAGCTTAAGGACAGTGAAAGTCTGAGACATACATCAACTCTACACATTGTATTTAAGAAAAATGCTTTTATTTTAACGACTTTTATTTCTTGCTAGCACCAGAATCTCTGGTCTATCAATTTGTTTTACTAGTTTTGCAATGATCAAGTGCTAAGGAAAGAGATTAATTATACCCATTTGAAATGACAGGATATTATGTATTCCATTGTGCAGTATTATGTTTCCCCCCCCCCCAATAATGTCTTTTAACATTATATAACTATATATCAGAGGAATACAAAAAATCATTACTATCACATCAATAGTTCCTAGTGTGGCAAAGTAACAACTCATTATTTTTCTTCTCTATAATGCATTTAACACAATATGCCTTTTCAGCACTAAAAAAATTACATTTTTTCTCGTCAATACATAAAGCAGAAAATCTAAACATCAAAGAGACCATTTCTGGGCTAGAACTCAGTAAAATTCAGGAGAATTAGGATATCTCGTAGTTATTTGTTAAATTAGTTACATAATAAATCTCACAAGGTAATTGCCTGAATTTTTAAAACAAAGAAATATTTTAACAAACAATGAAGGAACAATTCGAAACATTAAAAAATAAAAATTTTAAATAGTCCCTGTGCTATTTATGCGATACCCTCAGCAGAGCCATTTCATTGAAACACATTTTAGTACCAGGTTTCCCCGAAAATAAGACCTAGATGGACCATCAGCTCTAATGTGCCTTTTGGAGCAAAAATTAATAATATAAGACTGGGTCTTTAATATTGTATAATATAATATAATATAATATAATAAAATAAATATAATATAGTATAATATGATATGATATGATATATGATATGATATATGATAAGATAAAATATAATATAAATATAATATAATATAATACTGGTTCTTATATTAATTTTTGCTCCAAAGAGGCGTTAGAGCTGATTTTTCGGCTAGGTCTTATTTTTGGAGAAACACGGTAGTTGATAGTGTCTGAAGTAATGCTAAAGAGAATTTTAGGTTAAATATTCTACAATTATTTATTGCAATAATCCATTATACTCAAATAATGATCGGTCACTAAAACTCACTCATCTTTTTAAGATGGCGTTTGACAAATTGATATTTTCATTCATCATACAGTTTTACAATGGCAGAAGAACTAGGGGATATGGCAAAAGGTAATTTTCTTGAGTCAAATTATATAACAGAGAGTGAGGTGAGGTTGTTTTATTGTAGCAGGATTCTAGTTAATAAAGTGCAACAATTTACCAAATAATACTGTCATCAAAGGGAGTACATAGAGTCTGACCATTGAAACCAAAATATGCTCTGTTTAAGAAGGTATAAAATGTAATGCTTTTTTAAAAGCCATTTTATTAGGCCAGTTTATGGTCAGTAACAATAAATCTAAAATTAACATTGCAATAAATAATTCAAGAAGATTATCAGACCCTCTTCAAATGGGAATCATGGCAGAGACTTCCCATTGCTTATCCTCCCATGCTTTTTCTTTCTTTCTTTAAAATAGTATCAGTGATTTCTAGCTAACATTTTACTGCTTACTATATTTCCCAGCAATATAAATTCTAGATAAGAGAAATAAAATACATGTATTCTATTTAATAGAAATACTTTAAAATTGTCTTTTTTCACTTAAAAAATCTGCTGGTTGGACTGTGGCTGTGACAGTGGAATTTAAGCAATAATTTTAAATAATAAGGGGAAAGTCATAAGTTGTGGATTTTGGAACAAAAAGTTTGAGAATACTAGTTCTTTTGTGCCTATTAAACAACAGAATCAAAGTTAGAAAGAGGTAAGTAAAATATTAGACTATGCTATTTTTATTTTTTGCTTATCTACCACATTCCTCGTAAAAGAATTCAGTTAGTTTTTGCTGATGTTGTGATTGGAAATGGTATCAGCTACACTCCAAGTACTAGTGTTAATAAACACACTGGTAGTTAGTTAGTTGCTGAGATCGTTAGGGCAAACAGAAATGTTTCATTTGACACTTAACAGAAAGATTTTATAATAACTGCTCCTTATAAGAACCACTCTCTCTCATAGAGTGACTTGAAAAATTAGACCAAATAAGCTGTTCAAATATTCTATAGGATATGTGGTAATATATTCTTTCCTTTTGAGTGTAAAGTCTGTATTCTGTAAGTAGAAACTTGATTGCATTTTTTTCCCTTGAAAATGAGAACATGAAATAGTATTAGGAACATTCTTTACTAGTTTTTAGTAAAATGCAAAAAAAAAAAAAAAAAAAAAAAGTTCTAAAAATCTGAGTAAGCGAAAGAACCTGGTAAGTCAAGCAAAGAAATCACACAATTTTAGCCTAACTTAAACAAGTTAATTTATGGAAGGCAATCTCAGGCATCTTACCAAATAATTATCTTCCCGTGCCCTGGTTCATTTATTCTGTGTTTCCAATAAATAGAAAGCATCATTCATATAAAAAATATGATTATCTTTTTGTCCTTAATTAGCAAATTTATTTTAAGAGTCAGTGTTCCCGTAGAGTACTCTATGGTATGTGTAGATATCTAGATATAGATGTATAGATGATATACAAAGAGATAAAGATCAGAGAGAGAGAGAGAGAAAGAGAGAGAGAGAGAGAGAGTCTTAAGAGACAAAGATCAGAAGTTCAGACTGTTCCATTGCAACGAATATTTCAGGTGTTTTCTTTTTCTGTTGAAAGTCTCAAAGTGACAGGAATGAAAGGGAGATTGACCTAGTGTTTCCAAGTTTGTAAATCAGCCTTGTCTTAGGATAATTGCAGATTGACACACATTCCCTGGTTGATAAACATTGCTAAAATACCATAAAATACAGTAGGCATATAGAAGACCACAAGTCCGAAAAACAAGAGAAAAATGGACGCTAGAAAAACTAATAATGAAGCTATTAGAATTGGCTGAAAATGATGTTAAATAAACTATTTTAATACTTGATATAGAAATATGGATGCAATAAGTAAAAATAAATTTGCATAGATATATTGAAATCTATTAAAATATTTTAGATGAAATATGCAGAGGATAAGACAATCACTTTCAAAACAGGTTCAGATTTTAAAAAGACTTCATAAGAAATGACATTTAGCTGAGGTTGGAAGAGTGAGATAACAAGTGTGAAGACAATAATGGCACCATTTGTAATGGAACTCAAATTTTTCCAAGCATTTAAAAGAAGTTTTTAAGAAGTTTAATATTGAGGTCCACATGAAATTCATGCCCCCAAACCTTGGAGGTTCTTTTTCATCAATGAGATTTAGTGGACCAGAAGATTGTCAAAACATTGGTAGCAGGCTAATTTAGTTTTTGAAAGTTGAAAAGTTTAATTTTAGACTACATAAACAAGTAAACTTGACAGTGCTGCGTGGTTAGTTGGAGTGATAATTCAGAGCCAAAATAATCCAAGTCATGCTGTATTTTATGTTTCTTTTTTGTTTTCTCTTTTGAGTTACTAAGTTCTAAGATGAGAGTCTGCTACAGACAATTTAGTTTGGTTTATACAAAATGTTTGATAAAATAACTGTCATTTTAAAATGCAGACTCAGTGATAGTATTGAAGAATGGATTGAGAATCAGCTAGCAAATAAATTTCAAAGTCTATGTCAATTTGAACTTTCTCCTTAGCCTTTCCCTGTTACTAGCCATATTCTTTTAAATGATTGATTGAATAGGATCTGCATGTATTTGGAAAAGACATAAATGTAACAGAGAAAACATGAGAGATGAGATAATGTTTACTTTTTAAATTCAAATTAGTGTCAATAGGCTTGAAGAGATACCTAAAATAAAAACAAATATTCTATAATGATAACTGCAAAGTGGTGTTTCTAAGTTCAAAAATTAAATTGAACAGAATCAGATTAATGGGAATGTAGCTTATAATGTTTTTTTTCCTATGAGAAAATATTCAATATAAAATAGAAGTCTTTTTCTATAACTATATGTATCACTAGCAGAAGTTATGCTAGAAGCCTGTCTGTGATTAGTTTTATTTCTTTTTAGACTCAAAAGATAGAGGAAAACGTTTTAGTTTGCTTTGTCTGAGAATAGATTGCATAATAAAATGTGTGCCCGTTTTAACCAATATCTGGGTTTTAGGAAATGTTAGAACTGTTAACTAATTACTTTTCATTTTCATATCTGCTATTGAATCCATCTCTGCAATTTACATCAAACTTTCTCTAAATTTTAATTGTTCTTATAAGTGGTGTCCATTTGATACAGCTGTTTATAATGCACTGTATTGTACTATCCCTTCTTCGGAATCAGGATTTCATCATTAACATAGATTTCAGAAACACTGATATCCTCTGTTTTAAATAGGGAAATTGAGGCTCAGGCAGTGAATTATCTTGCACAGATTCACATGGTTAATTGGCAATAGAGCTGATGTTTTAAATCACAACAAAAGAGTCAGATTTAGTTTCTTCCCATTGACTCTGCTTCCTTATTTTATATATGTCAATCTTCTTTTCTGAAAAATCTCTAAGCTCTTCAGAAGCAGCAGTGGTATGTAACAGTGCTGAGTCCACAGTAACTACTAAATGCTTGTAGATTTGTGGGCAGTAGATTCCAATTAAGCTCTTCAAAATAAATAAATAAATAAATAAATAAAATAAAATAAGCAAAAAGGAAAGCTGGTTTAGTTCCACAGAAAAATAACATTAATAAGCTATCTTAAAAGTGTTAGACTCTAATATACTTTATTACAATATGGCATTGGATCTAAGAAAACATATTTCCTTTTTCATGTAATGGTATAAATTTAGTTATTGGTTTTCACAAGATGGAAAATGACTTTGAATTTGATATTGAATACTTTTTCCTAGAAGAAAATTATCACTTTATCCTCAAATAAAATATATGTACAAAATGAAATACATGCTCTATGATATGTAAACAAAGTTCTATACATGTGTGAATGTATATGTGGTTAGATATCAACTAATGAAGATGGATAGTTGAATGACAGGTGAGATAATATATGATAGAGAGAGAGAGACGGAGAGAGAGAGAGACTTTGTTAGTAATTATATTCTCCAATTCTTTACAGCAATGGCATCTGACAATTTTCTGCGAAGGTATTCACATTTTACTAGCATCAAGAATAAGGATACTACTGAACAACCCAGAACTAAGCAGTTGAGAACACACAGCACTGTTGTTTGGGAGGATACTTAATTACAGAAAAGCCATACCTCAAATGAAAATATAAACTGTTGCCCTCATTATAAATTAATTACTGGTTATTTAATATTGTCCTTGTTTCAAACATACATTATCCTATTAAATTATTACTAACGTTTCCAAAGGGAAAAAATTAAATTTTATTTAGCTTTTTTTTTTTTTTTTTGGCACAGCCATGACACACACTTTTTCTAATTTCTAGCTTCTATGAGACTTATATGGCTTTATCTAATTTGAAA
The DNA here is from genome assembly GCF_057876585.1 of Rhinolophus sinicus. NCBI lineage: Eukaryota > Metazoa > Chordata > Mammalia > Chiroptera > Rhinolophidae > Rhinolophus > Rhinolophus sinicus. The sequence goes on from NC_142516.1 coordinate 159,074,320, forward strand.
TATATACCGTATTGTTGCTAGCAAAGCATATCAATATATAAAGTTTATTATTCTTTACGCCTGTTTCAGGTCTGTCCCTCAAAATAAGATTACTATTATATTTATTATTACTAGTAACAGTAGTTGTAGTATCAGATGAGAATCTCTGACAAGAAATCTCTTTAGGATGGTTCTTAGAGAGAATTCTAAACTATTGGCATGAGGAGGAAAAAGGAGGCCCACAGATCTAGCTGTCAGTGACAGTAAATAAGATGAGTGATGGGCCTGTGAAGGCTGACAAGGGCAGTGAGTGAGAAATAATATACAGATGGAGTTAAAACTTACAGCATATGTCTAAAGACGCTCTATTTAAGAATGAAAGGAGGAAGTGAAGTGGATCTCAGGCAAGACAAGTGTTAGGAATGAACCTATGGGAGATTTATGGTCTTAACAACTCAGAGGGGGGAATAAAATTCAGAGTGGGTAAAGCCAGAGTACAAAAAGCAAATAGACTTATGTTCTGAATTTTTCATATTGTAAATGCAAAATAGGTCTTTTTTTTGTTTGTTTTCAAATAAGAATCACCAATCTTTAGGATCTTTAGCTTAGCTTTCAATGTGGATTATAATAACTGAGTTTAATAAGAGCTAAAAGTTTACTAGTGTCTACTGGAAAGCTAGACAGGACAATTACTTTCCAATAACTCATTGTGTTCCCTGAAACAGCTGTGTGTCAATCAGAGATATTATTTTTATAACAGTAGGTACTACTAGAAGCTCTGTAGAAGCTATGAAGGAGGACTGAGCTTAGACCCATTTCTACCCCCAAGGCTTTCATACCAGATCTATATCTAAAAATGCATCCTTCTGTCATTGTTGAAATTTCCTCTTTTCACTATTCTTTCTAGCTTTGGTGTATTATGTAATATTTCATGTTCACACTAAGCTTTTGCCTCAAAATATGAGAATGTGGGATATTAATAATTGATTACTTAAAATTGATTTTAGTTTTCTATCATTAATTGAGTAACTTTCTCAGGTTAAAATGAACTGTAACAAAATACAAATTCTACTCTGATACTGAAGTTGGTAATAAGAGTAGACTAGAAAAGATTAATAGTTACTGATTTATTAATAAGAAAAGAATATTCCATGGACCTATTTGGGACCAAATACGTTTTGATATAACCTGTTTATCAAAGGGTTAATAAGAGAGTTTGCATATATACTAAAATTGCAAACAAAGTAATTCCAAGGCTTAGATAAATGAATATAAATTTTATTTTTCTAAATGTATAGTTGTTGGCAGAAATCTCTTTCTGTGGATCTAATAGTTCAGTAAAAAGTATTTTGACATCAGAGCCAAAAAAAAAAAAAAAAAAAGGAAAATGTAAAAAAGAATGTGGCTCTCTTCCATTACATTTCTAAAAGTTCAAATTATCATTTATAATTGTAATTTATTTTCTTGTAGAATTTGGGCTAGAAATGGGACAACTCCATTTCCATTTTCTGATATCAGAAATGATCTAAAAAAAGCCTCATGATTTTCATTGTGGAGGCACAGCAGCAATGAGCCAAACTATGTGTATAATAAACTTTTAAACTCCCTTTAAAAACTTATGTTCTCCAATAAAATTATCTGCTTTGAATGCCATAGAATAAAATTAGGAACGGTGTCCTCTGCTAATGAAGTCACTCCTTACAACACGAAGTTCAATTGATTATCTGACATGATATTTACTACTACAAGAATCCATAAGTAAATAGTAAACCTATTTGAATATGTATTTTATGTTACTCATCTATGATACATAATTTAGCATTTGTGGCTGTCCCCAACTTAGTAGTGAACAATAAGTACGTACTTATTTTGCTTTTTGAAGTTGCTAGGTTGTTTCATAGATTTCTTTGTTGACCCACAATAATAAAACATGTTCTCATATTTTATACCCATTCTATGGTAAATCTTAACATATGTCCTCAGCTATCTGCTTACCTCAATATCCCTTTTGTTTGCCACTTTCTTCTCTCAAGTTTTTCAATAAGAAAATTTTGAAAGAGTGGTATTGCCTGTGCTTTTAATTTGGTTATTAAGGAAAGACAATATTTGAAAATTTATCTTTGACTCAAGGAATGAAAATTTTGTAGTAATTTGAAATCATTAGCTATCAGCAAAGGCCTGGATATAATGGAAATATATATTGTTCGAAAAAGATTCAATTTTCAATAAATTTATAAGTAATAAGTAGGTTATAGGCACTGTTTTATATTATGGAGAGAATGGTATAGAAGATAGAATGCGATCCCTGTCTTATAATTTGTATTTTTTAAAAAGGATAAAAATATTATAAACATGAGAGTTAATAAATTATACTAAAGTTATTGAAGTCAATATTAGAAAACATGTAGTTACCAACCTGTTTTCAATTGAGCTAAAATTTTTGTCATCATTTGAAAAACTTTTTTAAGTTAAAATGAATGACTACAACATTTAAACCTTACCCTGACCGAGAAGGCGGAGTAAGAGTATTGCAGCAAAGAAATACATCTATTGAATTATCAATAAGGAAAAATGGCAAAACATTGATTAGAAATGCAAATATTCCTAAAGAATGTTTTTAATAGAGAATTTGAATACAGGAAATTGTAGGGTACACATAACAAAGGGATTCTACCTGGTCCAATGGGTGGTGAAAAGAGCCCTGAGTAAATAATATTAAAGTTGGGATTTGTAAGGGTAACTAAAATTTACCTAGGGTAACACAGAAATAAGAGTATTTAGAACAACAGAACCACATGTCAAAATGTTGAATGTGGCAGATTGTGGCTGAAATTCACCCTACATTATTAGTGAAGTGATCCTACACAGTGCAACCCATTTCTTTTTTTTTTTTTGAGGAAGTCCTAGTGACATTATGTTTTGCACTATTTGTTTTTCATTATGAGACCATTAAAGTATTTTAAGCATCTTGATTCACTCTCGGTCATTTATTCCCCTACCTAGTTTATATATAATGGTTCACAATTTTCATCCAATTTCTTGTCAATGTGTGCAATTCCTTGCACAATTATTCTTCCACATGCATAGAAAAGCACATCTAGAATCAGTTCAAATGTTTGCTTTTTTAGCTAATTCACTTGCTAAGAACTACTTGAGAAAACACTTAGTTTTGCCCTCAGTGACACCACAATTCTTGTTCTTCAGCCTTCAGTCAGTTCTTCAATATATCAATAGTTAATTCATTTGGCTTCTTACACAGTGGTTATTTAAAGCCCTTCCATTTTATTTTCAGACTTCTTAGGGATCATCCCACCACTCTCAACCTTAACCACCTTTCTTACTCCACAGAGAAAATATAAACTAAAAGACCTTAATTACCTGGCATTTCCACCACTAAACCACCAACCACACCTTTTTCAGAGTACACAAATAATCTCCCTCTTCATACTCACTACACAATGGGAGTGAGTTATTGTACATCAAGACCAATTCCTGATATATGATCGACATCCTTTTCTCAAAATAGTCGATTTCCCAATGCAAATAAGTGATTTATCAATTACCTCTATCCTGTAATGTCTCTAACCTTTCTCTCTATCACCATCTTTCAGGCAGAATTTAAATGTGTTCAGAATTACCCACCTTGAAACAACCCAAGAAAAAAAAATCTTTGTGGAACTACGCATCCCTCCAGATTCATGCTTCCCTTGGCTTTTCATTCCACTTATTTCCCTGCCACTTCATAAGTGACTCCCTTCAAAATAATTTTAATCCGTTTCATAATTCCTCCACCCAATATATTCCTCAACACACCAAACCTGGTTTCAGTCACCTGCAATTTCTCCATTAACCATTAGAAAAAATAACAGCACAGTTGTTTTGCTATTAACTGCAATGAATGCTTTATAATTCTTACTACATTTTTTAATCTCATCTGAAAGTGTTGATTACTCTCTTCTTTGAAATGTCATCTTCCTTTAGATTCCACACCCTTGCTATCCTCTATAATTCACTGCCTTTCTTTCTACATGACAATTAAACCTTCTCAATGTTTCCCTTATTTCTTCACATTTGTTTAAAAATAGATGCTCATCTTGGGTACTCTTACTGAGTAATACCATTGATTTCATGTATTTATTTTCCATTTATAAAATATTTTTGCATGTTGATTTTCAATTATTGTGTGGGTAAATTTAATATATATATATATATATGTATATAGAAATATACATATATGCATATATATTGTGTATTATATATTATATTATATATTATAATGATAATATATTATGTATCATATATATATATATATATATATATATATATATATATATGTTTGTAAATGTCCCTTGTACCCACCAATGTGTGCTAGAATGTGTTTGTGAGGAGAGAAAGACATTTTTAAACAAGGAAAGGTGTTTGAGGGGTGCCTGGAATGTGTAAAATAAATATATCTGTTATATATATATATATATATATATATATATATATATATATATACATATACATACACACACACACACACACACTCACACACAAACACATATACACACGCACACACACATATGGTATCATTTCAGTTTTTCAATGTTATAGAAAAAAAAATTACATAATATTTATCTTGCCTTTTTCAGAGCTTCTACATGAGGGCTACATCTTCATAGAGCTATTTAATGATATATAGGTTCACTATCTCTATTAGCATAATGATGAGGGAACAATAAAAAGGATAACAATAAATTCTTATTTTAGATGTGTAATTTTGGTTAAGTATTTAACCTTGCTGGTTCTTTTTTTTTTAAAAAAGGACTTAAAACCAAATGTTTCCTAAAGTAGTTTCAAGCTTGTAAATATTTTGATTTACTGATCCTTACCACTTTCCTATTTGCTTTCTAAGCAGAGGAGCTCTTGCTTACTTTATGGCTCTTCATATTTACATCAATACTACAGGGCTGCTAAAGAGTTTTTTTGGAGCTAACAAAGAAACATGTGGACGCAGGTCCCTGAATCCATTAACCTCCACTGAGTAGCTTTATCCTCTGTTGCAAGTTTGTGTTCATTCCATTATCTCCTTCTTTACTGTCACAGCCAGGATGATTTTGTGGTCATTTGCATAGTTTAAACTCCTGTCACTGACAATCCAAATGTTGTTTCACTTCATGTCTTGATTGTAATGCATGAACAGGTATATCTTTTAAGATTAGACCCAAATTAACAGTAGTCTCTACCAAAAGTGTGCTAATTTTTAGTGTTGCCTTTGAATTCATTATTTTTGAGAAAACTAAAAGAATGAAGAAACCGTCCTACTTTAGTATACTTCTCAGTTCATCTTGAAATATATAGTCAATATTGCTTCAATGATTAAATTTATTTCTCAGGATCTTCATTTCTACATCAAATATAACAATAATTTAAGAAATGTCATGTTCCTAGTTTGCTTTGGGTCATCTTTAGAGTCTGTTTTAAAATATTTCTTAAGATGCAAAAGTATTGAGAAGAAGTACATATATTAAAGGTACAGCTTGTGCTGTGATTTGGAGTAATTTACCTGAAAGCAGGCCACCTAGCCCCGATAGGCAGAATAAATTATGCTGCCAGTCTGATTTAATTTTTGTTCTTCTCAATCTTACTTCTTTTCCTTCTATATCCTGACTCCATTTCTGGAATCCATTAAACATTTTATATACCATTTACTAGTACCTGCTTCTTTTCATATAATCTAAATTAACCAAACTGCACTTGACAACTGAGCTTCTAAGCGAAAGTTCAGTTCATCATTGTAAAGCTGACCCAAAGGAATGGGTAAAGAGGCTTTTATATAATAAAACACTGAGCTCAGGCAATCACAACTTTTATTAACTGGCATACCCTAAAGAGCCTAAGCAAACACAATTGAAAAGTTGATTTCCTTGGGTAATATTCCTGGATGCCCTCAGTAAAATCCTTTGCTGAATAGTGAAATTGGGAAAGACAGAAATAAAATAAACTTTTAATGCATTGCTACTTCCATCATCTTTTTTTTTTTTTTTTTTTTTTGGTTTAAAGAATTTTGTAGGAGTCAGGAAGAAAACTTTGCATATAAATATAAAATTTACAAATGATTATTTGCAAGTAAATTTGAGTTATCTAAGGCTAAATTGAAAAGGATTTGTGAAATTTGTTTATTTTTTGTGTTTTATTTTGTTGTTTTTTTTACATGTTCTGATCAAGTTTAGACTTCAGACTATAAGAGCCTTCTTATGTGTTTCTGTTTGATCTTAGGTTTACCTCTATGATAGGGATCACAGTATGGTACTATAATGTGATGTTTCTTTTTAGTTTTTGAGAGGAGGAATGCAGTGGTACTAGTTTCTGTATTCTAAATGTCTTTCTTGTCTTAGTTTATTTTGGGACTGAGGCAAAAAAAAAGCTTTCTTTAATTTTCCTTAGTGAATAAATATTTGCTTACATTTTACAATTTACCAAACAGTTTTGTGTACATTATCCCAACCATGTGTTCAGGAAATTTTTACATTTTGGAATTTGTCAAAGAAAGGAAAGAAAAAAAAAATTTAAAAATTGGAATAGTTGTATGTGCCTATGTAGTCATACAGGAATTTTGTAATACATTTCAACAGGTAAGAGAAGATTAATTTATAATTTACCAAGAGATGTCTCCAGGATTTGGAGAATAGAAAGAAGAAAGCCCCAAATTAAGTTAATTTGTGCTCAGATGGGCTCAATTTCCAAAAGGTTTCATAGATTTTGCTATTGAGGAAACAATGACATTTTTTTTTTTCTTTATCAGAGAAAGTAGCAATCACAAATAGTCACATATTAGAGAGAGGACTGAGAATCCATTTAAGATCACGTCTCCACTGTTATCTTTTAACTTTGATTGATTAAAACGTTAAAAATAAGATTGATGAAGACCTTGTAGATTACAATTCAGCAAAATTGTCGTAATCACATTATTTATGTACCTTCAAATGTCTTATCAGTTTCAGATATTTATAGAAGATAAATTGAAAGTGGCTTAATTTACACAAATGTGTAAATTTTAGTTTTGGTTGAGAGAGGATAATTGGCCCTTGAAGAACACAAATTTGAACACAATGGGTCCATTTATAGATGGATATTTTTTAATAAATATACAGTCAACCCTCTGTATCCCCAGGTATTTTGCATCCACAAATCCAATCAAGGATTGATTTCAACCAACGAAAAATCCAAAACCTGTATTTCAACATGTGGTTGGGAATCTGCAGATGTAGACGACTGACTGTATGCATTGATCTATGCCACTTTATATAAGGGACTTGAGCATCTGTGGATTTGGGTATGCATGGGGATCCTGGAACAAATCCCCTATGAATACTGAGGGGCAATTGTAGTTAAATTTTGGGGGTGTCCAAAGTTATACATGGATTTTCCACTGCATGTAGGCAGTGGTATCCTTAACCTCTACATTGTTCAAGGATCAACTTAATTAAAATTAATTGCTCTAAATATAATTATTCTAAATATGGAAAATTTTGTAGTTTTGAATAGTATGTTGTTGAAGATGGAATTTTAACTTAATAACTTTTTCTTTGCAAGTAAATAGTACAAAAACTCATATCAACAGAATAATTTTCAAAAATCCAGAAAATGTAATAACAGATATCCTAATAAAAATGCTAATTAAATATTAGATTTTTACATTAGTATTATTAGTCTTATCAATATATGGCCAGTTCTGAATGATTGAAAAAAATCTACAAAATTATCAAATATCAAAGATATACAAAAAAGTAAACAAGTACACATGACATAATTTGTGTTAAGTTTCCTGACTCCTTTAATAAATAGTTTAAGATTTAGGCTTTTGTGTAAAATATATGTTGCATTGAGGATATCATGCTATTTTGAAGTAATGTAAGTCATTTCTGTCATGTGCAACTCCTTAAGTTTTTTGGGATAGACAATCATAGCTACTGAAAACAGTTTAAGTTTGATGATGGTTACTAGGCCCATAGCTTCCCTATGCTTTTATGATAAAAACTAGCCTCAAAATAAATTCTGGCACAATACACTGAACATTTATCAATCAGTGTACAAATAAAAAAGAAATTACACTACCTAGGCTATAAGCTTGAGTAATTGCCATGTCTTTTTTCTCCTCAACCTTTTATACAAAGTTAAATGAGAACACAGTAGAAAACAGACCAGAGGTTGGATTCTGTAACCACTACAGCCAATGTCAGGCAACCAAATGCCTTGAGTGCAAAAAAGAAAAGAAAAGAAGAAGAATCTGTCAGGAATTTAGCGTGGGGGTGAAAGGGACTTATGAGGGAGGAAGACAGTCATCACTAAGGGGTGATCTGGGTAGATAATCTTTAAAACTTTCTTAGCCAATCTACATCTATGAATATTATAATGCTCCCAATAATATTCATAATTTATATCCATCATACTAGATAAAGGCGACTATATTCCTCTAATTTTTAGCATTTATTAAGGACTTAGTAAATACATGTTGATAGAGATGCTAGTAGCAAAGCCTCTTACAGTGGCTGACTCTGAGTGTGAACATTCTCATACAATACCAGCAATCCACTTCTGACTATGATTTCTTGACTAGACTGATATCAATACCTGGGTTATAGTTTAACCTGAAAATCATACACATAAATAAACACTATGCATGCTGGAATATTTTTAAGTTAATTAGTATTCTAGGGACTAGGGGAAGATATATTAAAGACAGAATTCAATAAATTACAATCTTAGGGAAAATATGATGACAGCATGGAGTGACGACTGTCATTTCACATATTTCTCTGTAGGTATAAAAAAAATCTTCTTGGACCATTCAATCTCTGTTTATTGTATTAAAGTAATGAGTTAACTAATAACCAAGAATAAGGAATAATTACAAAGAGCAACTTGATGTCACACCTAGGCTCAAATTCTTAGTTCTGTCACTTACTTGCTATATAAGCTTAAAAAAAAAAATTAATTCTACTCTACAGCACAATTTCATCATCTATAAAATTGTTTCCACACCTGTGATAACCTCAAAGAAGAGTCAATCTACTATTTCAATATTATTTAGGAATGTTTAGTATGTCTCAACTGTCTCTTCTTGGTTAGGGATTTAGAATAGAATAGTAAACCATGTCCCATCTTTTTTTGTTCTTCCATTCAGTGAGTGAAATGACGAGAAAAATAATAAACAAATAAGAATGCATATATAACATAGTATACATAATTTAGTACTAGGATAAAAGATTAAGTGAGGTAATAGGGGAGGAAGCAGGAAGAGTTGGAGGGGGCACCATTTCACATACTGATATATGGACTGAAATCAGATGTCAAAAACATTCGAGAAGAGAGAATAGAAGTGCCAAGACCTCAAGCAGGCTGTGTATTCTAGGATTCAGGAAATCTCCAATGTGTTGAACTAGAAATAAGTAAGATGAAAAGGTTCAGGAGATGAGGCCAAAGAAGTGAAGAGATGATTAACCATTTAGATTGTTATGAGAATCAATGAGGTGATAATATAGTACAGTTCTTGGCACATATTAAGTGTTAGATATTAATTTTTGGAATCAATTTTATTAAGAAAGAGATGTCACCAAAAATATCTTGGCCAGAAATAGCAATGGGAGTTGATTATCAGGCGTTTCTGGACAGAGAATTGCCTTAAAAATGGAATGAGCAGAGATAAACATTGTTTAATCTAGGAGTTTGACAAAGACAGATTTTTTTGGAAATGTTTATCCATATAATTCTAAGACATACTATAGTAAATGAAAGATTATCATGAAAAGTCTCACTCACCAATGACCATCTCACTGCTATGAAATATTGAAACATTGCATACGTTGAGCTGGTTGCAAATGTTACAAGTGGTATGTCACTAAAGGTTGATCATCTTTAGGTCTTATCCATATTTTTCCATCAGATAGATGAACAGTTACAGCTGATTAACAATAGTAAAATCACCAACGGACTACTCAAAAGGGAGACACATTTTTAAATAAAATAAATATCAATGTGCTCTTATGTATATCAATTTTTACAGAGACATACATATAATTGCTGAGCAATTTAATTAACAGATGCCAGTAGAAATACAGGAACATCCAATATCTCATGAGCTCCTCTTGTGCAATAATTGTCTCCTACTTCATAACATTGATTCTTTATTGATTCATTAGAAACATTTAATGAATATTAATTCAAATTATTTGAGTATTAATAAAAGTCTCATATGTATGCATTAAAACAAACAGATAAAACTGTTTTTGAATGTCAACACAAATAACAGCTGCAGGTACTCCGTAAGTGAATACATTGTTTAAGGCATTTCATTTCTTAATAACATGCATCTTCCTGGGGTATATAAGTAAAGATTAAAGTTGGATCACTAGGTAGACTATACTTCAAAGATATGTACGGTTGGTTCACTTCTCAGGTGGGTCTGAGAGAAGTAAAGGGATTTTCCATTAAGACTGGGTGTGGTAGGTTTTCCTCCAATTTCATTAACTGCAGAGCTTACCACTTCATCTAATTGTACTGGTGGTTCATAAATAATCCTCAAATAAGGTTACCTGCCAAGTAAGCTCTTTAACAGTTTTCAAACTGATTGGCATGATTCATGACAAAAGACTCTGCCAAAGTATTGCCAAGATGGAATTATTATACTGATTGATTTTCAGTCATTCCTTTCATTTTATTTGTTCAGGATGGGCTCTTTTTAGAGCCAAAAAATCTAAAATATAACTTCAGAGAAGAATTAAATAGAAACACATTGAAGGACTTAGCGAACTGAAAGAACTTTCCTCATGAAGAAGAAAAATTGTTTTTAAACAGTTAGTGCAGGACAGGTTCAAGCCCTGTACCTTAAAAAACATAAAATGATAAATTTAGGAAATAGCTTATTGTGTTTATTAGAGGTACCAATTGGGGGAGACATGAACAAAAAAACAAATAAATTGAAACTTTATTCTTTAATCCCACACTGAATAGGATGCTTTCAAACTGTAATACTTCTTTCTTAGAAATACTTGAACTGTGTGTATGTGGCATATAAATAAAACACTATTGTATATGTTAGTATTATTGCATATTTAACATTTTATTGGGTCCAGATATAATATAATTTATTTCTGTCTTTTTTCTTTAAGATTTGACATGAGCAACAGTAAAACAAGCCACTTGTATCCAAACTCATTCCCAGGTGTCTGTTTTCTTTACTTAGCTTCTTTAGGGATAAAGCAGGGCTCTGTCTTGCATGGACAGAGGACCAGAGAATAGTGCATTGAGGTACTTCACTTTCTTCCAACCTACAATAATGTTACTCTTACGTAGTTTCTTTAAAAAAGATGACTCCTTTCAAAGAATAGACAATTGGATTCTAGTTGTTAGTCTGCTTCTATATTATTTGGGATTTTTTGTAAGGATGTTGGATAACTCAGGAATAATAAAGTTGCATACTGTCAAGGGCCTAAGAAATACTGAGACCAGAAAATTGAATGCCCTTAAAGATAGCTAGGTCCCCCCCACACCTCTCTCTTTCTCTTTCTCTCTCTCTCTTTCTCTCTCCTTTTCTCTATCCCTCACTTTTCATCCATTTTACACTCTCTGTGCTACAAAGGAAATATGGCCACTATCAGGAACCAAATTTTATATATTAAAACTTTAAGATAAACATTATTATTCCCTTATTGAGATTCCAAATCATAAGTGTAGAAGATATTTAAATGGTCTAATATTTGTCTGATATACACATATAAATTAATTGGAGCTCAACGGTCAAAATCCTGCCACAGTGGCTTCTCCTGTGTTGTGTCTGGTTGCTAAACTAAGGTTAGTGTACGGGCGTTCAGCAGAATATCATAAATATCTTCCACAAAGAATACAGATATTTCTAATAACCACTAACATCTTTAATTACATGTGTAAAATAATTATTTTAAAAAATTTATTTTAAAATAATGTATTTAAACATCATTTAATTATGAATTACTTAGAAAATTAGCTTTTTCTGCTGCCTTATGTTCATGGAAACCCAGAGGACTTAGGCACCACTGTTTTAGTGAGGTGGGCTTATGACCTAAAAGTTTAATTCTGTAAGTCGGCACAAGAATAGAGACAGTCCAGAAAATAGAATTCACAGATATCACTAAGAGCATGTCCATGTTCTAGTGTGATGAAAAGCACAGAAAGAATGATTCAACAGAAGGTTTCTCATTCAGAGTAAGAACAAACATTCTGAAGTCAAACTTTCTTCAATCAAAATTAATTGCTGTAACTCTGGACATGTATTAATAATGTAATTTCCTTAAGCCTCAATGACAACATCTGTTAAATGGGCATAATAACAAAATCTAACTAATAGGACTTTTGGTAAAAAATAAAATGGATTGTTTCATGAGAAAACTTTAGAAAGGTGCCAGACACATAGTATAGACTTAATGCATATTAGCCATTATTATTATTTTGTTGCTGTGAGAAAGGAAAATTGAATAAAACTGATGCAAATGTTTCTGAAACCATATTTTAATAAAGATATTTAAAAATCAATGACAAAATTATAAAAAGAGATAATAGAAACTATGCCTTTCATTGAATGGGAGTTTAAAATAAACATTGAAAAGTTATCACTATTTTGTATTCTATTATTTTATTTATAATTACATTTAAAAGTGTAACACTTTAAAAATATCTCCTTCTGGAATTGTAATATTTTTTACATCTTTATTTTCCCCTACAATCATATTTTTCTTGGTAAAAACAACAAACAAAAAAATAAGTTATCTTAAAGCCTATGACTGAAATTTTGAGCTATGTATAAAAATGTGATATTGTACTTTTTCACACATATGTACACAGGGCAATGTCCATGTTTTACCATTTTTTCTCACACAACTGAATGTAAATGAGAATGAATAAAAGTTAGATAAATACTATAATTTGTACATTAAGTGAATGATATAACTTACGGATTCTAGAAGACTTTAATAGACTTCTCTTGAAATGTCATGGAGGGGGATTTATTCCTTAAATGAGGGTTATTAATTAGGCAAATATTTTGAAATTTGATCTATATCATACTTGTATCAATCAGCAGCAATCTATTGTGTGCAATGGACAGTGATAAATAACTTGGCATATGATATAAACAAAAAGAGACAAACTAGTTTGATTATAATAGTCACTTAGAAAGAACTTTCTTAAGATACTCAAATCCCTGGGTCTTGCTCTGGACCAGGGGTGAGCAAACATTTTCTGTAAAGTAGTAAATAAGAAATATTTTCTACGTTGTGGGTCATGTGATCTCTTTTGCAAACATCACACACAGCCATTGTAATAGGAAAACAGCCACAGATAATAGGGAGGATGAGTGTGGTTGTGTTTCCATAAAGCTTTATGTATAAAAACAGGTTGTGGCCTGGAATTAGCTGGAGAGTTGTAGTTTGCCAACCCTGTTCTAGACCAAGTGAATCAGCCCAGGGGCCTTTTGAATAAAGATTTATAATAAGCAACACAGGTGATTCTCGTGATCAGATATATTTGGGAAATATCAGGATAAATTATATATATTGAATATGCCATGTGTCTTTAAGCAGGCCTTGGTTTAGGCAAAGGTATTAGTGAAATATACTTCTAACTGTTATATAATATAAAAGTATTATGTTTTTAGACATGAAATCCAATTAAAACAACACAATTAGAGACAAAGTGGATTGGTAAGAAAGTTCTGTATTATCTTGGGCATGCAGATATTTAACTATTTAATTATTTGGATAGAATAAAAACAGTTGAGCTCATAAAAAAAAGTCCATAATAGAGAAAAAGGATTTTCACAAACACCATATATTTCATATCATGTGAGGTACTTTAACAATACTCAGGAGTAGAGTCAAACTTGAGTGTCACTCTGGTTTTCTGTCTTCCCTGGAGAAGCCTCAAGTATTTGGAATTTTCAAAAGTCAAACACCCGGAGCTGAAAAGTGCATCCCACTTTTAACAAAGGTATATTTTCTCAATCTCCACGTCACATATTTACACTTATTTGGGTTACCTGAATATCCTGGTATGTGTTTAATTCTTGACACTGCTTTACAGTTACTATGTTTACTTTTCACTCATCAGAAAGAGAACAGAGACCCAAGAGGGATTTCTTTAGAAAAAATATAAATTGCTTGCAAATAGGTAGAAAGATTTAAAGGTTACCAACCATATAATTCATTTCCAGAAAGTATCCATTTATAAATTCAAACTGATTATATATCAGCATAATTTGAGTACTTTAATGTATGCATGCTTAATATTACATTTCCTATTACTCATATACCAGAGTAATTTCATAAAGACTAAAATAAAACAAAACTGAACCACTTTCCCAGGGCATACTAAACAAACTCTGGGTTAAACATAAGTAAATAGAACAAATCCCTAAGTACTTTATACACACTATGTTTCTTACTGAAACTAATAAATAAGATTAACTTGAAGATATTTTAAGTATATTTTATAATGTTATATTTTTAATGTAAAATGAGGATGAAGGGCTGTTTGGGATCCAAGGCCATGAACCTCAACCCTGAAAAAGATGAAGTAATGGATTTTATGAGTAGTAAATAATTTTAAAATGTCAGTACATGAAAATAATTTTACATTAGACTTCATGGTCTCAGATTTTTCCCCAATTTTGAATTGTGATATTTAAATTCTGCTCTTTAGTCTTATTGGAAATTTATCTCCCCATATCTACCTACTTCAACAATTAATAATACACTCTTACATGGAAGAAACTTTTGAGAAAATGTTCATAAATTTAGTCTATTAATAAGGTCACCAAATATCAGAAATTTTAAGCAGACTTTTCTCTAAGACACCATTAGAGATATAGCCTCTATTTAATAGAGGTTAGTGCTGTGGCTTTTTATTTATTTATTTATTTTGACAACTTAAATTGTTTAACATAAGTTCACAGGCAACACATATCTGTTCACATTTATTATAAATAAGATTTATTTGCTTCCAGAATGGGGGTCCTCTTTATTACATCTACAGAGATATAGCTAAATCTGAAGACCTAGTCCATCTTCATGGTTCGCTTTTATGTAGAAAAACATATTTCTGCCCTTTAGAGTTCCTGTCTACATGCCATACTTGAAAAGGCAATTGCTGTACTCTGTCAACTAGTAATAATTTAATAGGGTCTGATGGAACTTCTGGGAAATTGTGACAATTAGCTAATCTCCATGTCTTTCATATATTTCAGTGGAGTAGACCTGGAAATTCTATTTTTTCTTTGGAGAGAAAAATGGGTAAGGACAAGCAATGAAGTGGTAAAGGAAACCTGAGGCTAAAATGTGGATGATGTTTCCAGTAATTGGGGCTGCATCTAGTTAGTTACTCAAAAAACTAAGCAGAGCCTTTTTCATTTTATTTTCTCCCTTTCCTTCCTTTATCTCTGGCTTGTCTTTCTCTCATCTTTCCTACCCACATGTCTTACAAAAAAAGCACATATATGCTCTGAACTCTTGCTTTTCTCCTACTGATTCTAGCTCTTAGAGCTTTCATTAGATATCTTCACCTATTGTTTACTTTCTTCTATGTTGCTATAGTCCCATGAGTATCACTTCTGTTTGTCTGACATTTTAATCTTCCTGGAGACAGAATGAAGTCTTAACATTTTTTTTTTAATCTCCTTCAAATACGATTATGTTAATTTATTCAATAAAAGAAAAAAGATAGGCAAACAAAACTGCAGACCCAAACAACTGTAGATATGAAATCCAGTTAATCATGCCCTCTGACATTCATTTAAGGACACTGGTACTTGAAGTTAAGGTAGAAATCTCCCAATAAGAATGACTAAAATGTATAGAGTTTACCATGTCCAAACTATTAACTGTAAGTAAGTGATATATATTATCCCATTTAGTCCTTGAAGGGATTCTATGTAATAGATAAAATTATTATCACATTTTATAGATGGGAAAATGAAACAGAGTGATTAGGGGATGTGCATAACTCACACAGCTGAGTTTGGGCACAGACAGTCTGGCTCTCATGTCCAGAATGACACAATGATGCCCCATGGGAAAGATATTATGTTACATATAGGTAAAAGTAGGACATACTCATTACAATTTACACATCGTTATAAGCAAATGGAATCAGCATACAAGCAGGTCTGTATGAGCCAAAAAAATTATGTAAAGGCAAATTCACATATTACTATCTCAATATTTAAGAGTTCTAAATCAAGATAACAAAATGCTAAAGAAAATCACTTCCAAACTATCACAAAATATACCCTTTAATGACATGGGAGACCATGTTCAAATGTAGAACTCCAAATTGAAGTTTCATGTCTGAAATGTGTGTCCTGGGAAAAACCACCCCAAAACTCCTAGATCTTGGCCTGAGATTCATTGCCCTTGTTATCTCCACCCCATGTCCATTTCTATTAGTGCAAGAAGCTTAAGTACAGATGATTATCCCATCTTAAGCATATTAGCTCTATCCATAACTGCTGGAAAGATCTCCACTTTGATCAATACTTAGCACTAAAGTTTCACACACTAGAAGTTCCATCTGACTTCAGGAAGATGGATGTAGAAAAGAGACATCTGTAGGTCCTGAAGTTGGTTTGGGGGGTTAGGCAGGAAAGTCCAGACAAGAAGTGTGTTCTATAAGGGAGACCCACAGTTCCAGGAGTCAACTCTAAAGGATCATACCCACTTCTGACCATGCAGACATGTCCAGCTTTCTTGTTCGATTCTAAGAGTAGTGTTGTACAATAGTTTATAAAAAATACACACACAGTGAGATGCAAAGACCAATGAAACAAAAGGGCACAATTTTAAAAAGTATTATGTAATATCTGTTGAATATCAAAATGTTTTGGCAGGAATATACTATAGAAATAATCCCTTAGAAAGAGTGGCAAAAGAGAAAAAAGTAGTGGTTATCTGAGATGAAAATGGAAAGAGAAAACGGTGGACATACAGATAGTCGTGGAAAAGAGAAAATAAGAAAACTCCCAGAAATGAACTGTTAGTCACTCATCTTAATCTTATCTCTGGAAAAACTGAAACAAACAAACAAACAAACAAAAACATTCAACAATGTGAAACCTTAGAAAAAGAAAACAGAAGCGTGGTCAATCTGTACGGCCTAGGTATTCCCACAATGTAGCACTGACTGGTGGATAAGAGTGATGGATAAGGTAATCATGCTTTCTGTATCAAAGTCAAACATAGGAGGCCTTGTTGCCTAACCCTGAATAACCTACATAAACTCTGGGTATTGATTGTGATGAAGTGGTGTCTAGAGTCTGTAGCTCATAAGAGGAGCTAGCTATGAGCATGGATGACAGAAAGACATAAGGACCTGTAAGAAACCAAGGTCCTTGACTGCGTCTTCAAGCTACTGGATTAATCCCTTGTCCTATCTCACATCCTCGTGTTATATGAGATAATGAATCCCTGTAGAACTTAAGTCACTATTAGTTGTGTTCTATGTTATTTGCCACCACGAGCATATTATCATGAAGACAATATAACATCCAGTGTTAGCACATGCAAAAACTGACAACTGACCAGTTTCAGTTATCAGTTATCAGTTTTTTCACTTTTCAATGTATTAAGAATAATACACAACTCATTGTATTAATAATAAAACCTTAGACTTGTAAGTTACCTTATAAACCAAGTGGTTTAGTATTGTTCTGAACTTAGATATTGTATCTACAGTAGATGATAGAGGTTAGAACCAACCCTGAATTTCAAAATAATTCTGAGTATGTATGTTAAAGTTTTTGAGTAGCCTTATTATTTATGATATGCAAATATATGCACGGCCTCATATCTATCTACCTATCTATCATCTATCTATATGAAATAACACACTGTAAATAAGATGAATAAATAAAGTTTTAGAGCCCTTTCATATAACATCCACTGGTCTCTGCGCAGTCCAAATTGCCTACATTACAATGGAAATTTATTACTATTTATTAGAGCCAGTTACACATTCTTGTATGATATCATTAGCACTGTTACAAGGTCAAGTTAACCACATCCGTTATTTAGTAAGATCTTAAGCTTGGTGACAAAAATCAAGATAAGAGCTTCTTGTTTGTGATTCTGTGGAAGTATGAGACAAAACATTAAGACTGCTAGGGAGGTTAAAACTAGCTGAATCCTATATTTTTATCTGCAGGGATGAAAACTGCATATTTTCAATATCCTGCACAAAGGATCAAATCACTAATTTCAAAGCATTTTACTATTAAATTATTGTTTAAAGTTAAATGCGGTTTTAAGATCAGTATCCTATCAAAGCTGTTTCTGCTATTGATAGGAGACTATAAACAAACATTGATAGAGAGGATTAAATTTTTTCTCATTTGCAATAGCCCAATTGTGGTATTTTGATCAGTGTGTGCGTACAGTTTTGTTTGTGTATATACAAATATCCCAGTATGCATGACTCTTCTCTCTTGTGTGTAAGTGCAAGTGTGTGTGTTTTGTGTGTGTTTGCTGTGTGCAGTGTGTGTGAGTGCGTGGGAGATATTTTATCTTTTAAAAATGCCATATAATTGACTGAAAGTGCACAGTATTCCATACTGTCTGGTAATTCTCTGCTACAGAGAGTCATTCTGAAGCCAATCAAAATTTTTGTTTTATTGTTTCATAGATGTTTTAGGTGGATGTGGTTATTAATTAATATGAAGCACTCTTAATGCTTTACTTCTTATCTCTATCAGATTATACACAAAGCAGAATCCAAAACCCTTTTAAAATGAAGCAAAACACATTTCTCTTTATATTCTATCATTACCATGTTACTCCCAATTAAATACTAAAGCCTTTATTAAAAAATAAAATAAAATGTAGAGAATCCCCGCCAGTTAATTCTTAGTTTGGACCACAGTGGGAATAATCATTACCTCCTTCCCACTGGATGTGGGGCCCCAGACTGACATGAGTCTTACAGGAGATTCCTGATATGTCTGGGTAATTGAGCTGGGGATCTTTCCAGGCAAACTCTCAGCTATGAAACAGGGTAGAATTACATTCTGGGGAGATGTAAATGCTGATCATCATTCCTCAGAGATTTTGCTTGGCTGAAAGCATAGATGTGATTAGACATTCAACAGTTTCTCTTCTTCAAACTAATCTGTTTGCTTCCATGTGGGTGGGCTTAAAACCAAATCTAAAACCTGAAATTGTTTTGTCATCGATGTTGACTGTCAGAGGCTTTGTCTACATGAAGCCAAAACAGCCAGATGGGAAATGAAAAGTAACATCCATCATCTAAACATTTTCCTTGCCCAATGCCAAGCATGTAGATACTTGGAAACAATGTCGTGGTTGACTGAATGTTTTACTTTCAATCTAGATGTTTTGGCATTGTGTTGATGCAACCTCAGCATGTAAATTCACTTACAAAATTCCCAGATCTGCACAATGTTAGATGGGTTAAAAAAATAATCCACTTAAATGCAATATATGTGTATATATGTGTATTAAATTCTTCACAGGAATAACGCATTATGTTCAGTACTTTAGGAGATATGCTGAACAGCCATAGTTGAAAATAAAAATCACACACAGGCACAAATAACTGATATTATTGGATTATGGTGATTTGTGAAATTAAAAATAAAATATATGTCCATAGGGCAGGGAAGAGATTGGCATGGCAGAGCAGACAGAGAGGAGCCCTAGAGAGGCCTCAGGGACACAGGGATTCATTTTAGAAATTAAAACTGACCAGGACATCTTAATTATACGTGAATATCAAAGACATGTAAGGCATGCAATGTATGAACAGGGGTCAACAAACACTGGCCTATTGAGCAAAACAGGACTGCTGTACATTTTTGTACATAGACGTATATGGGAACACAGCCACACTTACAGGTTTGCTTATCGATTACTTATTGCCTATGGCTACTTTAGCACTAATTCATTGACCCTCAGAGCCACAAATATTTAATATGTGCTCTTTTTTTAGATAAGAATTTGCTACCACCTTCCCCCCGTCACATAATATATTTCAAGAAGCAGAGCAGAATACACTGTGATTGGCAGGGGACACACACGGTACTGATATCAGTGCTTTGGAGTAGGAGCAGCCATTGGACACTTAGAACTGAAAAGGGATTTCAGTCCAGAACGTTTACAACCAAGAAGTCAGCATAAAGACAAAATATTACTTAGTATGAAGAGATCAGGCTTATAGTCTATCAGTGGTAATGTATGGAATTGTTTGAAGGCTGAAGAGAGTGAAGGTATTCTACAAAACATTTCAATATCTCATTAGCTTAAAAATAACCCTGTTGAAATTTGATGCCACTGATTTTAAAATACAAAGCAATTATGAAATAATTAATGACCAGTTAATTTATGCATCTTGCAAAACCAAGTGCTAAAGACACTAATATAATTGATTATCTAAGAATGGTGATCCTAGGGTGTGTTGCTTGAGTTTGAATGCGTGAATGGAAAATTGTGGAAACGTTTGTGCCAGGTTTTCTGTTTGAAACCAGGGGAATAAGAACAACTCTTCATTCATGGTGTAGTTGGCTGAATTACTGGATTATTACTACTACCTTATTACTTGAAACAACATGTTGTTCCAAGCACTTAGATAATAGTTGTTAGCATTGTGATTATACTTAATTGAGGCATAAAAGTGTTGCACTTCAAAATAAATATCAAACAAATATTTTTCTATTCATAACCTCAGTTCAGAAATGTTTTGAGGGCTGAAGAATTGCTTCTTTTGCAGAGAATATGTGGAGCTCTATATCTTTATTTATCCCTGCCATATAAGCAGCTCATGCCTGTACATATAAATGAATATATAATATTTTCAGGAATAACAACTGCAAGCTTATACACATTTGATATTGGCTATTATTATATTATTTTGTCCTTCCTTGGCTGCTGTAATATAGACTAATACAAGGAATTAAGTTCTTTTCCATCTTTCATAATGTTCTAAGAGTTCAAATTTTGTTATGGTAGAATCAAGATGGATTTCAGAAAGGAACTCTTCCATTTTGATGTTGATTTTCTAGGGTCTACACAGTTCTCATCAATTCTCAATTTGTGTTATGTGTTGACTGGTATCTGAAATATTTAGAGGATAGGATAGGAGACCCTGGGGAGATAGCAAATGAAAATACATGATTTGAACTTTAGACTAGAGGTTAGTCATCAACCCACATAACCATTCTCCCTGGTTTACTCCATACATTGGGAAGGGAGAAACTTGGTTCCATAGGACAAGGGCAAATAAAAGAATATTGAGATGCTCTTGCAAGGAACTGGTTCTCATGGCAAGGATTTCCTCCCCTCTGAAAAACAGCACATTTTTAAGAGATGATTGAGAATATGATCATTGATGTTTCTTAAGGGAGCCCATATATATATATATATATTACTTTAATGAATTAAATTTTTGTCATTTTGTTTACAACTCTGTCACCTATATCTAGAACAGTGCCTGACACATAGCAGACATTTAATATGAACATATTCAAGATTGGCTTTTACCTTTTGATGTAGAATGGCTATTTAGTTCCCACATGACATCTTTTCTCATTAAGGAAATGTAGAGAGCATGCCTATTCCCTTTGAAGACAAGACTCTGGTATCTCAATATATTTATAGTCTTTCTTGTGGGTCAGAACTAGTCCTATGGTTATTCTTCTGGTAGAGTGTAAATGTATTATTTACTCTGGAGGCCATGAGATCAGCTAAAATTTGAAGGTTCTAATACTAATGGAGAAAGGAAAAATCAATACGGGGAAGCAATTAATGTTGTGTGCCATGATAATTTTGCATTTAAAAATTCAGTTAGAAAACAAGTATTAATCCTATTTTTCTTATGGAGTGGACACTAAGAGATCTGGGCATGGCATTTTATGTTATATGTTTGATGAAATAATGTCATTTCTACTTAATGGTAAAATATTAAAATTAGTAAATGTGATTTTTTTAATGAGTAGTTCTTTTCAATTTCCTTTTTGCATATAATTTGGAGGTATAGTAAATTTTCAAGGAAATATATTATTACAAACACGAAATAATTATTATGTCTTATTTTGATCATTGTACTGTGTTCCAATAAAATTTATATTCTTGGAAATACGTGTATGTCTTTGAGTTGGTGAATATCTTTTAAACACTAAAAAACTTAAACTATACTGCGTTTTACCCAAAAACCTCAAAAATGATCCACAGTTTGAAGAAACTTGGCCAAATCCCATGTAACAAAAATGGTTAAAATGGAGACAACAGTAGATATATTGTTATATTATAATTATAATACTATACGTATAATTATAGTAAAATATAAAATGCATCACTCAAGAATGAAGTGATGCATTACTATGTATAAAAAAGTAAATGAGTTAGTCTGAAAGTTAATTAATGCCTGTTTATCAGAGCTTTTCTGCGCTGTAAAAAAAAATGCTTTTCATAGGAGGTGATAATTACGTACACAGGTAAAAATGTTTTTCCTGTTTTAGAAAGCTTTTTTTCTTATTAAACAACAGAAAAAGAAATATTTCTATGAAAGCAATTTAACAACCAAGTCACATGAATTTGAATAATAAGTCAACCCAAATAATTCATAAAAATACCTAATAACTAATGTTGCTCAAGAGAGGAGATCAGATACAAAATTTGAATCTAATGTGGCCAATTTTATAAACATTGTAATTTCTCACAATTTGAATTTGATCACTACTAAACTTATTTTATTACATATATAGCAAAATGATCAAATATAATGCTGACTTGTGAAATTTAGGCTGGTTTATAGAATTTAGAGAGAGAGATATTCGGGATAATATCCCATGATAAAATGAGAACGAAAAAGAAAATGTTGATAGTACAGCTGAGCAGGCAGGGAAATATACATACTGTTTAGGAAACTACCTTGTAAAAATAATAGTGAGTAATGGGACTGTCAGTATTGCCTAGTCTTTTTTTACAAATTCCTCTTTGCATTAAAACTTTTTACTCCAGAAATTGAATTGGTCTATAGTTTTACAATAATTCAAACCATTTTAAAAAGATCATAGAACTTATCTTTTAAATTGGTACTGAAATCATTCCCCTGCGTGAGTCAAGTATGTGTTGAAAATACAGAAATTGCTAATTATTTTAAGTTTTTTTTTTATGAATGTGAGAAAAAAATGAAACAAAAAAATCTTTCCAAAAACAAAGATAAATAGTATTACTATATTAAGAGGCACACATGCTCCCAGAGTCACCAAGACAGTTTAGGTAGAGGAAGAGGACACTATGAACGATTTTGCTGGTATAACCAGTGCTAACTGGGTCTGTCCTCGTTTAAAATATAAAGCAGCTTTCACTATATCCCATGCTTTATGTTTCCTTTCTGAGAAATTTCCTAAAGTAACAACCTTGGTCTTTGATGGAAGGAAATTGGATGTGAATGAGATTCTTCTGGGCATAAAACTTTTTGAGCCTCAATTTCAGTTCCAAATCTGTAGAAAGCATATATACTCTGGCCTTCCCTCTGCGCATGGTAAACACTGTTCTGGATTTTTCTCCTTTGCCAAGGACTACATGGGTATATCTGCCTAAAGGGAGTCAAATTAATAAACTCACTTGTCCACAGTTATGTTATAATCTCCATATCATGTTCTTGTGAATTTTTAAGTTGACATTACTATCTTTACATGATTTACTCTTCCTTTATCAATTGTTTTAAATCCAGATGTGGGTAGATAGGGCATGCGGAGGCACAGATCGGTATTCAATCTCACACCCCGCACAATTTAATAGCTTTTAAAGTGACTGAACAACATCAGCACAACATTATATTATAACATGTACATGTCTGTGTGTGTATACTACACACACTACACATATCATAGCAAAGTAAAGCTACGGTATTCACTTTAGTAATTATACTGGATTATCTCTAAATAACTCTTAACATATGGCCCAAGTTTATTCCACACACTTCCTTATTTTATGGGATCCTCTACCACAGCACAATTTTCATATACCATGGCATTTGCAAATACTATGTTTTTCTTGTCAGAAATTTTCTGACTTAAATCTATGAATGTTTCTCACTTCACTCAGGTTGCTTAGCAAATGTCACCTTTTCAGAAAAACCTTCCTTGTCTGCTAAATACAAGTGATGGTGTTCTCTGCTCACACCATCACTTCCTAAGCCAGGGGTGTCCAAACTGCGGCCCGCGGGCCAACTGAGGCCCACAATCCATCTTTTATTGGCCCGCAGCAAATTCCAAAAATATGTTTAGTTTACTTAAATAAACCAGGTGAAGCAATATGTACTTCACCTCGAGTGAGTGGCCCGGCTCTTTGTGTATTTTACCGCATATGGCCTTTGGTAAAAAATGTTGAGAAAAGTTTGGACACCACTGTCCTAAGCCCTTACCCTACCTGACTTAATCTTCTTTTCTTCATTGCACAAATAATTCTCAAGTCATGATACATTTATGTGCATTTTTAAACCTTCCTTACGAAAAGGACTTTGTCTTGCATTTATGTATGCTAAGGGCTGAGAAGAACATCTAGTACATTTTGAGAACTTAGTAAAAATGTCTTGAATGAAAAACAAGACTTAATGCTGTGGAGTTGCTGTGTACATAAATGGAAGTGGAAGTTAACATGCTACAACTATAAGAGAAAAATTGTATTCCACATGGTTTTGTTTGAATTGAATCATATTTTTTTACCCAAAGTATATTTATTTTATTTTTTTTATTTAATATATAAGTGACTTCATATGCTCAAAACACAATTTTCTGCTTACCAAAAATTTTAGTTTAATCTTGGGGAAGCAAATTTATGTATTTCCGTTTCCATTATAATGAGAAAACTTGTCCCATAGAAGAGCAAAAATAACTTCTGTTGTTCCTGCTAATGGAAGGCTGAGCACTAAATCATTTTAGTCAGCAGATTTACAGAGAAAAGCTAGAATTTGCCTCTTTATGTAGCTTAGAATAGAGATTGAAATAGAAGAGATCTTGGGAAAGAGACGAGGAAACAGGCAAGATGATTTACCACTACTAGAACAGAACATATCTTTTCTAGAATATTGAGGGTTTCAAAATATGTTCACCTTCACTCTCTTATTTGGGAAGTTAATGAAATGAGTTTTGGCTTTGTTTGTTTTGTTTTGTTTTATTACACAGAGATTAAGTGATACATTCAAAGTGTCACGGTCTGTAAGAGGCAAAAATGGTCCTGCAACCCAGATCTTTCGGCTGCACTATCCTCCTCCTCCCCCCTTTCTTTTTCACTAAATATTATATCTCCCTCTTCATAAAAAAAAAAAAAAAAATACTGATTACTATTACACATCCTTGAATATAAAAATGATACTTCAGTGACCTCCCAGTCTTATTAGATAACCTCACTTTAAATTTTATCAGCTAACAGCTTAGTGTTATATTTAACTAGTTCCTACCATAGAACGAAGAGGGTGGGTATAAGAATTGTAATTATAAATAAATAATTGATCTGGACATTAATGCCTTCCAGAAAATACCACACAGAACACACTTAGAGTCAAACAGCTTGTGCTGATTACCAGTTGCAGGAAGGGGGAGGACTCTCCCCCCCCCCCATATAATCAGGATGTCTCAGGAGGAAGGTATTACAAAGGACGAAGGTATTACAAAGGTCAAAGGTATTACAAGGGACTTGTTACAGGACTAGGGTTTATAAAAGGTGATTTTGGGGAGGGTGTAAGAAAGTGAGGTTTTGTTCTGGATTGAATGCTGTCATAGTCTATTTGGTAGCAAACTACCATAGACTGGATGACATATAAACAGCAGAAATGTATTCCTCACAGTTCTGGAGACTGGAAATTTGAGATCAGGGTACCAGCAAGGTCAGAGTCTGGTGAGGACCCTCTTTTGGGTAGCAGATTGATATTTTCTCACTATGTCCTCACATGGCAGAAAGGGTGAAAAAATCCTCTGAGGTGCCGTTTTGTAAGGACACTAATCACGTTCATATGGGCTCCACCTTCATGTTCTAATCACGTCCCAAATGCCCCACCTTCTATTACTGTCATTTTAAAGATTAGTATTTCAACATATAAATTTGGGGAGATACACACATTCAGCCCATTTCAGGATATTCCTTTGATACCAGGGCTAATTTTTCTTTTTTCTTTCTTGAGATTATATCAACCTAAATATTGAAGCAAATTCTTCCACACATATAGAGGCATTTATTAATCAGATTTTTTTTCAGGAAGCACAAAAGCAGTCATGTAATCTATTCCATAATCACTGTGAAGGGATAACTCTGTTCTTAAGGGGTTCTCATCACATTTTATAAAAAGCCCACATTTGATAGACACAACAGTGATCCAGAAACAAGAGCCTATGTCCCATATTTTCAGTAATCAAAAATACTACTAAACAAAGAGCTCATTAAAGGCCTATTTGAGTATCATGACTTCAGAGCCATCTTTTAACAAATAGGGTGAAGGGCTCTCTGGGCTTTAATGCCATATGCATGAATGAAGGGCAGTAGCTCTAAACTATTTCATCTAGAATGCTTTCATGATATGTTTAATTTCACCAAAGAAGAGTCCATTCATCTACTGAAATAACAAGTTGCCAATTTTACCAATAAAACTATATGTTTTTTGCGTGTGTTTTACATGCTAAATAAAACCTTATGTGTTGATTGAGGTATAGATATATGAAGTACTTCCAAAGTTGCTTCTAGCGTGCTTGGACTTATGATATATTGCAAGCTGACTATCCTGGAGTGGTTGTTCTCAATTAGGGCAATTGATTGTTCCTTGCATTATTTGGGATACTACTTAGCTTTTGCAGAATGAGCTCAATATTCTGAAGAATTTTGGAGTAAATTATAGACATTTTAACAACACTCGTATCTCCTTATTATTCTGCTAAGTTTGTGCTACCCATCAATTTCCGTGGTGGGAACATTTTCCTCTGCCTGTATCTGTCAATAGTGTTCACTCATGGGCTAGGTCCTGCATGGAAAGAGCAGAAAGAGTGCTCTTTCTGAACAAAAATGAGACAGATGCTGATGACACTAACAGATGCAGGATGACAGCTACACTGCTTACAGCTGATTGGCTAGTTACAATATTTCTTGAAGAGTGATCTGAGCAGTACTTCTCCATGACTGCCTCACCCAACTAGAGTTTTGAGTGCATGGACTATAGGTTGAGCTTCACTCTTGGATTATTTCCTAGAGAATATAAAATTGAAGGTAAAGGAACTTACAGATTAATTTTCTTCAAACATTAATATATTGTTGGTATTGTAGCAACATTTTTTAATGTGATTCAATATATCAATAAGCAGGACTCATTTTCAATTATTTAACAGACTATAGCTTTGGAAATTGGTGGGGTATAGGTATAGTTAAAAATGAGACATGGTAAGGTCACAGGTTGAGAGGATAGAAATTAAAATGTGTGTTTATTTATAAAATATATGTGCTAGATGAATCTTGACTGCTTTAAATATCTGCTGTAATCACTGGTAATTGAATGTTTCATATTCACAGAGCTGTAATGTTTTAAAATAAGCAGATAAAACAATGTCCCTTAGAATTTCACAATTTTTGTTTTGTTTTGTTTTCTTTTCTTCAAATGGATACTTTGCAAATAGGTATTTTCTCATTACCCAATTTTTCTAAGACACAGTTTCCAAAATGATTAATAGATCATTAACTCTAACAAGGATGATAATAACCAGGGTCATAACTTTGAGCGGCATTTTAAAACCTGCTCTCTGAAGGCCTTTGAAAAGCTGGTCATCCTGGAAGAAATAAAGAGAAGGCCAAGACCAGAATTTTGCATACAATTTCCATTTCCATTGCCCTAGACTTTTAAAATCCCCTTTATATTGTTCCAGAGAATAGAGAAAGGGCAAAAAATAATGTTGGTGTTATGAATGTTGAGGCTTGAGTATTTTCTTCTAATTTATCATCTAAGGAATGAGATAGAGAAATGACAGTAGTCATTTTGACACTAAAGCAATATTTCATAGTAGTTACTATTTTAACCTTTCCTTATTCATTGATTGACTTTTCAATCCCTGGTGTTATTTTTTACATGTAAATAATCCTGAGAAAAGCAAATTTAGAATACAAAAAGATCACCATCATCCTATGCTCATTTTTGCTATATTGGCCATTTAAAAGTATAACCTTTCAACCTGACAAGGAAAATTTCAAAAAGGAATTAAAATGTTAATCTATTTCTATAACAAAGAAAGCACATGAAGGGAAAAATGTTGTACATTTATGCCATTTGTCACTCTATGTCATCTTACACATTCTGGTTATCATAAAGTTCTGGTGTTTTATGGCTTTCTTATATTCAGTTTTACACTTCAATTTCTATTTTTTCAAACTGTGACCTCTATTTCTCATTTAAACCTGTACAACTACAACTTAATGAGTTTTCAAATCTATAGTTTTTTAAAGGAATTAAACTGAGGCCATTTGACTCAGGTGGCCTTGGTAGCCTATGCAGGCAAACCAAAATCTAAGCCAGAGTCAATGAAGCTTAAAAACTACCAGTCACAAACCGCTACTAGCTTTTCTCAAATAAGACAACTGCTTAAGCTGTAGTCCATCAACAATGTTCTTTGCTATGCTTCCATGCCTTCTCTATAAAATCCTACCCTTAGATCCTGTCAGTAGGGCACGTCTGAACCACCTTTTCTTTGGTGCTGCCTGAGTCAAATTGATGTAAGTTTAAATTAACTTATGAAAAATTTAATGTGATCCCATTTTCCTTTTAACAAGACTTGTCCATCCAAATCCTTTTCTTACAGAACTTCCAGAAGAATCTGTCTCAAATACACATCTGTCCATATCACTATCTTGCTTAAAATCCCATTACTTCTAGATAAGTTCAGATACTATAACAGGAATTTTTGCCTCTTTATTTTGTTTCTGCTTACCCTTCTATCTTTATCACTTATCCCTCAAAATTCATGGCTCAACAATATAATATTGTCTTAAAAATTCCCACACACACCTTGTCGGCCCTTTTGTTGATAGTTTTCTTTCTCCAGTTCACCTCCCTTCATGATTTTCCTACGATGCTCCCACTTTGAACTGGCATTAATACTTCTAGGAAGCTTTACTTTGTGTATTTCTGGTGCTTTCCTACTCAATACAGACTGTGTTAGAAACATTTCTTCAAATTTTTATTTTCATATATCTCATTGCAATTGTTTATATGAGACAATGAAGATTATGTTTTCATTGGGTAGCTTATTCACCTTTGTTTTCTCAGAATCTACTGTGTGTGGCATCTAGACTCTCAGCAATGTGCCAGTGATCCTTAAGTGATTCTTAAACTTAGCAAAACTGCAATTCAGCTGAAATACTTATTCTAGAAATCTAGATTCATAAGATCTACCTCAAGAGATGTTTATTAGTATGCCTATGTAGGCATGTCTTAACGAGTTTACCGGGTCATTCTGACGTCAGTGGTTCATGGAGCACGCATTAGGAAACACTAGCTTAGATAACCTCTCACGTCCCTTTTATATCTAATAGTCCATCCTTCTAGATAACTAGATCTGAAGACAAGTTCACATAGTAACTAGATCTAACGACAAGTTCACATAGTGATAATTTGTATTAACTTCTATTCCAAATATTTAGTACCATTATACAAATATTGTAATAATGATGAGGTTGCATACCTCTGTATGGTATCGAGAGAGTTAAAAGTTTAGGACGGATGTTCAGTGATAGGAAAAAAAGGTAGGAAACTTTTTCTAGAATACAGGAACATGTGTGTGAAATCACATGCACCAGAAATCTTAAAATATCTTCAAAGGCAATTTAACAGTTTTCCTGGAAACCATATTATTTTAACAAGTGCTGTCAGGAAATTTAACCACATTTTTAACTGAAACATATCATATAGAAACTGAACATTTTTAGTTCTATGATTTTATAACCAGACAAGATGGAAACCTGCTATTCATAATGGGCATAAACTAAACTGCCATTCAGAAAAAGACTTTATTATATCTGTCACACAGATTAATCTTCAAAATATTTTTATATGAATTCTATAATCAAATTCATTTTCATCTTTTCCTGGAAATCTATCCGCAAAATAATTTATACTGGCTTATTAGTTTCCAAATGTGGATGCTTTTTATTTTATAGTTTCTTTCTCTCTAGATAGGAAAAGACTGTAACCTTTTAGGGACCAGTAAATATTTGGTAGTTACTTGCAAGGCGGATTCAATGCTATCATCATCTTTCAGCTCGATTTGTCTAAACAACAGCTGCTTTTATAAAAGTTTCCTTTAGTTCCAACTATACATGATCGTCATAGCTGTAGCTGACCTCTGAAAATGGAAAATCAACAGCGGAATGAAAACAAAAGATATATTTCAGGCTACTATTATCTCATCATAGCATAGCCTATATGCTGCCAGATGGACAATTCAAGGCCCTTTCACAGATTAAAAGCAAAGTACCCAGTCGGCCAAAGCAAAGGTAACAGCTGAACAATTAATTTCTTATTTGCACACTGCATTTTTGCCAGAGAAATAACCTTATTGAGAATGCCTATTTCTACCTTCAGAAACATAAGTTAGTGTCTTAATTCAATAAGATAATAAAAAAACACACAAAGGATTCCAATTAATCTCAAAGAACTTTGTAAAATAATAATATATATGCAAAAAATAACTCTCTTAGACAGCTGATTAAAATTATATTTTTCTTAACAGTGTTAAACGAAATGTTCCATTTCCGATAAGATTCTAAATAAAGATCCACAAATGTGTATTAAGACTGTATACAAAGACTGTGCTATTCAAAGACTGTAAATAATTCAAACAAGGCCAATTTCAGGAAGTTTAAAAGGAGATGTTATGGCATTGAGACATTCAATTTGTAAATAAAAATCCCAAATTCTACCATTCAATTATCTAAAAGTATTGTTGTGGCCTGAATTATTAATTCCCTTTTGGGAATGATCAATATTTTCTAATAATTTACACTAAAGAACGTGTATGTGCGCATGTGTGTGTGTGTATGCAGGTTTCAAATTTTTAAAAGAAAAAGAATGGGTTAAAATTCTGTTAATTCCTAACATATTTTCGTTGCTTGACTGAGAAACTTTGGACAAGTCAGGGTAAGAAACTCCCAGTGTAAGTTCTGCTGTCTGTGCACCGAGGTACCGTAGAGAAGCACAGTGAGCCATCCTAGATGGTTTAGACATGTGTTACCCAGAGGCAGGATGCCCCGAAATGATTTCCTAAGCTTCTGTCAAGCTCCATTCATCTTCCTTTGTGGAGTGTATGGTTTTGGAAAGAGTAATCTCAATAATTTAAAAGTGAAAGAAAGGGGGAGAAAAGTCCAAGTATGTTATGTTCCCAGTATTCTGTTTTTTAAGTATGTGTATTTCACAGTTTTCTTAATATCATTATGCTTACTATTCTAAACATTTCATGCCATTTATTTTCTTTTCATTTGGAAAGTTTCTATTTGGAGTATATTTTGAAGTTTTAAAGATCGCTTGTTGTTATGCTAAAAATAGTAGCTACCATTTACATGAGGAGCTGACTGGCCATTAAGTGTATGAGAATCTCCAGAGGGTCTTTTTCAAATTACGCATATTCATCCTTCTCCTTTCTTCCTTCTTTTCTGAGGAACAGTTATGCCATCTCTCATTTTGAATAAAAGTGTATGAGAAATGTTGCTGATGGTAGTGGGCTATGTATATGAGTGCAAGCAGATTGCGTGCAAGCAGATGAAACATTGCAAATCATAGATTTGGACGATGACAGAGACAACACTCTCCACACTCAGGTATCTAAGGTAGAGTGCATGGCATTAGCCAGCTCCAAAAATGGGGTACTTGGACCCCTGTAGCAGGTATAACATGAGTCACCTCAGGAAATGTGGTACTAACCATGCTTGTGACACTCTTGCAAGCAGATGAGTGTGGCATAACTGGTAGTAGCACAGCAAAGGCCTTGGGGGGACTGAGAGTTCCATGCAAACACTTCACCCATCTAGTATGCCTGAGGTTACAGGACTAAGTCTATTCCAACAACACTTTTAAGGTAGCTGTGCATCACTGGAAACATTCTGTATTCTTTCTAAGACATAGCGTTAGCTAATAAACTCATTTTCAGAAATACATGATTTACTCAATAACACAAAATCTCTCACCACCACATAGCACCAAACAAGCTTTTATAGGAAAAATGCATCTTGCATGAATAGGTTATATCTGGGATTAGCACATAACAGGTAAAACTGAATCCAAAGACAGATTCCTACACTATTGGCTTAGTGATCGTTAAGAGAAAGTAAAGTGTTTCAGACATGAGGAATGGAGGGAACCTCATGTTAACAGAACTTCATACTTTTCTGTAATGTCATTGCAGAATGTCCTTATGTATATAACAGTTGCTGAAGAAGAAACATTTAGATTTTGTCCAATCAAGCAAATTTTAGTTTTAATTATAGTTTGAACTTGGAAACATAGTTTTAGGTTATAATGCAGAAAACTTATACTCTGAGTTTATGCATGTACATAAACTGAAAGTAATTCAATTTTCTTTTCAGGTACATTATTCTTTCAGTGGTTGTGAAATTAGAGTTTACAACCTACATTGGCAAACATAAATCATATAAAGCTGAAATAGCAGGATATGTATAACTTTAAAGAAAAACTTTCAAAACAAATTTTCACACTGGATATGCAGACTTTTCAGTATTCTAAATGACATGCTCGTGTACTGACTCAGATATTGTCTCTTATCCCTCCTTCTACCACTAGTTTTAGGATAGCACTTTTCCAGTCAGACCCTAATTTCCCAGCTCCAGACACCTCACCCCACCTTACTCATTCTCTTTTCACCAAGGGAAGAACAATTATAAGCGTCAATTAAAAACTATTGATGAAATCTAGCCTCAGAGTAAATTTACATGACTAGTTGTTATAGTAATAAATATGCTTACTTTTTCTATAATTAATAAAATAATACTCTATGCCTAACACTGTAGTCAGTCCTTTATATACTTATTCTATCTAATGGTTAAAGGCAACATTTTATGGTAAGTACAAAAAAATGTGTCACCCATGTTATAGATGGCTTCCAGAGGTTAAGGGAATTGGCTCAAATTCACAGAGGAAGAAGGTGGTAGAATTACCTGTACATATAAACGTGTGCCCTTATTATCATCATCATTATTGTTAATTTAGTATAATTTCTGCTTGTACAATTGTATTTTTCTCATTGACTTTAATAGTATTTGGACATTTTAAAATTGTGAACTGAATTAATTTGCTTTAGCATACTGAGTTTCTTTAACATCTTTAGACACAATTTAAACCCTTGAGGCAGAATTTAATGAATTATATTTGTGGCTCAAAGTACTGACAATATCCAGGTATATATCAATTTTTCTGGTAAAATCTACAGTTGGTGCATGATTTCTCTCTTTGGGAGCTGCAGTTTAGTCAGGGATATATTTAAGTACATTTGAAAAGCGTACCGTTTCCTGACACGATGTCAAGAAACCACCCAGTTCATGCAGAATGAAATTTAAATTTCTTATTCTAGCACACAAGGACATTCACTGCTGAGTTAAACCCCAATTTTTGCTTCATAACACACCACTGTCATCCCCAGTCTATCATAAATATGTTGGTGTTTCCTTGATATTTCTAAACATACAGTTTTAGTTTTCACATTTTCATGTTTTCCTCAGTGTGAAATATATTTTTTAACTCCTTTGCACAATCCTCATTTACCTATCAGACCAGTATTTAAAGACACTCATTCTGGAGAATGTTGCCTGACTTACTAGAGAGATTTCATTTCACCTTCTTCTTTGTTCCCACCATATATTATTAGGAGGAGGAGTATGGTCAAAATTACATTGCAATTTTTTTATCTGTTTCCTTCTTTTTCCATGTGTATTTCTCCCTTGCTAGGCTGTGGGCTTCTTTGAATAAAAAATGTCCAGAGGTTTGATACTCCATAAGGCTTACTTAATTAAATAATGTGAATCTCAGGGATTTTGTCATGCTCTCTGATATACCAATTTAAAAATAAATAAATAAAAATCAATGTGCAAATTTTTTTACCCAGCTTTTTGTAAATGCCACCTTGAAACACCTCTTCTTGAGATTTTATTTATTTGTGGTAATTAATCATATTTACAATGTTTTTTAACTGAATTGTTATAATGTGTTGATTAAAAGTGAGGAACTTAGAGTTCAGAGTTTGATACTGGCTGTATGCCTCAGATTTTTAATCTCCAAAAAGGGGATAATAATCATTAATGATTGTACTTCTTTCATTGGCTTCTCTGGAAGGTTAAATGATATATTTAAACAATGTATCTCAATATCTGGTATAGCTTAAACATTACAAAGTAGCAGGAATATCTTAGATTGTAAACTCTTGGAGGAAGGGATTTTTTTACAATGCCCTCTTCAATGTCCTCTTATGGTCCCAGGCACA
Organism: Rhinolophus sinicus; assembly: GCF_057876585.1. Taxonomy (NCBI): domain Eukaryota; kingdom Metazoa; phylum Chordata; class Mammalia; order Chiroptera; family Rhinolophidae; genus Rhinolophus; species Rhinolophus sinicus. The sequence goes on from NC_142516.1 coordinate 159,108,836, forward strand.
ATGTTATAGGCCAATAAATTTACACTGTTGAACAAACAAAATGATTTGAAATATGTTAATTTTTCCTAATGTTACTATGTGAAAAAATAATATTTAACTTGAATTTGAATGTTAAGTAGGAATTGTCTTATTAGAGAAGGGGGAAAGATGCAAAGTGAATTCCAATGAAAGAAACACGAATTTCAATAGAAGAAAATATGAAAGGGGAAATGTTGATTCACAATTGTGAATGGTTATAACCCTCGTCATTATTATCATTATGAGTTATTATAATTAGTAATATCAAGTACTGTGTTAATAGAAGAATAGTGAGGATAGAGAAAGGAAGATATACTATAGAGTTGAATATTTTATATCCTATTTCAATTAAAGGAGATATAAAAGGAGAAATGGGGAATTTTTGATTCACAATTGTGAGTGGTTATAACCATTGTCATTATCATCATTATGAGTTATTATAATTAGTAATATCAAATACCAAATTAATATGAGAATAGTGAGGCTAGAGAAGGGGAAATATACTATAGAGTTGTGTATTTTAAGAGCCATCATATATTATATAATATACAGTATCATCAGTGCTTGTACAAAACACAAAGTGAAAATGTCCAACAATCAATTGCATGTATCATTCTGGAGAACAGGAAGAGGTTTGATCTGGTAAGTTGATTAGAAATTCATCACAAACAGAGGCAAAATCATGGAAGCACATTAACAAATATGTACTAATGAGAAGAAAGAGAATTATAACAAAAAAAATAGCAAAAATGTGTATTTTAGAGTGTGAAGCTGAAAAGGCAGTGTGTTGTCTCACAAGCAATGGGATGAAAGAGATTGACCAATACAACCAAAAACCACAAAGAAATAAGGAAAACCTTGTGGTTTTGACAATTTCCTAAGTACTTACACTGGAGTAAGAAATGTAAAAGGTAACAAATGAGAAACAGAAACTCATAGACACAGACAATGGTTTGGTGGTTACCAGAGGGTAAGTGGGTGGGGGGTGGGGGGGTGGGAGATGAGGGTAAGGGGGATCGAATATATGGTGATGGAAGGAGAACTGACTCTGGGTGATGAACACACAATGGGATTTATAGATGATGTAATACAGAATTGTACACCTGAAATCTATGTAATTTTACTAACAATTGTCACCCCAATAAATTTAATAAAATTAAAAACAATAATAATAATAAAAAAAAAGAGGAAAAAAAAAAGAAATGTAAAAGGTCAGGTACAATGAATTAAGAAGTGAATGGGAGTTAATAAAGTAGAAAAAGTACATGTCTTTGAGGAAGATTCCCTGTGGCTTTGGTTTGCTTTGTGAAGTAGGATATGTTATACACATATGCTAACTTTCTATGACTTAAGAGGAAAAAAAGAACATTAATCAAGACAATTTAGATAACAGAAGATGTTCATAGCATATATATTTGAAGGTGATAGTAGATATTAAATGCTATATTATCCCATTAATACATTGTAAACATAATCCCTGGTTAATGATTCTGAAAGTATAGACAATTCATCAACATGTCATTATAAATAGCTATAAAATGCACTTATAGGTACTACCCTCATTCTTTATTTCCATTTTCTAGACAATGAATGTGGATTTTATATTTTCACAAAAATATCTAGAATTTAGATGATGGCTGCTGTCATTTTTCACAGATTTAACTGTGAATAAGAAAAGTTATTTATATTTCCCATTCAAGGGCTCTTTTTACTAACTTTTCTTAATCATTAAAAAACAATTTTCTTTTGTGCAATAGTTATATTAAATTATCTTTGCTAGTATAATAGGACAGCAAACAGGTTTAGGCATGGCACAAATCAAATATACAAATGACAAAAGTTCTTTTTCAAATTCTGTCACTAATCAAAATTATCAGGTTCAGGGAGACATAACAGTGTGAATTAACACCATTTTGATATTTTTTTAAAATTAGTAACTCAGTTTTGAATGACCCAATTTTTCTTGGATCCATGCTCAATTTTTCAAGTTTCTTCTCTTTGCTGTCCTGACCAAGATGACATACCTAGTGCGTGTCTGAAGATTGTCTAATGGTACCTGACAGAAAGGGGTGAGGCTTTCTTTAGATACACACGTGCAGGTTCTTTTGCTATCCTTGAGGTCGGCAGCTGCTAGGTAACCTGGTCTGACCTGGGAATTAGCACACCAGTCCAGCTGGTCCAATGACCCAGTGAATCTACTGTGTTGGCTGAGTCTGTGGATCCCAGTATTTCCTTTTCTTCTAAAAGTTCTTGAATTAGTTGAATTTATGTTCCATTCCCTGACCTCTGTTCGTTGACCAACTTTTCAGGAGCTAGTAAGGTCTCATCACCGGGGCCTGTGTAAATTTCTGGATCCCTCTAATACCATGCCTTGACCATGAGGATTCTGGAGAGTCCCCTCAAACAATTTGATATTGACAATGTTATACAATTATAGTACCGTGGGGCCAGAAAGTAGAAGAGCACGGAACTAAATGCAGAGCTTTTCCTAGACCCTTGCAGTACTCCCAGGACTGACAATGCCTAACATCAAGGCTTCTTGTTTATGCTCCAGGCCAAGGAGATGAAATAAAAGTAAATGAAGGGGGGTGGGGGGTGGGAGATGAGGGTAAGGGGGATCGAATATATGGTGATGGAAGGAGAACTGACTCTGGGTGATGAACACACAATGGGATTTATAGATAATGTAATACAGAATTGTACACCTGAAATCTATGTTATTTTACTACAATTGTAACCCCAATAAATTTAATAAAATAAAATTTAAAAAAAAATTAAATGAAGTGTATGATCTCATGAAACTTTCCATCTTAAAAAGGAGGAAAAAAAAAATCCTGTAAGTATAGAAAACTAGAGAAAAAGACAGAAATGGATCTATCCCTCAGCAGGGCGCTGGTACAGTGCTGTGCATTAATCTGCCTCACCCAAGACTAGTCATAGACATACTGTGAAGTAGAACTTTGTTTAACAAACATTTTCATTGCTCAATCTTGCTCACTGATTTCAAACATCAGGCTTACTCTTCTGTCATACTCAGCTAATATTTTTTTTTTTCTATTTTGGGTTCTCATCGTGCTAGGTTCAAAATAATTAATTTCACAAAAGATGTGATTTATTAGTTTTCTCTGTTGTTTTTATAAGGATGACTTTAATAATAATAATTTTATGGTCAGGAAAAGCAAAAGATCTGGGAAGAGATGTCATATCAGTTCATAGAAAACAGGTATCTATGTGATCTGCCTAAATGTCTAGCCAGCATGCTTTATTGGGATTAATTTAAGAAACTTAATTCCAAAGTTTAATACCCAATGGATTGTAACATATATATCATACACTAAATACACATATTTTATTAGATCACACACATGCCTGTTCAAAGTATTGTTGGATATAGAAAGATTCATGAGACAGGCTCTATCTAATCTCAAGAATGGAATTAACAATGCAAGGCACTATTATTACACATCTCATTCAAAATTTTTATAATACTGATCATTAAAGACTGACAGCTGCTTTATTTTCAAATATAATTTTCAGCAGTGAGTTACTTTTTTTATAAACCAAAAACAATAAAAGAACAAGACAAACAAATGAGAAACAGAAACTCATAGACAGAGACAATAGTTTAGTGGTTACCAGAGGGTAAGGGGGGTGGGGGGGTGGGAGATGAGGGTAAGGGGGATCAAATATATGGTGATGGAAGGAGAACTGACTCTGGGTGGTGAACACACAATGGGATATATAGATGATGTAATACAGAATTGTACACCTGAAATCTGTAATTTTACTAACATTTGTCACCCCAATATTTTTTTTTTATTAAATTTATTGAGGTGACAATTGTTAGTAAAATTACATAGATTTCAGGTGTACAATTCTGTATTACATCATCTATAAATCCCATTGTGTGTTCATCACCCAGAGTCAGTTCTCCTTCCATCACCATATATTCGATCCCCCTTACCCTCATCTCCGACCCCCCACCCCCCACCCCCTTATCCTCTGGCAACCACCAAACCATTGTCTGTGTCTATGAGTTTCTGTTTCTCATTTGTTTGTCTTGTTCTTTTGTTGCTTTTGGTTTATGTACCACATATCAGTGAAATCACATGGTTCTCTGCTTTTTCTGTCTGACTTATTTCGCTCAGTATTATACTCTCAAGATCCATCCATGTTGTCACAAATGTTCCTATATCATCTTTTCTTACCGCCGAATAGTATTCCATTGTGTATATATACCACAACTTCTTCATCCATTCATCTATCGAAGGACATTTTGGTTGTTTCCATGTCTTGGCCACCGTAAACAAAGCTGCAATGAACATTGGAGCACACATGTCTTTATATCTAAATGTTTTCAGATTTTTTGGGTCCCAGGAGAGGGATTGCTGGGTCATATGGCAATTCTATTCGTAATTTTTTGAGGAACCTCCACACCGCCTTCCATAACGGCTGCACCAGTCTGCATTCCCACCAACAGTGTATGAGGGTTCCTTTTTCTCCACAGCCTCTCCAACATTTGTTACTATTTGTCTTGTTGATGATCGCCATTCTGACTGGGGTAAGGTGATATCTCATTGTGGTTTTTATCTGCATTTCTCTGACGATTAGTGATGTTGAGCATTTTTTCATATGTCTATTTGCCATTTGTATGTCCTCTTTGGAGAAATGTCTCTTCAAGTCCTCTGCCCATTTTTCAATTACCCCAATAAATTTAAAAAATAAATTAAAAAATATATACACTATGAATAAAAAAGGTTTTTTAATCATTAAAAAAAAGAAACAGTCATTATGGTTTTATTAAGTTTTTTTTAAATAGTTAACATACAATATTATATTGATAACAGGTATACACCATAGTTATTCAACATTTTAAAGAAGTGATAAGTCCAGCAACCATCTGACACTGTACTATGCTATCACAAAATTATTGACTATATTCCCTATGCTGTACATAGCATCCCCATGATTTGTTTTATACCTGTACATTTGGACCCCTTATTGTGCTTCACTTCCCCCCCCTTTCTTAATTTTTCAATTACAGTTGGCATTCAATATTTTATATTAATTTCAGGTGTGCAGCATATTGGTTAGACATTTATATAATTTAAAAAGTGATCCCTCTGATTAATTTAGTACCCACCTGGCACTATACACAGTTATCACAACATTGTTGACTATATTCCTTATGCTTCACTTTACATCCCCATGATTATTTTGTAACTACCAATTTGTACTTCTTAATCCCTTTACATTCTTTACCCTGTTGGCAACCCATCTCCCATCTATCACCCTGATAAATCTAGCAACCATCTGATACCACACATAGTTATTAAAATATTAATGACTCTATTCCTTATTCTATACCCTACATCTCCATGACTACTTTGTATTAGGTTGGTGCAAAAGTTATTGCGGTTTAAAAGGTTAAAACTAATTGCAAAAATTGCAATTACTTTTGCACCAACCAATTTGTACTTACTCATCCTTTAGATGCCACATATAAGTGAAATCACATTGCATCTGTCTTTGTCTGTCTGACATAATCCACTCAGCAAGTTAAATTACACTCTATCAGATTCTGCTGGTTGTTTTCCTGACTCCTGCTCTCTTCCTTCCTGTCTATGCCCCTGTTCCACACTCAATCACTTAAACTGTCTAAGAATGAAGTAAATAAGGAGGTACTTTTAGCAGCAACTTCTTAGGCATGAATAGTTTTATTAAAGTTTTACATGTTGAAAATATGTTAACCATTTTAATAGTATTAAATCCATTAATAATTTTTATTAAAACACTCTGAAATATAAGAACAAAATGCTTAAAATTATGAAAAAATTATAATGTTGTATCATGGTATCATGGTCATATTTTTAGTATGGCTGCATATATGAAATATATTTAAATATTCTTGTATTTTCTAGAATGTAGAAGAACACATACGCAGAAACAAACTATATATGTATATATATTCACAACAAAAAAACATACAATGTGAAAGAGCAAAGAATAAAGTACAGCAATAGAAAAATTGTATCATCTCATCTGTAAGATTTATGTGTCAATAGAGCATTAAGAATTTCTATAAAAAATATTTAAAAGGGTATAAAAGAGCAAAAAAAAATGTAATGCCAAATGGCATTACAGGCCCTGAATATGGTTGCATACCCTTCAACGTATCTCTAATTTTCTATCAGACATTTGTAGATTTTTCTCTGTCTGAACCAATTTACAACATAATTTATAGTCTAACCAGCAGCATATCCTCAGTTGGTAGTAGTATTCTTTTTAATTTGTGACCACAATGTATAAAAGATTTCTGACTTTTGGTTTAGTTATGTGTATCCTTAATTATTGATGACATTGAACTTACCATGAGTTTATTCACAGTTCTGTTACATTTCTTTGAAATGTTTTTTATGGATTTCTCAGCTATTATTTCTATGGGTAGTTATTTTTCTTTTCTATTGATTATTTCAGTTATTTATTTATTCTGAGAGCACCTACTAGATGTTTACCAAATTTGTTTTGTTTTGTTTTTCTCCTGGGATATGCAAAGTTTCATTTCTCAGTCTGCCTTGCAAACACATATATCATGCTGCTGAGTTTTAGTCAATGGCATATGAGTAGAAATGATCCATTTATTTAGGTCTTTTATAATGCATTTCACTAAATGTATATATATTTTTTCACCTACATATTCTCCACCTTCTCCTGGATATATCCCGGTTACATTGTTTGATTCTGTAGATTATGATAACTCAAAAAATATGTTTATTGAGGTACAATGTATATTAATAAAATGCACTTCTCACAATTATATATTGAAAGCAATTTTTTTAGATAATGAGCAATCATATCTACCAGTAGATTAGAAAAATCTCGAGCTTAATACATTAGAGTATCTTATTCTGAATTTTCATTAGATTACTAAGCACTTTGTGCTTTCAATTGAATGTTGCAACAATATTAACATGCTCTATATGTTTCTCTTTCTACCTCTTCTTAGACTGCTACCAGAACCACTGGCAATGATTTTCAGATAAATCATGCACTGCTCCAGTTAGTGAATGGCTTTGGTAGACATTATTCATTCCTTTCAGTCTGTACTAGAAACTGAATTGCACTGTTGTAGGATATGGATAAATCCAACCCATAGATCATACCATACAGACACAGATCTTTAAAGTGGTTAAATTGAAATAAGAAAAAAACAAAAACAGTGAAATAAGAGAGAAAAAAGAAAGACATAAGGATAGAAAGAAAGGAATAAAACTCTATTTTTCACAAGTGACATAGAAAAATTTGTGTAGAATTGGTATAATATCCACAAGTATATGGTAACAGAATATTATGCTCAATACAATATTTGAGCAATTTCACTGTATGAAAAATAAAATAAATTTTATTTTTACAAACGTCAAAGGAAAACAAATAGAATGTCATTTCTTAGAAGGTATTATAAAATTACTCAGTGTCTGTCAAAATATTACTTTAGGCTTCCACTTCTAGAAATATAGTGGATGAGATATTCTTAAAGAGCCTTTGCTGTATCACCTAGATGCTTTATAAATCACAGTAAATATAGTTATATATACATATATAACTTTCAAGAGACTTAGGAAATCTCTAAGAGCTCTCCATGGTTGCAAATAAAACAGGGAGACAAGAAACTAAAGCCACAATAGAATGGTAAGAAAAAATGGACTCCAAAGCAGCCTAGCATTTTGGAGCAAAATGGAGGGAAAGAGGCTTACTCAGCTTTGGAATATAGATAGAAGTTCTGTTTGGTTCTTTTTTAAATGGATTTTTATTTTAGCTATTTTTCATCATTTCTCTTCTATTGATAACATTCCATTTTGTTAAATTGCTTGAAATACATTAAACATTTATTTTATATTCTGTATTTCATAATTCCAATAAACCAAAGCCATAAAGGCTAAAGCAGTTCCCCTTCCTTCCTTCCTTCCTTCCTTCCTTCCTTCCTTCCTTCCTTCCTTTTTTATTCTTTAAATTTCTGTTGTCTGTTGCTCATGTAACTTGTGACTTTTTTGTTTTGTTTTTAATGTGTAGGTAACAGTTGGCTGAATATTAGGCTGTGGAAATCCTTAAGAACATGCTTGCCCTAGATAAATGCTGTATTTGTTTCTTCTCGGTGACAGGGACACTATCAAACTATGACCACTTTGAAATAATTTCCCACATGTCAGTTTTCCTGACCATAAAAGTAATAGAAATTCAAACTTCAAGATCACTTAAAGGTGGGCTTTTTTTGTTACTGGTATTCTTATTAGCTCGTTATTGTTAATAATTCTTTGTTGAGGTCATGGTAGAAACAAATACTTTCTTCATAGGCTCCTTTCCTTGGCAAATTGAATTTTGTTTTAATCTACCTTTTCACTCACTGAGAATGCAGGCTTTCTGTGGGCTCAAGTTTGTTGTCACCCCACTGACATGGGCCCAAAACCAAGCTATTTGACTTTGTGTCCAAAGTGCTACATTGTACTATTTTGCACGTTTGCTTAATAATCTGTTCCTGTATCACCTTCCTATCATGAGCTTTTATTCAAGGCTAGAGGAGCATTTGGAGTTTTAATCATACTCTTATAAGATCTGCTATGAGTATAAAACTATGCTCATTGTAATTTATTCATCATGTATGTGACTCAACAGGAAGATTTTCAAGGGATCCCTACCACCATATTCCTCGGGGTGAAAGTTTCAGGTAATATTTTGACAAACAGTGAATAATTATTACTTCAAGACTGATTATGGGAGTCAATGCCTTGAAAGCAATTATTTTATGTTGCTGGTTGAATAATAATCAGATGGTTTAATTATCCAGCTAAGAAGAAGGTTAACGTTATTTTTGTTTCTGAGGAGCCTGACTAGCAAATCTTCCTGAGCATAAGTCTATTCTATTTAGGTCTCAGTTGAACTAAGGCACTATACACTGAATAAGCTAGTGTGTTCTGTAGAGAATTGTTATGCATGAAATTCATATCATAGAAGGAATGTCAAGTAAAGCTCTGCAAGTTTACTTTCAAACTTTTACCCATTCCCCCAAAAATTATGTTATGAGGATTCAAATATAGTGTGCTCAAAATTGCCTCAATAAGGCAATCAATAAAATGATGTAGTGAGCCCCCAAAATAAAATATCCTCAAAATGTTTATGCATCATATACTGACAGTTAATAATCACATGAAAAGACTGACAACAATGTTACTCTTTCTGCAAGTGCAAAGTAAAACTACAATGATATACCATTTCACACCCACTAAAATGACTGAAAAAAAAATGATAGTCGGTAGCAAATGTTGACTAGGATAGGGAAAAAAAGAAACTCTCATTCTTTTCTGGTGAGAAAGTAAAATGGTGAAATCATATAGGAAACCCTATTCTTAAAAGGTTACACATAAGTTTACCATATGATGCAGCAATTCCACTCACAGATATATACTCAAGAAATTGAAATATACATTCACATGAAGATAGTACATCAATGTGATTTACAGTGTTATTTATAATAGCCATGAATGAACTTCAAAAATAGTATGCTAAAAGAAAGTGAAGCATAAAATACATGGTTCCTTTTATAAGAAATATCATGAAAACCAAAATTTATAGACAAAAAGTAGATTGTTGGTTGGCACAGGGATCACCAGTAAATGAACATGAGGGAACTTATTAGGGTGATAGAAATGTTCTAAAACTGACTTATCATGAGGCTTGCACAACTTAGAAAATTACTAAAAAAATAAAAAAATAAAAATTCACTTACACACTTGAAATCGGTGAATTAATTATATGATATTACCTCTTTAAAATTCACAGGACATTTTATATTATATTGTTATCATTCAAAATTATTTTAAAGTTGCCACATGTCTATCTAAAACAATAGTTTTACTTCTAGAAGAGTAAATTTTAGATACTTTATTGACAGTGATTGTTTAGCAGCAACATTAGCCTGTTCTCATCTCAAATACACAGTCATCTAGTATTTTAATGATGGTTGTTTCTATGCCACTCATCTAACTACAATATTAGATATTTAGCAAACGTGAAAAATAATGTGTACCTTAAGAAAATGTTAATTTGACCACAAGAAGACATTTCATGCATTTGTAAGAAGATTATCCCCTCCAGCTTCGCTTTGCCTATGAGTTCTAAGACAGATAGTAAATGACCACAGATCATTGTGTCTACCCTTTGATATGTTAAACTTCGACATTTAACTAATTTGTGTAAATGCAAATTCCAAGAAAAGTCAATAAAAATAGAAAATATTCTAATAAAATTCCTTTTATTTTTTGGCATATGTGTCTAAAATCTGTCTTTTTCTAAGCAAAGCCATCAGTTGGATAATCTATACTTGGAATTTGTGAAACATATATGTGTTATAAATCTGGATGAAATCTGACACTTAAAAATTTGGTAGAGTAATAATTTTAGTAAAAATTGCTGAATATGACATCTCTGCTATGGGGAGGTAAATATACTAGATACAATCATAAAGTCTAGTGTACATATAATATAAAACCTTATTATCTTAAAAGAAATCTCATACAAATTGAGCTTTAAAGTTTCAGGAAGAATATTAGTTATAGAGTGAAATACTCTAGGAAATCCACAAGATGAATAAATATGCGTCAAATAGTACCGCTGAATATTCTTGCCCCAAATCTGGATTGTGGTTTCTGGTGGCAAGATATACCCAGTAGTTAGGTGGGTAAACTCTTTAGGGCTAAATTAGAGCAGCAGTAGCTAGAACTGTAATCCTCTTTCAAAGATCAGCTAACTCATGAATTGGACAAAATGTGATTCTCAGTTACTACCAGCAAATATTCTTTGCTTGACTGAGCTTTAGTCATGCTCTTAAACCTTCTTTTAGGCCCATTTATGCACTTTGCTGTAAAAGCTAGTTTTAGCAAGAACCCTACTAAATCAATTTAACCTGAACCTGTACCTCTCATATACGATCCCCCTCAGCATCTGACCAGGTTTCTCATCCTCATCCATCATCCAGGTGATGTCTACTCACCGTAGCCTATCTTCAGCAAAAACCATTCTCAGTCAGTGTAGCTACAATGTCCTTTATTTCCTATATTTCCTCTGAGTAATATTGCACATACCCACCCTCACCCTGGTCCTAGGTTATAAATTCCCAGTTGCCCATGCTGTGTTCAATTGAACCCAATCTCTCTCCCCCACTGTAAAATCCCATTGTTGCAGTGTTCTCTGTACCTATTATGATGGTCCTGAATAAAGTCTGCTTTACCATCTGTAATAAGAATCTTTTTTTTTCCTTTAACAGTATCAATGGGGAAATAATTTGAGTATAGTTATGATTTCATTTAGAAAATTCCCCTATCATCAGTATTTATAACCATCATTATGGAAGGAGAAAATTAATGCTAAAATCTAGACTGAATGATCTCAAGAATGCTTGGAATACAATGACTTTGTATAATTAATTGAAAAAAGAACAAAATATATTGGAAGTAGGACAACTGTTTGTCTTAAAATTTAAGTAAGCTTGTCCAAAAAGAGGATTTTCCTGCATCTCATAAAGAAGCCATAGCAACTTTTATTGGCAGAGTCATATTTCTCAGAAAACATAGCTTGGAACATTTTGAATTATCTTGGCAAGTGATTGACTGATGTCCTAGGGTTCCCTGACATGTACTAGATCAAGAGCTGTAAGTCATCAGCTAGCTGTTTTAACCGTAAAACAGATTTATTGTGGCTACTGAGAAATATCTTATTTTAGTAGCAACCCCATGGATTCAGCAGGATGAATAAACAACAAAATGAATATATCATTGGATATGCTTTTCGGATGACTTTACGTTTTGATGTCCACTGGAATTTTGATAAACTCAATCTAATATAATCACATCTTGCTGGACTGGTAGCCCTTCTAATATCAAACAACTTTTTAAAAAAAATCAGCTTTTTCTAAATTGTCTTTATTTGGTTGCCACCATGATAATTAGACTAAAAGATAACCCTCCAAACCCAACATCACCCTTCCTGGTAATCAAGTCCTTGTATAGCCCCTTCACTGTTTAAATCTGGCTGCCTCTGTATAAACAATATAGCCCAGTGAAAGTGGCTTTGATCTTTCTGAGTATAAAAAACCTCCCCCTTAGTTATTTGGAACTTGACTTTCTGGGAAGCAGGACACCATGTGAGAAGGACAACTACCCTAAGATCTCCGTGCTGTGAGGAAGTGTATGTGGAGTAGCAACATGAAGAGAGAAATGCTTCATCAATTCCTTACAAGCCATATGTGCTATTTTTTCACATCCAACCCATAAATGTTGCATATAATATTCAGTTCTATTGCTGACCTCAAGTGATAGGGAATTTAGCATATCTCATAGCAGTCCACAGCATAATTGTATTTTCATCTGTTCAAGCTTACATGTCTGACACTGCCATGTATTATTCAGATCTTTATATAAAACTAAATATAGAAGTAGAATATGTAAGTTTAAGTGAAAATCAACAAATATTTGGATTTGAAATTATTTGGACAATTTTTTTTTCAAATGTGATATGGAAATATGGGAGCTTTATGTACATGGACATAAATGAAAAGAATGTATATTTATATGGAAGAAGAATAAGCACAATAAAGGAACTGAATTAAATTCCTTCTTAATGTGTTGGAGAGTTCACAGACATTTCAGAAATCTGCTAACATTTTAATTGATTTAAATATCTGCCTGCAATTTAAATCCTTAAAACTCATCTGATATAATTTAAATACACACAAAGGCACATAATTAAATACATATACACTCATGTATATTATATATTCATATACATTCTTGTGCATGTGATTCACGTGCAGCATGAAGCCTATCTTTCATAATTAAATAAGAAGGATAAAAATACTCAGATGAAAATGTAAAAATATATATATTAAAATATGATAAATATTAGAAATAATTGCATATACATGTATAGATATAATATATACATGTATATATGCATATAAAATTATATTTTTTATAAAATATATTGGAAATAGTAATGAAATGCCACAATTTTATGGAGGAAATGCTTACTTGGAAAATAAAACTTAGTCGGTTGGGCAATCCCATTTTTCTTTGTTTATTTCAAGCTTAAATGTGACCTTTCTGGCATGCAACAGAAACAACCGAAGGAGACTGGGTGAAGATTAGGTCATTCCTAGCAATCATGTTCTCAATTCCATTTTTGTTTCAGTGCCATTACTGATTTTTCTTTTTGATTTATCCTCTTATTCTAAATTGCCTCGGTATTTCTATTGAATGGATTTTCCCCACAGTATATTATTAATTTAATTTAAAAAAGAGACTCAGCACATATAAATACCTACTGAATTTCTGTCAGAAAAATTATCTCAAAATATTTAATTGGATTTAAAAACTATATATAGAACAAATAAATACAGAATGAAACTGTACATTGTAATGTCCCAATTTCATAAAATGTCCCATTTTTATATTCATGTCAGTGCTAAGAAACAAAGCTATCAATTAATTAAAATGACATTAAATATTTATAAAAATGAAGTTGGCAGAATTGAAAAATGTTTAGACCATTCCTAAATTTTTACATCAGCCTTTCTGAAACAGTATTGATAGTTTTAAAAGAAAATTTTGAATTTCTAAAGCTATATCACCATTGTCTGAAACATAATTTTCATTTGAACATTGCATGGCCACAAAAGTATTGTTGATGCTTATCTTAAATCAAAAGTATTTCACCAAAAAGAAGTTTAATATATCCTTTTTTTTTTTTTTTTCTGATAAAAGGAAAGTGATACAATTTCAATACTCACATTACTTAAAAGGAGAGGTTTCTCAACATGACATCTTGGTACATAAAGGTATTTAACTACACAGTAAGGCACTTCCGTGGTGTTATTTAGACAGAAGGAGGAAAATAGAAGCAAAGTTGTCCAGTAGCATTTTTCTCACGATTCAGGTTTGTTGGGCATGTTGATTGTTGTTGTTGCTGCAAGTGGCTTATAAGAAGGTCCTAATGAAGATGTCACACACTCTGCACTATTTCCAACTGAAAACATGTAGTCTCATTTAGACTATCCTTTTTTTCCCCATAAGTCATTTGACAAGCCTCAAGTATCGGATTGCTTTCAATCAAGAAAATTAGGTGTATTTGCTAAATCTTTTGATTAGTCAGACGTTGACAAATATCCATAAGTAATTAAGATTCTTGATCCTTAAGCCTAGATAAGATGAGTTTGTGATATCTGTCCCTTGAAAAAAGTTTTATTCAGTCGAATTTATTTTATGGAAGAAAATCAAGGTGATATAAAATCATCAAAACATAGAATTAAAAAAGTAGGAGGAAGTAAGATAATGGTTTTCAATAAATTTATGATTCAAAATTCTTCTGGATTGGGGTAAAACAAATAATCTTAAAACTATATGATATTTCACAAAAATATGTGGGTGTATATATGTAAGTTTATATTTATAGAGGCTATATAAGATAACAATTTTGATGAAATTATAAATCATACATAAAGGAAGTTATGAAATAAACTGAATTTTTTAAAGGAAGCATTATGTAAACTATTTGGAAGGGGAAAAAAATGAGCATTTTAAACGTAGCAAAAAATAATCAGTCACCTTACAGATTTTGCTTTCAAATTAGGGGAAATATTGGGAATTGATTTTTTCATATTGATACTTGGGAATAAAATGTTCATATAACTTAAGTATTGTAAGAATATAAGTTATTTAATACTTAGACTTGTTTGAATATATTTTTGACAAATTTAAAGGAAAATATGCAGAAGCATGATCAAATAACCCTTTCTCACATGTTTAGAAAGATTTGGTTGGTATTTCACAAAGAAATATATTTACAAAAATATACACAAAGAGATTTAAATAAATGGAAAACCTATATAAATATATATATATATATATATATATATATATATATATATTAATTTTGGTAATTTATATATATATGTATATATATATATATATATATATATATATATATATATATATGCTTACCACCCAGAGTGTCAGTTCTCCTTCCATATATAATAAATATATACATATAGCCTCAGCATTTATATTATCTGATAACAAATAACCTTTAACCTCTGAGCTGTATATTCAAATATGGCCCATTCAGAAGTAATTGGTAGGACTGGAGTTGATTAATATACTTTAAGTGTCTAGCACAGTATATAGGGCAAATATGTAATTTTAATAAATTATATTTGAATATATCACTGGTATTATTATTATTATTATTATTATTATTTTGCCTCTTTGGTTGTTGATTCTATTTAACTGAAATTCCCCATAATCCACAGTAAGATGTTGAGTGTGTAGGGAGAGGGGGATTTGTGGCTTGTACATCAAACTAGGGTGGTAGGTCCCTTGGCGGTTTCCTTAAGCAATGAAAATAAATTATGTAAGTTAATTAGTCTAGAGAGTATCTGTGGCTATATTTCAAAACCCCCAAACTGGGTATTTTCTGGTGCTTTTGAAAAATAACAAGAATAAAATAAAGTTGAAGTTAATGGACATGGGTGCAAATATTAAGGGATGTGTTCTGGGAAGGAATAGAGGGCCAAATTATTACAGAACTCTGTAGACTTTGTACAAATTTTGGCTTTAATATGAGGAGAAGGGAAAAATAATGGAGGGTTTTGAGCGAAGAAGTGACATGATTAACCTTCTTAAAAATATTTATCTATTCAATTGAGAACACATTGAAAAGAGTAAGGCAGATGCAGGGAGCGCCAGTAGTAAGAGGTTGGAATGATATTGCTGTGAGATGGAGTCGGTGAGAAAATGTTATATACTTGATCTGTTTTGAAGGTAGAGAAAGCAAGACCAGCTGATGGATTTGATATTAGTGAGTTAGTAAAACACCATAATTAATAAACTGATGTGAGCATCTATAAGGATGGACTTGCCATTAACTTAGGTGGGTCATGGGTCACAATACAGATAAAGTAGTTTTGGGGGGAAAAAGTCAGAATCTATATATCTACCCATGTTAAATTTGAGATATATGTTAAAAGTAGAACTGGTCATATGACTAGGCAGTTGATAAATTTGAAGTTATCAGTATATAAATGGCATTTAGATGATATGGAAATTGATTGAACATTTGAGTTTCCATCTCTAAAAGTGCTCAAGTGGAGGGGAAGTGGGTAATTATAATTGTAAGTAATATTGTTACATTGATTCCCAACCCTGAATTATGTTGTAATAGATTACCTTGGTGATTCCTGGGTATGATTCTACAGGATATAATACGAAAAACAAAACAAAACAAAACTTCATAGTCATCTCACCATAGCCATTACTGCACATTTTTATGTATAAATGGGTCTCAAGAGTTGCATCTTTCTAATGATCAACTAACTCAGTGGTGGTTTTTATAGAACTCACATTTAGGACAATTGTTTTCCAGATGTGCCTTTTCTGTTGCACCATGTAACATTACACTACACCATTGTGTCTCCCATTGCAACCTATAACAATCTGTCCCCCACAGGACGCTTGGGGCTGATTGCAAATTTTCATTAAAGTAATGGAATTTAGCATATCCTTCTTATAATTGATAGATTGAGTTACTTATTTAAGATATAAAAATTATACTCTATGTTTGTACATTGATATTCTAGCCACTCAAGTATTTTACTCTGTTGTAAGATAGCTATATTATTTTTCATCCCAAAAGTTACCAATTTTAATGAGACTAATAGTTTTCTTTTAAATTTAAGCTTTAGAGAAAATGTGAGCTTGTTAATTTAAATTATGTAAATTAAAAAAATAAGTACTTATTTCTGAAAAAATAAATTCACATAATATGTATTCCAAAACCCAGCACAACAACAGTGATAAGTCACATGGATAGTGCATACTCTTGATATAGCGTAGTGTGATGAACCTGGTGTTTAACCTCTGTAGTCAAGTGCCCCTCAAAACTGCAAAGGTCATCAAAAACAAGGAAAGTGTGAGATACCAACACAGTAAAGAGGGGTCTATTACAACATGATAATTAAATGTAATTTGGTATCTTGTGAATCCTGAAATGGAAAAATGGCATTTGGTAAAAACTGAGATGATCTGAATAAAATATAGTATCAACACTTATTCATGTATCATGACAAATGTAACATTCTGACATTAGATGTTAAGAGTACAGAAATGTAGGTGTTGGTATATTGGTAGTTTCTATAGCATCTCCTCATTTTTCTGTAAATCTGAAATAAAATGTCTATTTTAAAACGCAAAGACAATATATGAAAAACACATCATTTTAAAAAACTAGCATAATTCATCTTCACAAATATTTTGTGCTTATTATATTCAAGCCACTATGATAGGTCTTCAGAGTGTACAAGGATAACAAAAAGCAGCCCCTCTCAAGATGATACATAGATAGGAAATAGCCCCATGAAAAGATGCTCAACATCATTAATCATTAGGGAAATGAAATTAAAACCACAATGAGATACTATTACACCCTCACTGAAATGGCTAAGATTATAGGATCTTTATTTGTTATAACAAGTCATCGGAAAAAAAATGAATGTCCATTACAGATAAGTGGATAAATAAGTTGTATTATAGCCATACTCGTACAATGGAGTACTGTTCAGAAATAAATACATGAAACATCATGGCTGAATCTCAAAATAATTATGTTGAATGAAGAAGTCAGACAAAAAGCACACATACTCTATGATTCCACTTACATAAAATTCTCGAAAATACAAACTAATCTATAGTGTCAGTGCAGATCAGGAAGTGCTTAGGAGTGGAGTTGTTATTTAGGAATAAAAGAGAGAGATTACAAAAAAGCACAAGGAAATTTTGGGAGTGGCAGATATGCATATTTTTTTTAAATTAGTTTCAGGTGTACAAAACAATGTAATAGTTAGACATTTATACCCTTCAAAAAGTGATAACTCCCTTCCCCCAATCTACTACCCCTCTGACATCATATACAGCTGTTACAATTCCATTGACTCTATTCCCTATGTTGTATTCCAAATTGTGTGACCATATGTGTGTGTGTGTGTGTGTGTGTGTGTGTGTGTGTGTGTGTGTATATATATATATATATATATATATATATATATATATATATATATATATATAAATTGTAGTTGACATTCATTATTATTCAGCTTCATGTGTGCACTGCAGTGGTCAGGCATCTATACAGTCCATTAAGTCGTCTCCCTAATAAGACAAGTGTCCATCAGATACCCTACAAAATCTTTACACCATTATTGGTTATATTCCTCAAACTGTCTTTTGTATGCCCACGGAAACCCGGTGTTTACTGATTATGCTTTCTAATCCCCTCACCTTCCACCTCATGATATGGGTATGTTTATGACCATGATTGTAGTGATGATTTCTTGGGTATATGTATATGCATGTATGTCAAAACCGTTAACTTGTACACTTGAAATATGTACAGTTATTGATGTAAATTATACCTCAATAAAGATGTTTATAAAAACTCTGTTTTTTGGGCCTAATATCCCACTATGGAAAATGAATAAGTGTAAAAAGCAGCTTGTCCTGAGTTTTTGCGTGTGTTTGTATACTCTATTTTAAAATTTTAAATTAGAATGTTGTATCTCAGGCTCAATTATTTCCTCAAGGTTACAAAGCTAGAATGTGGCATAGGCTGTACTAAAACTCACATGCCCTTGACTCACAGAATAGTGTTCATTCCATTTAACTGTTCAGGGATGATTGTTTCTCCCAGGATTTGTAGACATGAATGCGACACTGAAAAGGTTGTATATACAATTTTGGATCCTGAATATCTATATGAGAATGAGCCATGATGCATCATCATTTACATAAACTTGACCTTTCATTCAAATATCTTTATCTATATTTTAGAATTCATATCATGAAAAAAGCAAAATAGTTTCAACTATGTATACAAAGAATAGTCATATTTTCAAAATATGGCAATATTGTTACCCTCCCCTCCAGTGTTCCAAACTAGATACATGACTTGACAGCTACACATTCATTTACTACTTAATACATCTATATAAAATTACTGGAAAGTGAAAAGAAAAACCAAGAAAAACTTTGTGTACTATTTACATCTGCAAGTTCTAATCTTCCTATCAGCTCCCTCGGGTGATCACAATATGATACAGTACATATCTTCCCTAAATTAAATCTTCAGAGAACGTTTCTTTATCTCTGTGATGAATTGTTTCCTTCAAAGCTCATAGTAGTCTGGAGAGAAATATAACTTCTAATTCTGGTTTTCTTATTCTTAGACATTTAATCAATTTAGCACACATCACATAGAGAAGAACATCATTTTCTTTCATTAACACTCAGTAAATCATATAATTATTCAAGAAAATATAAGGATGTCTTTTAAAAAGGTATAGCTGACACATTCAGCCCATTGTGTCTATTTCTTGGTATAGCTCATCTTGATAATTATAAATAACTTTAATAAAAACATATCTCTTGAAGAACTGAACGTTAGACATTTAGAAACCCCTTGACAATTTCAGTCACTTGCTCAGGGTCACATAACTAGAATGTGGCACAGCCAGTACTAAAACCCATATACTCTTCACAGCTATAATTTGATAATAAACCTGGTGAAATCAACTAATAAATTGATGTTTAGAGAACTAGATCTTCATGTTCACTTTTATTTTGTTAAAACAGCATATTTAATTAGAATATGGATATTAAAACCAGTTTCTCCAGAAATATAAACTATAAATTAAATTTTGACTGAAATATATTTCCCTTAAATAAATTTAATCACATTTTGATGCTATAATGATTGGATAGACACGATATTATGAAGAAATGATGCACATAAAGTATTATTATATCATATGCTCTAAATTAGGTAGTATTACTTTCCAAGAGGTTCATAATCTAACTTCTACATTATGAATCTCTTGATGCTGTGTTTTTAAATCTAATTACAGTATTTATCTAATATTATTCGCTTCAACTAAATACTTGTTTTTTATTCTAGGATTCTTCAGTGATTTTAGGTATAATCTGAACACCTTTTTATATAAATATGTCCTCTCTTTTTCTAGTACTAATATTGTGCCCCTCAGTAAGAAGCACATTAAATTATAACATTTTTTTAAACCTTTAGATAAGTAAGTTTTTCAGATTCGTAATGAGGAACAATTTTCAAGAAACAATTTAAACTAGGATATTTTATACTGAAGAGACAGGCAATGTAGAAGGAAAAGTGGTTAAGACTGGGATATCTGCAGGTACAGAAATAAGGTTTTTTCTATCCTAATTTATGTAAGTTTCAGACTGACCACATACTCAGAAGGTCATTTGGCTTTCTTTGACATCTTTTTTCAAAAATAGTTTTAATCCAAGTATTTAAAATATTCATAATGATGAGTATTTCAATTTTTATTATCAACAGAGGGATCCAGCTCATTCTCATATTCTAAAAGGAAATGCAAAAAGAGTAGATTGACATTTTTTAATGAAATTGAAATCAGATATGTCCTCTGTATTTATGAACAGTATACAAGTTGTGTGTTGCATAAATCCAGGGAGCACCATTCATGGACTCATGCAATTAATAATCTATGAGGACACATATCATGGCTGCATTCAAATACATAGCAAGTAAACAGGTAGATGTATTACTGAACTTCAGTGATATGTCATCCTACTAGTATAGATTTTTATACCCAGGCCAGTTATTTTCTACTTTTTATTTCATCTAAATATTCTGAGGTGCTTTTTTTTCTTTATTTTTTGCTTAAATATTAATACTAGGCTAGACTAATTGAAACACGGGACACTTTGATGATTGGCGCCTACTATATCAAAAAGGGAATATGGCCCTCATCCTTCCTTTTTTCTTCTTTTAGTCTCAAAGATTAGAAAACGTGGAGGGAAAGACAACATTAATGAGGCATTGGGTATTTCTTGTAGCTGTGGGACTGAGATCCTACTTGCTTCTACCTGTTGGTTGCTTTTGGCTTTGAAAGGCAGCCCTCATATCCTCTCCACTGTGCTGCTCAAACTCAGTAGTAAAGAACATGCAAAGCCCTCTCACACTCCAATTATCTTAAATTTATCTCTCTGCGACCAATTGGAGAAAACTTTCTACTTTAAAGAACTCACATGATTAGGTTTGTCCCACCCATATAACCAGTAAAGGTCAAGGGAGTCAGATCATATAACCTAAACGAGAGATTAGGATGGGGACTCTTGGGTTATCTTAGAATCTTAGACATGTAGAATACTGCCTACCACAGGGTGGACGATTAGCATTAGAAAAATAAATATCCTTTAACTTTTTAAAAGTGTTTGCTATAAGAAATGGGCAAGAAAGAACAACTGTATGAGGGTTCCTTGTTCTCCACAGCCTCTCCAACACTTGTTATTATTTGTCTTGTTGATGATAGCCATCCTAACTGCTGTGAGGTGCCATTTGCGACAACATGGATGGGTCTTGAGATTATTGTGCTAAGTGAAAAAAGTCAGACAGAAAAAGTCGAGAGCCATATGATTTCACTGATATGTGGTATATAAAACTGAAAACAACAAAAGAACAAGACAAACATATGAAGAAATAAAAACTCATAGACACAGACTATAGTTTCGTGGTTACGAGAGGGTAAGGGGGAGAGAGGTTCTAGGAGAGGATAAATGGGGTCAAATATATAGTGATAGAAGAAGAACTGACTCTGTGTGGTGAACACATAAATTAGATATAGATGATGTGTTACAGAATTGTACACCTGAATCTATGCAACTTTACTAACAATTGTCCCCAATAAACTTAATTAAAAAAAAAAAGAATGAAGAATGAACAAGTGTTTTGATAATATATACTTGGTAGAATATTCCTTTTTTCTTTTTCTTTTTCTTCTTTTTTTTTTAATCTAGGTGAAAATACTTAAAGTATGGAATCTGATGAAGTACTCTAAATTAATAGTAAGGATAAATTGGATTTAGGTGAATTGGAAAGGATGGTGGTTAAAAAAAAAAAATGAACAGGCCATGTGAACATCTGGAAGTGGGGAAGAATGTGAAAAATTGTAAGCAAGCAATGGTTCATAAACAATATGACTATACAAAATAGAATTGCCTAGCACTAGAATGGTTAGATTGGTAAGGGCTGATACATTCTGGGTTTTGCTTAATCACTTATACTAAATTAGTAGAAAGACACTGAAGAAGAGTTATGAGAGGCCAGCTTTTCTAACCATCTCTTCTTCCCAATTCAAGTAAGAACTTTTCCAAGACATTTTCTGAATTCACAAAAAATTTAATGCACAAATATTATTTAAAAAGAACACAATGTTTTCCAGGAATAAAATTATAGGATAGCATAGCATAGTATAGCATAGCATAGCATAGCATAGCATAGCATAGCATAGCATAGCATAGCATAGCATAGCATAGCATAGCATAGCATAGCATAGCATAGATTAAACTAGAATGAATGGAATAGAATAATAAGAGTTGACCCATGGACAATGAGGAGGTTAGTAGTACCAACCCCCAGTTCAGTCAAAAATGTGAAAAGTTGAAATATTACTTTTGACTCCTTAAAAACTTGACTACTAATTGCCTACTGTTGACTGAAGACTTACTGATAACATAAACAGCTGATTAACACACATTTTGTATGTTACATGTATTATATAATATATTATTACAATAAAGTATAAGACAGAGATAATGAAATATTGTTAAGAACATTACACGAGAAAATACATTTATAATAATGTACATATTTATTGAAATATGTACAAGTATATAAGTGGACTTGCACAGTTAAAACGATTTCGTTCAAGGGTCAACTATAAACTATTATCAGTATGATAATCTCATAGCTTTTGACCTTCATTTTTCCATCTCTTCCCAGAGATAGTAATAACCCACTTTTATTAGAAGGTATAATTATTTTTAAATGTAGAAAGTAAATCAAATAAAATATAATCTTAAAAAAAATCAATATAGTGATTTAGGACAAATTTGAAAAAACAATTCTGAAAACTAAGTACTAGAATCAAGGAACCTTTTAGAAAATGTTTATACTGTTACGTAAAGACTGCTGAAAGAAAGGCGTGTAAATCACTGGACAGGCAAACCATACTATTTATATTCTTTCAACAACTATTATTATCATCACAACTTTAGTTCAAGGTAGTTTTGTACTAAATAGAGAAAAGATTTATTTCACGGTTAAGCACCTTAGCATCCCCCACCTAACCAGGCACAACAAATAGAAAATGTTCTGAAAGTTTACATTTATGATGAACATGATTCATGTTATCAAGCACAGAAATCACTAACAATGTGACTTCTACTATGACGGCGCATTAATCAAGGCATAAACTATATTATATTGAAGCTCCAGTTAGGCAGAAATGTAACAGTATAAGCTATTTTCTATCACACAATCATTTTATGATCCATTTTTACACCAAAACAATAGACTATAGGAGGTGTAACTCTTCTGAAATCACAAAGTAAAATGTAGGTTCAAAAGCAAGATAAATTAATTATAAAATATGCTAAGTCACCTTTGGCTTTTCTGAGGATCACATAGAATTAAGCCTAACGAAATCTGAAAACATTTATCTGTAAAGATACATGTGCTCCAATGTTCATTGAAGCTTTATTTACGGTGGCCAAGACATGGAAACAACCAAAGTGTCCTTCCATAGATTGGATAAAGAAGATGTGCTATATATACATAATGTAATACCATAAGAAAAGATGAAATTGTACTATTTGTAACAACATGGATGGATCTTGAGTTTTTTTTCCATTAAAATAAATAATTCTTTTTTTAAATAGAAGTTCGTTGATAGTTATTCTGAAACCTTTTCACTACTAGTAAAATCAACATTATATTATAACAATGCATTCTTATTTCAATGTGGTGCATTACAATTCATGAAAATAACACACACATAAAACATACATGGGTGTTAAGCTGAATGTTTTTGTCCCCCTAAAATTCATATGTTGAAATGCTAGCCTCCAATGTGATGGTATATGGAGGGGTGCCTTTCAGAGTTGACTTAGCCCTTATGAGTCAAAATAGTATTCTTATAAAGAGACCCCAGAGAGCTCTTTCTCCCATTCTGCCATGTGAGGACACAACAAGAAAACAGCAGTCTATGAATCAAGAAGTTGCCCTTGCCAGACACAAAATCTGCAGGCACCTTGATCTTGGACTTCCCAGCCTTCAAAATGAAAGTAATAAATTTCTGTTGCTTTTAAGTCACCCAGTCTTTGGTATTCTGTTACAGCAGCTTAAATGGACTACGTAAGAGGATATATACATATTTTTTCATGCATAAAATTAGAACACACATCCATGAGTAGTTTAAAGATCAAAACTTTGGCTAATTCAAGTTTCTAATTTTTTTCCAAACTTATAATGAATACAGTAAATGGGGAAAAGTAAAGCACGGTAGTTTTGAAAAACCATGTAATTTAGACTTCCGTTGGAGTTAACTTGGCAAATAACTATTTTTGTAACTTTGTTGGAAAGGATCTAATGGTATCTTATTTCTAATATCAGTCCCTTCTGGAAACCGTGTTCTCGCTCTTCTTCCTATCCCCACATGCCTATATGGTCATTTAATCTATGACAATGGAAGAAATAATTTACATTAGGGTAAAATGAGTCTATTTAATAAAAGGTTCTGGGAAAACTGGACAGATACATGCAAAAAAATGAAACTGGACCACCTTCTTACATCATATATAAGAATAAATTCAAAATGGATTAAAGATGTAAATATAAGACCTGAAACCATAAACCTTCAAGAAGAAAATATAGGAAGTAAACTAGCAGACATTGCCCTTAGTAATATGTTTTCTGATATATGCCCTCGGGCAAGGGAAGCAAAAGAAAAAAAAAAAACAAAACAGAAAGAAACATGTGGGACTACATCACACTGAAAAGTTTTTTCACAACAAAGGAAACCATCAATAAAACAAAAAGACATCCTAATGAATGGGATAAGATATTTGGCAAAAATACATCTGATAAGTGGTTAATATCCAAAATTTATGAAAAGTTATAAAACTCAACACCAAAAATCAAACAACCCAATTAACAAATGAGCAGAGGACATAAAGAGATACCTCCATAAAAAGGATATACAGATGGCCAACAGACATATGAAAAAATGCTTAACTTCACTAATAATTAGAGAAATGCACATAAAAGCCACAATGAGATACCACCTCACCCCAGTTAGAATGGCTATCATCAATAAATCAACAAAAAAGTGCTGGCAAAGATGTGAAGAAAAGGGAACCTGGGTGCACTGTTGGTAAGATTGCAGATTGGTGCAGCCACTATGAAAATCAGTATGGAGGTATCTCAAAAAAATGAAAATGGAACTTCCTTATGTCCTAGCAATTCCATTCCTGGGTATCTATCCAACAAAATTGAAAAAAACAAATTTGAAAAAATAGATTCACCCTGATGTTCATTGAAACTATATTCACAATAGCCAAGCTATGGAAACAACAGAAATGCCCATTGATTGATGATTGGATAAAGAAACTATGGCACATTTATACAATGAAGTATTACTCGGCCATAAAAAAGAATAAAATCTTACCATTTGCAACAACATGAATGGACCTAGAGAATATTATGCTAAGTGAAATAAGTCAGACTGAGAAAGACAGATACCATATGATCTCACTTACACGTGGGATCTAAAGAACAGAATAAACAAAGCAGAAATAGGCTCAGAGATATAGGGAAAAAAACAACAACCTGATGGTTGGTACCTGAGGGTTTGGGGATAGGGAAGACAGTGAAGGGATTAGAAAATAGAAAGTAGTAGTCACAATACAATCATGGAGATAAAAAATACAATATGGAAATATAATCAACAATGTTGTAAAGACTCTGTAGGGTGCTAGATGGGCACTGGATTTATCAGGGAGATCAATTCATAGACTGTGTAGATGCCTGACCACTGTGCCATACACCTCAAGCTTAAGTAGAATAATATTGAATG
Organism: Rhinolophus sinicus; assembly: GCF_057876585.1. NCBI lineage: Eukaryota > Metazoa > Chordata > Mammalia > Chiroptera > Rhinolophidae > Rhinolophus > Rhinolophus sinicus. Next base: position 159,134,919 of record NC_142516.1, read on the forward strand.
TCAACTATGATAAAAAATGTATATATATATATATATATATATATATATATATATATATATATGTAATGTAAAATATATATATATGCAGACCCTGACTGGGTAACAACTGGTCTCTGACTAAGCTCTGCAGAGGTGATGCATGCTGTGTCTCATCCTAATGGACATGTTGTAAAACTTATAGGGTCGTTTCCATGGAATACCTCGGGGTGAACTGCCAATTTCTTTGTTTTCTCACTTTAAAATTAGCTCTTGTGCATATCTTGCTGAGAAAATTTTAAGATGGCTGATTTGTAATTGCAGATTATATACAGTTGAAGAAAGAAATAGAAAACTAGAACATAAATCTGATGAAATTATCTAAAATAAAAATATGACTACAAAAATATTTTTAAAAATTAAGACCCACGAAAAACTGAGAATACGCAGCATACATTTACTAGTTTCAGATGTCAGCTATATATATGTATATATACGTATGCATACACGTATATATGCATGTATATATGTGTATATATATGCACACACGTATATATGTACATATATACATATATGCATATATACATATAAAAATATACATATGTGTATATGAAATGTGTGCCATTGTATTTCATTTTCTCTTTATTAAATTTATTGGGGTGATATTGGTTAGTAAAATTATATAGGTTTTAAGTGTACATTTCTATAATACATCATCTATATATTGCATTGGGTTTTCTCCACCATATTCATCAAGATTCAAAAAGTCCCACAAAGCTGAATAGTTTCCTGATATAACTTCACATTTTTCCTGCTGTAACACTGCCCACAGGAGAATTTAAAGGCTCTCACTGTGATCTTACAGAGCTGTATGTCATCTAAGAGGTCTGTATTTTCTTGCTGTGACCTGACCTACTTCATCCCAAGCAAATTTCAGAAGAAAAGGAATTCTGCACATCACACAGACAATATAGTGCTAAGAGCAGATTTTCAAGCAGGACTTCAGAGCGCCTTGTGCCCCCAGACTTAATCAAGAATGTGATGTATTCTGGCAGAATACATGTATATAGATTCAGGTACACTAGAAGTGAACCCACAAAGAAGGCCATGATAGAAATGTTTATCTATGTACCTTCTCTTAAAGAGCTATTATACAACTTATATTATCAACTACATACTGAATTATGGATATTATGAAAAACAAAACTGCTTGAAAAGCAAACAGATGGAGAATGCTGTGTTTATGTGTACTATTAATTTTCTTTTCAATATGTTTTTTACACATATTTAACTAAAGGCACAGTAAGCAGCAATTATTTTTTCTGCTTCAAAATTTTATTTTCCAACATGAGGTTGAACAATGGCTAAAGCTGTTGAAGTATATTTATGATTCCAAAGAGACTCTGGACATGGTACGAACCATTTTAATATTTTAAATATAAAAGAAAATAGAGTAAGATGACAATTGGCATATCAGTAATCCCAAAGGTTAAGAATTTAAGTATTACTTCCTGTAGATATCAAAGACAGACCATAATTATTCAGTTATATTTTGCATTTCTGGTCCTAGAATAAAGTTACCATATAAATGAAGCAAAAATGACTCATGAGAGGGAGCATACTCAAGATTTAAATAGTCCACTTAAGTAGCCTTTTAATATCCACTGTATTAAAAAAATGGTATTAAGATTTTTCTAATTTATGAAGTAATACTACTTAAACAGGTATAAAAAGTAATTCCAAATTTTTACAAAGAGATGAAAGAAATTGGTGCTTCAGATGCATATTATAAATTGGGGGGGAAAGTCGTAGAAATACCGGAAGATTATTCAAGAGAATCTTGATGCAAATTGTTTTAGGAACTTTGGGAGGGAATAGAAAAAGAGACGTATAGATTGAGAAGATAGAGGGAGGTGATCTGGTATCATTTAGAGAAATTGGTGGATTTTATTCCCTGTACACAGTGTAAATAGCTTATGAAAACTCTGGATACTTGCTCTCTGCTTGATCTTCTAAAGGTTTTCTTGGTTGATAAAATCTATTAGCATAGTGATTAATTTTATGTGTTAATTTGACTGGGCTTAGGGATGACCAGATAGCTGGTAAGATGTGATTTCTGTATATTTCTGTGAGGGTGTCTATGGAGGAGAAGAGCCTTTGAATCAGCAGACTGAGTAAAGATGATCCACACTCACCAAGGTGAGGGGGCATTATCCAGTCCAGTTAGGGCCCCGAACGACTACAATAGTGGAGGCAGGGAAAGTCTTTCTCTCTTCTTGAACTGGGACATTCCATTTTCACCTGCTCTCAAACATCAGAGCTCCTGTTTCTCAGGCCTTCATATTCAGACTGAATCGCACCCCTAGCTTTCCTGGTTGTCCAGCTTGTAGGCAGCATTTCTTGGAACTTCTTAGCTTCCATAATTACATACATCAAGTCCAATAATGAATATATGTGTATATATGATGAACCAATAATGAATATATATAATCTCCTATTGGTTCTGTTTTTCTGAGTATACCTAATGAGGATTCGATATATTTATTAGTTTTACACTTTAGGCTTTTTTCTTCAGTGTATGATCTAAACTATTGGATTATATTTTGTGACTAATGCTTACAATGCATAAGGAGGGCAAAGTAGGTCTTATTACTAGGAAAACATATGGCTTATCTCCTTCCTATTTCCTCTAAGGATATACTTCTCTGGAATGTGGTAAATACTTTTATGATTTTAGAGGAGACAGATAGCAATTACTTTCACAGATATGTGATTATCTTTATAAATTTAAAATGTATATAAACTAGAAATCTAGTTTATATGTATATAAACTAGAAATATCTACCATGGCAATATAACTATCACTTAGAGAGAGATAATAAAAAAAACTGTATATGTGCACTATGACATATTATGTAATAAGCTTGGTTTTATAGATGACAGAAGATGGATAATAGATGAATTATGTAATAAGGAAATACCTAACGATGAAGGAGAAGAAAATCTTGTTTCAAACAGTCTTAAGCTTTTAATATTTTTTGGATATTTATAGAAATGGAGAGAGTGAAAGGGAGGGAGGGAGGGAGGGGGAAGGGGAAGAGGAGGAGGAGGAGGAGGAGGGAGAGACAGCGAGAGAGACAGAGAGAGAGAGAGAGAGAGAGAGAGAGAGAGAGAGAGAGAGAGAGAGAGAGAGAGAGAGATTGAATTAAAATATGTTCAAATTGTATACTGCTAAAGATAAACCCAAGAAAGAGCTTATAGGTGTTTCTATCTAAGGAAAACTACCAGTAGCCAACAGAAATTCTGGGAAAAGCAATGGATAGAGCTGAAGAAAAGCAACTCAACAACTATCTCAGAGGAAACTGGGATGCAGGAAACCACAGAATTCCTCTTAAAATTAGATTATTTTCACAGTAAGAGTTATTGGGCAAGCTGTCCTTCCTTGAACACTAAAATAACTCTACCAAATGGTTATATAAGATGTGAACAGATATGAAAGGGAGGGCTATATGATTGGTTTTAAACACTAGACTTTGCTGGATCATCTTCACGGTAATTTTATTTTTATTTTTATTTTTATTTTTTATTGAGGACAGAGATGTGGGCATTGAGGAAACATATTTATAAAATTCGTGAAATTAGGAAAAATAGAAGACACCATCAGAATAACTCAAGCTTTAGGAGGGTCACAATAGAAATAATTCAAGATTATAGACAATGGATTAAAAATCAAAACCTCAATGAAATTAGATACAATCAGAATGGCTCAAGCTATAGGAGAAATATTCATAGTAGGAAATTATTTGGAAATTCTAAGCAATGGATATTCCTGAATTAACCAGAACTTAAGAAGTTACATATATATATATATATATATATATATATATATATATATATATATATATTTTTTTTTTTTACTGGCATTTAAACTATATGTTTATGTTTGAAGGATTTGACAACAAACATAGTAATTCATAGAAAGAGAGAAAGCACAGATGAATGCTCAAGATTTTTAACAAACAGACATGTAGAACAGAAGGATGATGAAGAAAAATAGGAAGACAAAACCTTGAGTACAGTCATAGGCAGAATGCAGTTGATAACATTTTTGGGGCCTCAGGAAATTGAAATCAACTGTCCATGCTCTAATGAGATCCAGGGCTTGTTTGGATAACATGTGACTGTTGTCATCCAAGTTGTAAAGTTATGAATTTCGCCAACATATTGCCATATGTTATCACCATAATGTACACTACTCTAATTAGAAAGCTGAGGCTGGTTGGGAAAAACATGAGAATAATAAGAAAAGGCAGTTCTGGATCTCTTCATTGTGGCGATATCAGTTATCTACATGTAGAGTGGAGAGCTAATCTAGTATATATGGTCATGATTTGCTTCAAGGGCATCTTTGGCAAGAAATTTTGCAGGCTTAGATGAAGCCAGTGAATTCTGGCCAGTACGTATTAAAAAGTGTTTCACTACAGGAAAGCATTTTTGGACAAAGTTTACAATGTGTGCAGCTTACTTTAATGTTTGAGTCTTGACTGATCCATTACTTTTTTTCCCTCCTTTAAGGTAGATATAAGCAGGGTGTCATCAGTGTTCTGGACCATTATATAACCTGATATAACCTTTCTAAGAACATAACTGTTAAAATAGAGATAAAATCTGTGGTCATTTAGAAAAAAGAGTGGAGTTCAGGGATATCAGTACTAAGGAATCAGACAGAATTAATACTTACCATGTATAGGATTTGAAGAAATGGCCAAGTTGTTGAGATGCAAAACTTGGAAACTGCCTTCATACAAATAAGTGGTAAGGCAAATAGGGAGTAAAGAAGATCCTATTGAATGAATTTTATTTATGCATTGTTCTGATTCATTTCTGAGCTTTGGGGGAACATCTTCACTAGCAGTTTTATTTGTTTGTTTGTTTGTTTACTAGTAGTCCCAGGTCAATGCTGAAAGAAGGAGCTCTTCATGAATGTGGGAGCAGTATTGCCCTGAAAAACTGATGCTCTTACCCTGTGAGGCAGAACTGCACTAATGGTTAACCACAGATTTAAAACCTCAGCTCAGGAAGGTAGGAGAAGACAATCTAGGAATTTGTTTTTCCCATTATTGAGTTTTAAAAAAGAAGGAATTGCTTTAAACTTCTGGCATTTTAGCATTTTGTCTACCCTCTTACTCCTCAAAATACCGTATTAGTAAAAGGTTATACTTTGTCTATTCCAATCAGTTGGATAGAGCTAATCTATTAAAAAATCACAAATGTGAGAACTAGTCTCTTTCCTTTTCCACTGACCCCATTGAGAGGGTCAGTGGAAAACTAAATTATATTACCAATCCTTCCACATAGAAAGTTATACATTAACTCTTAAGAGAGGGAAAGAAAGAAAAAAAGGATGGAAGGAAGGAAGGAAGGAAGGAAGGAAGGAAGGAAGGAAGGAAGGAAGGAAGGAAGGAAGGAAGGGAGGAAGGGTGGGCAGAAGGAAGGTAGGAAATACGTATAAAAATTTCCCTCAGTTTTCTATTCCAGTTCTAACAGAAGTGGGTGTAGGAGTTAGTCTACGCTAACTATGCTCTAGTATAATCTAGATTTATTAGTAATTATGATGATGTTTTATGTTCCATCTACTGATTCTGTTCTTTTCTTTCTCAATTAACTCAGAACCCAGATGGAGAAGATGTGTCATATCTGTTGAGCTCTTAAAATATTATCAAGATAATATTTATTTCATACAATTGAGTAAGAGTATACCATCTCCATATCAATATGGAAACCATCTAAAATCAATGGCTGTAAAACTAAATTATATTACCAATCCTTCCACATAGAAAGTTATACATTAACTCTTAAGAGAGAGAAAGAAAGAAAAAAAGGAAGGAAGGAAGGAAGGAAAGAAGGAATGAAAGAAGGAAGGGTGGGCAGAAGGAAGGTAGAAAATAAGTATAAAAAGAAAAGAATAAAAAAAATAAAGAAAAATTTCTTAATTAAATACTTGAGGCACTTCAGGATTAAGAATTTAGGCCAAGTTAGAGTTTTAATCTTGGAGACTGAGTTTTGAATTTGGTTAAGTTAGAGAGGAGAGATCACAGAAAGAAGGGGACCAAAGTGGATTTGTGGTATACAAGTATGGAGCAATTAATTAAGGAGCCAGGGATATGAGAGTGGGAAACAATGTGACAGAGACTCAGAAGAGGGCTGTCTTGTTGGCATGCTTGAGATTGAAGCAGTAGCCAAAATTTCTTTAAGAGTATTGTTTTAAAAGACCAGAAAAAAAAAAAAAAATGTGGGTACTCTTTCCATTTCCACTCAGTACTTGCCACCTTCTTTCTATAATGTACATAAAAATTAATGTACCCTGAATATACTTTCCCTATCTCCTCCTATATAATTATTATGGTGTAATTGATTGAATAAATTTGTTAAATGTTATATTAATTTATACAGAAACCTAGTTAAATAAGACATCGAAATAAAATTATATAAAATAACATATGTAAAATAATAGATTTCCTATTCCAGAAATGGTTAAAATTTTAATTAAAATATTTATTTTGTATCTGTGAATATATATTTGTGTTGTTAGTAAATACAAACCAGTTTAGATTTTTACGAGGAAATTCAGCCAGCAAGTTTTTAACTTCCAAATTGTGTTTCTAATTTAAGATCGGATATATATATATATATATATATCCGATCTTAAATTATCTATCTATCTATCATCTGTCTTTCTCTCTCTCTCTCTCTAAGAGAGAGAGAGAGAGAGAGAGAACTAATTGTCTCTTAAATTTTTAAATTTTTTTCTACTAGATTATTTTTAAAAAGGCTACATATTCACTTGAAAATGAAATGTTACAGAAAGTTCACTAACTTAAAAAACATTAAAATAATAGGTAATATCTCTTTGTAAGATTTCACCAAGTGTGGATTGTTGTAAATGTTTGATTTACCCTAGCGGAACAAGTGTTCAAATATGATTTTTTTCCAGGGAGCTACTGGGAACTCTAAAGCATTTCTGACTAATTGGGAAAAAATTGTAGAGAAGCAGGAGTAGCAGATGGAAAGACAGTTGGCTAAACCTACTGCCTGTATTACACAGTTGCCAAAAGACTTGAAAGTAATAGTCCGTTTTGGAAACATTTTCTGGAAGAACAAATGTTTGCTACTGAAACTAACATTGGGCCTATGAGGAAATACCCAAATAAAACATTTTCTTAGCTGAAATAAATATTTTACTTGAGAAATCTTGGCCAGGGTAAATAGGCCATTTCAAGGTACATACAAGAAAAAAACAAAAGAAAAAAAACTGATTGCAGACAGAACACAAAAATGTATAAAGAATGGAGAATTAGTATGTTATGTGTCTACATTTCAATATTACTGATTTGATAATTGATATTTCAGCAGTATATTGAAGCTAGGGAAAATTAAGTTGAATAAAAGAATGAGTACTTTAACTTGTTAACCTTAGCTACAAATGAAGTTGTGAATCATGTAAGGAACCTGAAAATTAAGGCAAATCAATAATTTTCAAGCATTGTGAGCAAAGGTCTATTTTTTGACGCTGAATATAATTAATAAGTTTATTAATTATCTGATTTAATTTGATGAGGATTTGTTTTAAATGTCCATGTTTTCATTTACCTAGGGGTTATCAGGAAGAGTTTTTAATAAAAACCGGGTCAACCATGGTGATGAGAACATAGAAATAACTCAAATTTCTGACATTTCTCTGGGTCCTTTTAATACATGAAGAGTGCGTCTTTTAATGACTTCATTTTATCTTTGTTTTGGTTAAGTAAGTCTCAAATAGGTCTCATTATTTTTCTGTGAGTATGAATATGCAAAATTTTGAAGGTAGTGAAGGGATTTAAAATAAATCTACTTCAATCTATTCACTAATTATACAGGTGCTAATTGAGTTTTAGAAAGGTTAAGCTATTTGACCAAATCATCTAACAAATTAGTCACAAAACCAGGATAAGAGTTCTAGTCTCCTAATTCTTACAGTGAAATTTTAAAATTAAAGTTCAATTTACTTATTTGTTTATTTTCTTTATGTCAGTTTATATGGCAAGAGGTCATAGCATAATTTCATGTGATAAGACATAAGAATTTGATGTGTATTAGTCCAACATTTTTTTTTATTATTATTATGCTGATCTATTTACAAACTAACGAGGAAGAAAAATAATTAACATTATAGTGGTGAGATTCTCCATAGATTTTCTTATTTAGCAACTTCTAGGAAAAAATAATGATGCTTTGGGTTCAACGAAAACTTGTAAGTACATTTATTTATTTATTTATTTATTTATTTACTTATTTACTTATTTACTTATTTATTTATTTATTTCACATAGCTCTGCAGCCGTGCATACAAATATGCAATTCAATAAATTAAAAGTAAGTTTCTATGCAGTAAAAGACTAATCTTGCCAAAGAGAGGTTTAACCATTTCCCTCAGCTCTTGGGAGGTGATCTTTAAGCAGTAGAATGTCCTGCTTGATGAGTACCTTTGTTTACCTTGGAGCCTTAGCACAAACTGAGTGATCTATGTTAACCATGTAATTTATGCTGGGGGCTTTGACCATGCAATTTCACTTGACTTCTAGAGGGGCTGGATACAAAGGTCATACAGGTTGTCTACCACATCTTCATGACTGACTACCAATAAAAACTCAGGACTCAAGGCTCAGGTGACTATTCCTGTCTGGCTATACTCCACATGTGTTACCACATTTCACTGTGGGAAGAAACAAGCACTGTTTGCATGATTGCGCTGGGAGCTCCCATGAACAAGAAGATCATGTTTAGGCATCTCCTGGACCCTGTCCAATGCATCTCTCCCTGTGACAAATATTCACCAGTATCTTTTCACTGTAATATACCATCACAAGTATAACAGCTGTGAAGAATTCAGTGACTCTAGGAAATTATCAAACCTGAGGGTAATCTTTGGGACATTTGAACTTGCAGTTGTATCAGAAGTGAGAGTGGCCTAGAGGGATCCTGAATTATGCTAACTATTAAATATAAAATAGTTTAACTACTTCCAAATGAATGGGAATAAATATTAAATTACAATCGAAAAGACAAAAAAAAACTTATTTAAAGATGTTACGTTAAAATACTTTACATTTAATTTCATCAGGATCTGTTTCACTGAAAAACAGGAGTGTAATTCAAACGGGCTTGGCTTCTACTTTGCAAAAATCCATGATGAACAAATTAAAGTAGTACATTGGGGTTTGGACAATCTATTGATTTTCCTTTGATACTGATTTTAAGAAATAGATGATGAACATGGATGTGTTCATAGAAGTAGAGAGTCAGTCAAGAAAATTATTCAGCATTTTAAACATTTAACAACATTAAACATATTCCCCAGGAACAGCAGTAATATTTAAACATATTTAAAATGCACAAAGTTGCATATGAATGTTCCCAAAAGCTTTGTGACTATTTCAAACAAATGTTCCCTTAGATTATCTCTAATCAGATTCATCTTTCTCCCTATTTTTTAAGAGCTTCCATCACACTACTCTACTTTTTAAAATAGTCTCATGGCAAATAAAGAAATTAGAAACATAAGATGATATATAAATTAAACACACATTAATAATCAAATACAATACATTTCTACATGAACATCAATGCAAAAATTATAGAACTATTAACAAACTGTCTTTAAAACTCTGTGGTTAAATTTTATGTGGTTAAACTATTTTTATTACCATGGAATAGCACACACACACATTTTTAAATATGTACCCAAAATGCATCACCACACCTTACAATATATACCTCTTTTTGAATTAATTTATTGAGTTATAGGACCCTCGTTTGAACTAATCAATCTAAAATAACATCCCTTTTTTTTTTAAATTCTCATGTATGCATTTATGAAAGTATCTAAAAATGAAACAAAACAAAACAAGGGTTTGTTTGGTATTAAATCAGGTTTATAGTCAAATCCAAAAAAATAATGTTTTTTGCATATGAAAAAAATATATATAGTGTGTGTGTATGTATGTATCTTTATCTATGACTATGTATTGACACAAATATAGATTGATAGATATATAAATAGATACACCTCAAGCTAGATATATGTAGGTATAGATAGATAAATATATATAATATATATTATATACATTATATAATATATACTATATTATACTATAATGTATACTATTATACATTATATAATAAAAAGTTATATATAATAACTTTCTTTTAGTAGTTCATTCCCATCTCAAGGTTTTCTTTGTCTCCTTTTTCATATCTACCAATCTCAAATTTCCTATATACTGCAATGGTGTAATGTTGGCAACCTGAGCCTGTAAAGCTTGAGAAAAATCTGCTTGAAAGCTCAAAGTAGACATTTATAAGTGAATATTTAAAAAATATATCTCAAACCACTCTCTTTGATTGACTTCTCTTATTTAATTGAAGAATATGCAAAAATAAGAGAGAACAATGGAGAATGCAATTATTATATTTAAATATAGACGTGCTTTCCCTTGAATTAACTTTACTGTTTTCATGAATGATTGACATATTTTTTAAACATTTTTGTATATTAAACTGAAGATTCACATTTCTCCATGGGATTATGTCTAATAAATAAGGGTGGAGGGAAAAAAAATTAAGTCTCTGAAACCACGCATAAATTTTAATTGGACCCTGCAGCAGATGATATTCTGAATCTCTGAACAAATTTTTGAATTTTATAGTAATAGTTTTGAAGTTTTTTCTGATCAAATGTGCTTATAGCTATTATTTCGGCATTTATGAAGCTATAATTTGCTTTGGGCTCTTGCCCTCTTTGTCAGTTCCTTGAAGTCAAATTTTGAAAATAGAATTTCCCATGGAGATTTGAAGGAGGTAATATGATGTGAGTTTAATGCTTTCCTTATAAAGCAAGCCATAGTTTACAAAATGTAACTTGGATTGTCTCATAGATTTTTTGTTTTCCCTTAACCTTGCCATAATGTATATGGCAGCAACCTTTTCTTAATCTGCTCATTTAATTGCTGAATTACTGAATATATCCCAGGCTCAGACATTCTGAAGACATAGTTTCACGTGTTTTTTTTTAGAGCACCTTAAACATGACATTTAAAGTACTCAATACTTTATTTAGAATACAGTAAATAGTGTTCTGTCTCTCCCAAATCCATGCTATAGGCAATCTGGATTACAGTAATCTGGGGCCACAGTCCAAACCTTCTGAATCTGAATTTTTGGGGTTAGAATGAGAACATAAATATCAAAAGAGACCCTCTGGGTGTTTTTCATGCACATTCAACCAATAACAGCCACTGTTTTGTATTCGATGATTAGAAGATAGCATCATCTATAGTCTGTTTTGGCAAGCATATAGTGCTTGAAGGGAAATATGGACATTGTTTCTGCGAAAATATAAAAGGTGATTTACTGTGTACTGTGAAAAGAGGGTATAAGTCAGGAAATAATTAAGGTAGCTCCTTAGTACGTGTGACGTGGTAATTCTTTAAATGTAGTACCATGTATACAATCTTTCTACATAGCTCCAAGCAATGGTTGGTGAAGTCTTGACAAGAATTGGTTAGTCTGTAAGTACCAAGCTAAAAGAAAATGATGCATTCATAGCTCACCAAGGGACCTTCTGAATACAACTTGGTTTAGCAGATAGATCTACTTCAGGAAGAAAATATCTTTTCATTTTTTAAAACCAATAATGGCTCTAGATCATACTCCTTAATTTTAGCACTTAATATTCTCCACAATAGAATTGCACAAAAATTAATTCAATTTGTTTATCATCCAGTATTCTTATGAGACTCTCTGTTTTCATGAAGCTGATATTTTCATTGTTCCTCAGTCCTCAAATAGATATTACTACAAGCCTTTTTCTTAAGTCTCCTCCTGTCCTCCTAAGATTTAAGTTAAAACAAGGTTACCTCCTTCGTAATGCCTTTCTTGAGTGCCTAGGTTTAGCAGCATCATGCCACACATACACTCTTATAACTTTCTAAAGCATCCTATATCATTCCCCTTGTTACTTGATCACATTTAACTTATTTCCTTATTTAATATATTTCACCTTACGAATAAAAAAAATAAAAAAGATGCATTGAGAAATAATATTAAAACATGTAATACAATTAATCAGTTATTATAACACTACCCTTCACTTTTAATTTTAGCTCCAACTACTCTTAATGGGAGAGATTCCCCAACTATACTCCAATAACAGTCATTTGTATTAGAGATATGTTTGAGGTCACCTATGACAAATATTTGCCTAGTACAAGAACTGTCTCCTCAAGTTCACTTCACCTTCACACAGAGCTCAGGTTGTATACTTCCAGTGCTGAGAAGTTCAGTTACTATTAACAGAGAATCTTATACTTATTGTTTAAGTTTTGTTTGAAAGTATTTTAAAATAACTTACAACTCTGTTTTCCACCACACTTATTTTGCACCTATTGCTAATCAACAAACTTCTCTTCATTCATTTCCCTCAAATGTAAAAAGTAAGGAGGATGGCTCAACCAAAGATTACCCAAGTATCTATATTATATTTGTTTGTTTGTTTGTTTCTTTTTCCCC